>NC_052050.1:73318639-73626128 GCF_903992535.2 Arvicola amphibius
GCAACGTCTCTATAGGCTTGGAAGTCAGGCTAACATTTGAGCAGCTGGAGCATCTGTAGTACCTGGTGTCCATCTGGTCAAATGAGGGCCACCTGTTGGGTCACTTCCAGCAAATTCTCAAAAGCTGCCCTCTCACTAAGCCTGGTCACCTCTTTTTGTTTTTGTGACTACTTTTCAGGCTCCAGCCACAGCTTCAGCCAAGGCCTTGTCTGTATAGCTTCTCAACTAGCAAGGCCACACCTCCTAATGCATCCCAAATGGTTGCACCAGCTGGGGACTAGGCATTCAGATATAACAGCCAGGGGTGGGGGCATTCTCATTCAGATTGCCACAGAAACATATATTCCTTGTCTTGACTGTAAAGAACACATACACAACCGTAATACAGTCGAAGAAGAGTGATCGATTCAGAGCTAAACACAACCTAGACCACTGGAGAAAGTAAGGGAGTAGCATCTAAAGTGATTAACCCTGGAGAGAGCAGGAAAGGACTTGCTGGGCTACAGGGTGCAAAATCCCTGCTGAGACCTGTGAATGTCTTCAAAGCCCTCGCAGTGGTGAAAGACCGGAATTACAGCTCTTCACTGTAAGTCTCACAGCTTTGACATTTACCTGTTCTGTTTCAATATAAGAATAAATAATATATTTTAAATAGATACTATAATTTTAAATGTCAGCAGGATAGAGCCATTCGGTGTTGAAATGACTTCTTACATATCGTAGTCACTGGACAGTGTGTGTGTGTGGGGGGGGGGGTGAATGATGTTCATGCCCATGACCCCAAGATGTCAAGAAAAGATTGCACTGTGTTCTGTAAGGTTGCTTGAGAGAACTGGAGGGGTAGGGAGCCGTTCTCTACCAAAGCTTCTGTGTGCTACAAGGTCCAGCACTAAATACGGCATTTGGCCTCTTTTCTATACCTCCCAGATAGCCTCCCCTATGTCCAGAGGGGCTGGTTGGTTGGTTACAGTCAGACTCCCTGGTTTTTGCCATCAGATGGGTCTGCAGATTCCTTTCTGCCCACCCACTCAGCTTCCTCTGGGTTCTTTGTCCTCCTAGGTCACTTTCAGGTCAGCTTGAGGGTCACCGTGGTGTGTGGGACAGTGCAGGGAGCACAGAAAAAGCAGAGGGCGATACACTGGCATCTCTCTCTTCTGACTCCTCATGTGTTCTGATACAGCAGAGGTCTTGGGAATGCTTACTTGGCTGCTGTTTTCCTGGCTTCCTCTCAGATGCAGTCAAAAAAATGAAATTTGCAAGGACCCAGCTGCCATGCGAGGCTCTTCCCCTTTGCGTATTGGCTCATGTCCTTTCCCCGATAATCGTTCTATTACAAGTAAAGTTGAAAGTTATAAGGAAAGTACTGGGCAAGAATGAAGATCATTGTTTAAACTCTGATGTAGCAAAGATTCAGTATCACAATATGCTAGCATAGTAGAACAATTAATGCCGATGTATACTATTCTGCTTTGTTGATCAAAAGAAACAGGCAAGCAAGATGACTCATGCTGTAAAGGTGCTTGTCACCAAGCCTGACCTTCTCATTTGGTCCTTGGAAGCTACATGCTGGAAAAAGAGAACTGACTTCTGCAAGCTGTTCTCTGACTGCCATGTGTGCACAAACATACACACAGACATATGAATTAATAAATCATAGGGCCCTAACACTATAGAACTATAGGCAACCAAGGAATGCTGAGAGCAGGACAAAAAGTCTTCCTCAGGAAAGAATCCTGAAATAGATTATTCAATACCAAATGAACATCCCTCTGTGTGTGTAACATTAATGTAGACTCAGCAGGTTGTATTTCTATCTATATATGTAGGAGTATGTATGTGCATGTGTGTGTATCACAATTAAAGAGAAAGAGGTCAGAGGCCATGAATTTGGGGACATGGTACATGGGAAGTCTTGAAGGAATTAAAGGAAAAGGAGAATTTGTGAAATTATATTTTTATTTCAAAGATAGTCTACTAAAGATTAAAATAAATAAGTAAAACATGAAAAAAAGCAGGTGGTTGTATAATCTCTCTTACTATAAAATCTTGAACAAAGCTGTTATGAGGTACTGTTCGTGGCAGAATGATTTGTCTATCAGCAAGAACAGCCATGTAGTAATTGAAGATGCTAGGATTTGAAAGACAATGGTAAGTTAATGGCATGTATAGAGAAAGGGAGACTCTTTGAAATGTCGAAGCTGAAAATGCTACAAATGGAGGAGGCTCATAAATCATTGTGCAGGGAGCCGAGAAAAGCCAGAGATGCAATGGGGCTGTCTTCCTCACTTCCTCCCCTTCCTCCATTCCACCTCCTTCCCCTTCTCCATTCCTCTTCCTTCTCTCCCCTCTTCCCTTCCTCTTCTTCTTTTCATTACCCCTTTTTCTCTTCTGCTTCTTGCCCTGATAATTACTGAGGGCTGCATCTATGCCTGACGCCAGACCATGTCTATTTTAACAATTACATGTATAAGTTAATTATTTTTATTATAAGGATACTTAAAAGCTTAACAATGAATTTTCCTATTGTCATGTAAAGAGACCAAGGCTTGGAATAATTATTTATCAGTGTCACAACCTGTATGCAAGTGGTAGAACAGAGATGGGAAATTAGCTGCTTTTCAGGTCTCCTACTGAATATCCAGTACAAGTTAATGGCTCAACCATGGTATTGATGAGCTTCATAGTGACTCTGGTATTGATGGCACAGAATCCCATGGCTACAACATATGCTCTCAAGGTCACATGGTAGTCAGGGTACCTAGTTTCCTGGTTCCAGACTCCTCTTTTCTCTATAGAACCAGTTTGACAAATGCATGAAGAACGATTTTAGAGCATTTACTTCTGGAATTGTAACCCCCTGTCTTGGTTCCGTTTTTCCAAATTCAGACTTCATTTCAATGTTTTTGAGATCTAAATAGAGCTAATAAGTGCTACTAGAAGCGATAGCAAAACTATTTTAGTCTAATATTTGTTTCCTTGTAGAATATAAATATTCTGACTGAATTAAACTAAAGATAAAGACTTTTCTATATCAGGAGGAAATTTAAGCTTTAAGCCACTGTGGGGATTACACTGGTTCCATGTTACTTGATGAATTAGGACTCATCCTCTCTACCCCAGACACTAACTAGTCCATAGCTCACATCCAAGGTTAACTGTTTTCTTATGGCCTGAAGGTCATGGGGTTTAGCTATTCATTTTAGTAATTTGCCTTAGGTGAGAGACACTGTGAGTCCAGGTTGTGGGTTTCTGTTGGCAGCCAGGCCCTCCCCTCTCTTCCAAGGGAGAAACCTACCTCTGACCTCAGTATTGGCTGTTGCTCCTATTGTTTTTTTTCCTTTCATAAGCAGGTTGGGCTTGGTGATCAATCAATCCCTATACTCACGAAGCACACAAGGAAAAATGCATTGGATGCCCAACCCACACTACCTACCTGACATTCATTTTTCTTTTGAACATGCTAAGACCATGCCTCTGCTCCTTCTGAGTGCCTTCCTAAGTGTCTGCTACTCCAGGAAGTCTCGCATGCCTCTCACTGCTCAGCCCAAAGTTACAAATTACTTCCACACATCAGGAAGGCCCCTCAAACATTTTGTGCACCTAAATCACTACCATAGTTTTCTATTTAGTAAATTTGTATCTATTAGAAAGCAAGACTTTGGCCAGGCAGTGGTGGCACACTCCTTTAATCTTAGCACATGGGAAGCAAAGCATATGAATCTCAGAGTTCAAGGCCAGCCTGGACTACAAAAAGTAAGTTCCAGGACATCCAGGACTACACAAAGAAGCCCTGTCTCAAAAAACAAAACAACAACAATAAACCCAGGATTTTGAGGCACAGACTCAGTTTGTCTGTCTTACAGAATTTTTTTTTTCTTATGACATTTGGGAAAATTCATTACAGTGTTGTGGTAATGAATTTTGTGGGAGGCACATACCATTCAATGACAGATTTAGACAAAGCTCACTGCTAAGTTCTTTTTAATTCTTCCAATAGCAAACAACTATTGCCACCAGCAGGTATTATTAAAAAGGGAAATTTCTGAACCAGAAATTGACAAGTCATGGCTTTGAATTGCTTATGTTAAAAAAAAACACACAAAAGTTTTTTGTTGTTGTTTGTTTTTTGTTGGCTCCTTTATTCATTTTTATTTGGGTTTCTTACCTTTTAAATGACTGAGAAAGACAGAAGAACATCATACTTTATGACACATTCAGTTTGCATAAGATTTTAAATGTGAGATGAAAGCAATGGAACATCCAAAGATTATGTACGACCATGGTGACAGTTTCTTGGCATACAGCCATGCCTCCTGCTGCACCTATTGAAGACAGACTGTAGACCAAGATGGCAGAGGAGAGGAGAGTCAGCAGAGATCACACATCCCGCAAGGTTTAGGAGCAGGCTTTTCATAACAGTATGCTATGTCCTGCTCTGAATTTTGTTCAAAAGGAGGAAGGAAGCACAGTGTGGAAGAGGGATATGGAGTCCGACATGATAAAGGTGGCCCAGAGTATTTGAAGGAAAAGAGCCCTAGGAAGTACAGGCAAAAGGGCAGGCAGAGATTTACCTGAGGATGCCATCTCTCTTCTTCCCCGCCCCCACCATTAAAAAAAATTTAAACCACAGTCTCCCCTCCCCCCTCCTTCTGTTCCCTCCCATCACCCCCCCCCCACCTCCACCAATCTACTCCTCACAAAGGATAAGGCCTCCCATGGGGAGTCAACAAAGCATGGCATATCAAATTGAGGAAGGACCAAGCTCCTCCCCACTGCATCAAGGCTGAATAAGGCATCCTGCCTCAGAGAATGGGTTCCAAAAAGCCAGCTCATGCATTAGAGACAAATTCTGGTTCCACTGTTAGGGACCCTCCACACAGACAAAGCTACACAACTGTCACCCACATGCAGTTGTTCCCATACAGGCTCCCCAGCCATCAGTCTAGAGTCCGTGAGCTCCCAAGAGCCCAGTTCAGTTGCCTCTCTGGGTCTCCCCATCATGATCTCCCAGGTTCTTCATGTTTGTGCCATCTGCATTTGCATGGAGGATTCTCTTGACAGGAAGGTGCTCGCCCCACCTTTCTGCTCTTCTTTTTGAGAACTGCATGGCTCCTCCGGAGAAACTGGAAACTAGAAGGGACATGGGTGGAAGGTAATCAGTTGCTCCTGTGCTACAAGGCTAGCTCTTTCCACACTAAGATACCAAAAAAAAAAAAAAAAAAAAAACCCAAACAACGAAACCCCTGTAGATCTCAGCTCTCTCTTAATCAGTTGTGTGTCTGCATGTATGTGTGTATATATATGTACATGTGGCCCCGTGTGTCTGTGCATGTGTGTGTGTGTGTGTATTTGCGTGCTTGCATGTGTGTGTATGTGTGTGCATGTGTGTGTGTGTGTGTGTGGACATATGTGTTGGAGGTCTCTCTCTTTAGAGGAAATCTATGTTAACTGCATGCCCATCAGCACATATCATTAACTATCAGGACTCCTAAAACGAAGATATATCAGTCAGAACTTGGCTAGAACCAGGTCAGCCCTGGAAGAACTGGGATCACAGTCCCTTATTTGTAGTGACCTGCCAACTTCAAATGCTTCTTCCGTTTTCTTACAGGGTAATGCCCTCTACTTCAAATCTGCCAGGAACGTGACAGTGAACATTCTCAACGACCAGACAAAAGTGCTGACTCGGCTGGTGACAGGTAAGAGAAGGAAAACTGATCTGTCTGAGTACCTAGGCAAAGCAGACTGTCCTGTGAGATCTACACGAACTTCAACAAGGGCCTGCTGACCCTTCTGTGTAAAGAAAGAAAATCCAGCTTGTAACCTCTGATTCTACCAAAACCATTCACATGTTTAACTTACCAAGTGCCATGGCGCTTGCTTTTGCAGAAAAACTGTTTTAGTAGAAAGTGACCCCTACACACAAGCCAGCTGCTTCGACTAGTGCTCAACCAAGAAAACTCCTTTTAAACTTTTCTGTTTATTTTTGAAACTCTCATCCACGTATACAGTGAGGTATGATCATATACATCTCATTTCCTCCCTCCAACTCTCCCTAGCACCCTCCCATCCAATTTAATTTTAATAACCTACTAATTCCAGCCAGTGTTGCCCATACATATGCAGATAGGGGCTATTCACTGGACGATGGAAAATTAGCAGTGGCTACATCTTCAAAATAAAAATTTCTCCCCTAGCAACTATCTACTGTTTGTAGTTCCCCAGTAAGTAGTGGGGCCTAGAGATTGTGTTCCTAATCTATGCTTGTATTTGTTCTGGCTTGATCTTCTATAGTCTTGTGCAGGGAACCTCTCTCGGTTCATGAGTGTGACAGCCCTGTTGCATCCAGGAGTGAGTCACAGCACTCCTCCCTATCCTCCAGCTCTTACTTCACGTTACCTCATCTTCTGTGATGATCCCTGAGTCTTGGTGGAGGAGGGGTTGGTAGAGATGTCTCATTTAGACCTGAGCACTCAGTGTCTTTCTTTAGCATGTTTTGGCCAGTTGTGAATCTCTCCACTGATGGCTTCCCATGGCCAAAAGAAGCTTCTCTGTCTAAGCGTGAGAGTGGTCTGTGGGTATAAGAGAAATAACATCTAGAAGGCAATTTGGTGCTATGACCCTGCATGCTGCAATGCCGGCCTACCAAGACGTGCCTGCTTGTGCAGCAGTAACACAAGCAGGTAAGTAACTGCTTTCTGATTGGATGGGGCCTGTTTCCTCAGGAAGGAATTTAATGCCCGGTACTGTAATCAGAAACAAAAGCCCATGGTTTTGGAAATCATAGGCCCTAGGATGGAACTGGCTGTTTTTAATTTGGGCAAAGAGCCATACTATCCAAAATTCCCTTTTCAATAGGGGAGGAAGGCTAGCTATACTAAACCAAGAACAGAGGGTGTGTGTGTGTGTGTGTGTGTGTGTGTGTGTGTGTGTGTGTATGTGTGTGGTATGTGAGGCTAATTAGTTAGGGAATTTTGCTTATTCTGACCCTCCATCCCCCATCATGCCAGCACTGGGGTTATAGACATAGCTGGCATGCCCAGCTTTTACATGGGAATTGGGTATCCAAAGTCGGGTCCTCAATGCTTGCATAGCAGGCACTTTACCATCTGAGCCACCTCCCCAGCTCCTAGAAAAAGGGTCTGTAATGGTAGTGGGAAGCCTTGTTCTTTTTGCTCAATGTCTTTGAGCAAAAGTCAACTGCAAGCTCCAGATGTGTCCACGGGCTGTGTATGTGTGGCTCTTTTCCGTACAGAAGATCTGTTCCTAACAGTCGTGGGAAATGCCCACTAGGTTTGAAGCTTTGAATTCCTACAGCTTAAACAAGGATTGGTTGTTCATGATAATGACTCCCCTGATAAGCATGGGCCTCATGGGCACAGTCATGTGTCGAGTGGCCGTGATCAATGCACCCTCTGTAGGTTTTCAAGACGTGACGAACAGAGAGGCATTGTCTACCCTGCAGTGGAAGGGGAAAGTGTGGGTCAGAGCGGCATTCTTAGACTCCAGAAGAAAAGGCCATTTGACTTTGGGGCTGAGAGAAAAGCATCCAGATGGATTTTTGAGAGGACAGTATCCCAAATGCCCCCAAACACATTGCTATGAGTAGAATTTCCAGAGTCACAGGGAAGCGGGTGCCTTTGCACAGAGCTGTACTCCTCCTCCCTCCAGCAATCCCCCTCCCCCAGCAAAGCTGCAGATGGATGTCAGGAATTGCATAGCCCTGAGGTGGACTGGGCCATACACAGCTAAGAAGCTCCTGGCTCTGTGGAAATGCTGCCCAGTAGAGCCTGTGATACACAAACACCCTGTTACAGCCAGCATCTGGACTGTAGGCTTTGCTTATATAACATCTGGCCTCCAGTCACCGGTGCTAAATAATTAAATAAACAGCTGCAGTAAGTAGTGATTTAAGCAGCATGTGTGAAAAGTGCCTCCGGGAGGGAGATAAATCCAACCCCCAGCGCCCATATCCCAGGGCTCAAAAAGAACTGATCCAGCCTGTTGATCAGTCGTTGTTTATCTGCAGTAGGAGATTTGGTTTACTTGAAAGGTTGTCTTTTGATAAAGCTGAAAATGACCGCTGGCCCTCTAAAGAGAGCCAGCCTCTGTCTCTTTCCATCTCCTTGCCCTCCTCTCTCTTCTCCCTTTTCTCTTTTTCTCTCTTCATTTTTCTTTTCTTTCCAAAATCTCCTTCTCCATATTCATCTTCTCCTCTTCTTTCTTCCCAACCCCCCCTCTCATTACTTCCTTCATCCATTCTCTGCGCTCTTTCTTCCTGTCCCCCCTTCCTTATTCTTCTCTTATCCCCTTCTTCTCCATTACCCTACCCCTCTCTCCCTTCCACCCCTTTTGACCCTCTGGTCGCTCCTCTTTCCTTCCTCCCTTTCCTTCTCTCTTTCTTCTCTTGCCTTCCAGTAATCTTTTGAGCACCCATTCTTGAATTACTCCCTCTTAGGAGCTAGAAGACAGCAATCCTCTCTTTTAAAATGAGGAACAAGAAAAACTAATTCTGGAAAGACAAAAGAGGTAAAAAGAATGCTTCTTAGGGTTAGGGTTAGGGTAGGGGTTAGGGTTAGGGTTAGGGTTAGGGTTAGGGTTAGGGTTAGATGCACTCTTCCTCATGTCTTCTAAGCACTACAATCCTGAGTGTTCTAGAACTCTTGAGTTTACCTGGGAAATATCTCAGAAGTCCACCAGAATGCCCTGTGTGCCAAGTTCAGCTCATCTTTTTTGCATGAAGCATTATTTCCAGGGCTAGAACTCAAGCCAAGCCACTGGTGCATTTTGACTCATGATGTTACTGGTTGAGTATCTTAGCCTAATCCATCTATGCAACCCTGGAACTTGTGAGGAGAACAGCTTTAGGAAGGAAAAGGGCCCTAGTCCCAAAGAAAAAGCACTAGGCTTTTCCAGTCTTCAGATTCTTCGTGGCCACAGTACCTACACCTGTGAGGCTTTGCCTTCTCCTGTTCGTGGGTTTTCTTTGACTCTAGCCCCACTCTGGAATGCCACAATGTTGTTGGTGGTTTTTAACTCCTTTACTCTTAGCTCTTTTGGAAGTCCTGCCAACCCAGCTCCCAAATAAACACACTGAGACTTTGTCTTACTTATGAATGCCCGGCCTTAGCTCAGCTTGCTTCTAGCTAGCTTTTCTTAACTTAAATTAGCCTGACTACCCTTTGGCCTCTGGGCTTCTTCCTTTTCTTCTGAATATTTTGCTCTCATTCTTACTCTGCGGCTGGCTGGGTGGATGGCTTTCGATGTCCTCCTCTCCTTGTTCTATCTTGTTCCCTCTTTTTCTAGATTTCTCCTCCCATTTATGCTCTCTCTGCCTGCCAGCCCTGCCTATCGCTCCTGCCTTGCTATTGGCCATTCAGCTTTTATTTTAGGACCATCAAGTGCTTTAGACAGGCAAAGAGTCACAGCTTCACAGAGTTAAACAGGTGCAGCCTAAACAAAGCATCATGACTTTTCATCATTAAGCAAATGTCCCAGAGCATAAACAAAGTTATCACACCTTAAAATAATGTTCTACGCCATTCTTCTCCGAGTTGGGGGAGAAGAAACTTAAGTCGCACATAGACTTCCATCCATGGAAAGGTATTAACTGAAGGAGGCTTCAAGTTGGAAGTCATGCTGATTTTCTATCCCCCAAACAGCTTTAGCTTCACCGAGGGCTTCTCAAACAATGTCCAATGCTACCAGATCTTCACTCTAGAGTCATCGTTTAAGACTACAGCCATAACCATGGAATTTTGGCAGTCCCAGGGAAACCCAACACAAGTCAAAGCGGTCTGCACCAGCTAGCCAGCAGTCACTGTGAGGACCTTCGGCTAAAGCTGTGTTTTGCCATGCTTTATGTTGGCAAATGGTTCTGGCCCTTGATAAATTCTATCTCATATTTTGTGGTTTCCTGAAGAGCAAGATAACTTGATTGTGTTTTGTATGTTGTGATTGTTATGGTCTCTCCACTCTGCCCACCCCCTGTAAGTCTCACACATTGTTCCAGAGTCCACCGTGAGCTCAAGCCATACACAGGAACCCTGGAGCCATGCCTGACAATCTTGTCAGGTTCATGGAAGCCAAGGCTGCACATTTGTCTCCCACTGTCTGTATCTCCATATGACTAGATCTGGCGTGGGCAAACTGCCCTCACCTGCCCATGGCCATCCTGAGACTGTCCATTCCTTTCTCATTGGCATATTGTCTTTTCTGTTTTCAGTCTCCTTCCCACGAAACAATGTTATCTTTCTAGAATTAAGAAACAGTATAGATTTCACTTCAAGTTTTAATGGTATCAATAAGATAGCTCCGTCATAACTCACAGAGGAGTCCCTACTCAAAATCCTTGACACATTGTCATTCTTCAAGATTTCCTTGGATTCTTTGACATTGCTTTCTACATTTCCTCTTCCTCTGAAATCTTATCTCCTTGCTGTCTTGGGCATGCTGACTCAAGCCCTCTTCACCTTCTTAAACAAAAAGATCTACTTTGTGCTCTTTCTGGTGTTCTGAGAGCTGGATCCTATTCTCGGATTCTCCTTTGCTCAGACAGTGACCTTAAGGGAGCAGTAGCCTCACGGTGCTTTTTGTTCCCTGTGCATGATGCTTGTAGATTCTGTATGATCTCTGCCGCCTCAGTCTCTGGTTCATTAAGGAACTTTTTCTGTGAACCCTTTTCAAGTTAGAGAGTCAGTGTGAATGTCCTGGAAAGCCTATTGAATGTGAGTATGTGAGCGGGCTAAGAGGCACTCTTCGTTAGTGATGCTCAATACATGGTAGACATTGCAGTAGAAGAACGCTGCTGATGGTAATGATGAAGGTGACAACAACATCCAGCAGAGCGATCACCACAACACATGGCATTTTTGTGCCTCCAAAGTTCATTTTGTGAATTCAATGTCATCTGACCTTTGCAGTCTTTCCATGAGACCCACAGAGGAGATAATGAATGCTCAGTTCAGCATGCACAGAAACAGAAAGATGAAATCACTTGTCTGCAGCCACATTGCCAAACGGAGAGGAGTGGGGGGGGGGGGGCTTTTGTCTCTAAGTCCCATACTTTGGCATAGACCATCATCCCAGATACACAGGAGCTGTTCTGGTTCTAATAACCAAACCACAGTCTATACTTAAGTAATTTCACAAAGCATTCCTAGTAGGGTCCTTTAGAGACCAAGATGCATGGAGCCATCAAAACACACACATATACATAGGAGAGGTGTACACACATACATACAAACCAAACACATACACACAAATGCATAATCTAGCACTCTCTCTCTCTCTCTTCCCCACCTCCCCCATTGTGCGTGCGTGTGTGTGCTCACTCTCTCTCTCTCTCTTTCTCAACATTTCTGAACATAAAGGAAAAGGATCAGCCTTCTCCAAACATCAACACCCCACATATCCTCCTCCCAGGTGAAATCAGAGACTGTTGTTTAGCCGACCATTTTAGACCATTTTAGCATGGCACAACTCTGTCCTACTTCTAGATGAGAGTTATTGGGGATACCCATCCACAACATTACTCTCACACCCTTAAAATACTTCCTCTAAATCTTGCTTGCTTAAGCCTCACCCTCTTGACAATAGACCAACATGAGCCTAGTTCCCAGAGTAAATCCTTGCAGGGTTTTGTCCCTATGCCTGTGTTTGTGTGGAAAGTGCTTTCTTCTTCCCTGCAATGGCTAAAGATTCCTGCGTCCCTGCAGGTGTAGTCTGCTGGTCCTCTTGTAGCTATTTATTTTAAATAATAGTCTCTTGAAAATTGCCCAGAAGAAAGCAAACAAGATCAACATCGGAATCCCAATGAGACCTCTTTAGGAAGATATAATGTGTGTTGACTTTACCTGCAAATTTGACTACAAGGTAGACCAAAAGATAGACTCTATTTGATCAGAGCTGGATTCAATTAAAGATGACCTTGCTACTTGGATGCTTTCATACAGACCAGCTTTTGGGAGCCTCTGAAGTCCCAGCTTAGACAGGCTCAGGTAACTCCTGTCAGAACCTCAAATATGCTAACCAGATCAGTTTCTTACTAAAGATCTAGAGGTTTCTGATGCACTAATAGATTGAATCTGGGGATGGATAGATGGCTCAGTGGCTAAGAACACTTGTTGCTCTTCCAGAAGACCCGAGGATTTAAGCTCAGTTCCACATGAAATCGTGAGCAACTACATGGTGCCTCAACAACCACCTATAATAGGATCTGATGCCTTCTTTTGCCTGGTGTCCTCTTCTGGCATGCAGGCATACATGCAGAGCACTCATACATAAAATAGGAATAATTAAATAAAAATAAAAAACAAATTGGATCTGTGTAAGTCTGGCTCCATCAGGATACAGGTGTGATGGGACCAGAGCCCACCCTCATGCACCGCTGTAGTCCATCTATGTCCAAGAACAGCGTCTGATGCCACACAATACTCAAATACTCAAAATACACAAATACTCAAAGCATATTTCTTATTAAACTAATTTATACTGTATAAGATACTGAACGTGTAAGGGAATTAATTATAATATAGTCATTTCTGCTTGGAAAGTATCTGTGTACTGGGGAAATAGATTTGTCTCTGTGTCAGTTAGTGGGTCAAGGGTATAAACACACACACACACACACACACACACACACATTTCAGCTCAAGTTATGAGAACACTTTCTGCTATTGACAACTAGCTGAAGATGGGTAGCTCCACAAGAGATGATGATACTCTGGGTCCGACACTTTTGATCAAAAGCCGCAAGTGTTTGACACTAATTTGTGGCTAGTAGAGGGAAATCTCATTGAAGCATTAGGATGAGGGGAATAGGATGACCTCTAAACCCACATGCCAGGACCATGTGATTAAAAGCAATTGACAAGATGAGATGCAGTCAAGACACTGATTTCCATAGCCGGCTTCAGAAAACCAATCCACTTAACATTAAAATCAGACACAGTCCCGGGGAGCGCCTATGCCCTATGAAAAGCTTTTGTAGTCAAATTCGATGAGGCTAATGTATTCCTTCTCTCTTTCTTTCTCTCTCCCTCTTAGGTCCGAAGGCTGTGGAAGCCTATGGCAAAAAGTTTGAAGTAAAAACGGTTTCTGGAAAATTGCTCTTTTCTGCGGATGACAATGAAGTGGTCGTGGGAGCCGAGAGATTGCGAGTCTTAGGTAAGAAAGTTTAAGCACGTAATTGACTGGATGCTACCATGTATATTTTGAAGGGAGAATGGCACGGCGCCATCCACTGAGGGCTTGTGCCTTCCCCCAATGCACATGTTAAAATTCCAACCCTCTTGTATGACAATACTTGGAGATTGCACCTTAATCAGGAAATCCATCCCTGACATTGATTGGAGCTTTTATCAGTAACATGAGGTCCCTTTTAAGGAAATGAAGAAACTGATTATTTGGAAGTGTGCATTCTCCTCCCCTCTCCTCCATTCCTCTTTCTCCCTCTTCCCTTCTTTACTTTCCATGTGTGTCCCTTGTTCTTTTCCTTCCCTCACTTATAAAAATACAAGAATTTGGCCGTCTGTACCTAGACTGCCTCAGAAACCAACCCGACTGATACTGAATCTTAAATTTCTAACTTCCAAAACTGTGAAAAAGAAGGAGGAGGAGGAGGAGGTGGGGGGGGGAGGACATTGTTTTAAGCCACACACTCCCTAGTATATTGTTATAAGAGCACAAGCACAAACAAATAGAATGGAGAAGTGTAAACAAGGCCACTTTCCTAGGCTCTTTTAAAGTGAGGTAGATTAACCTGCATGGACCCTGATTCCCCAGTGAGCCTTTCTCACACCCTGAATTCATTTTGGTTCCTTTTTCAACCATTACCTTTGGGTTTCAATGTGTGCTCATATAAGGAAGTATTATTCATGTAGGACATACTTTTTTCTTTTTATTCATTTTACATACCAACCTCAGTTCCCTCTCTATCCCCTCCTCTCCCTTCCCTGTCCATCCTCCACCCACCCCCATCCACTCTTCAGAGAGGGTAAGGCCTCCCATAGGGAGTCAACAAAGCCTGGCACATTCAGTTCAGGCAGGAGCAAGCATCTCTTCCCCTCCCGTCCTGTGTCAAGACTGAGCAAGGCATCCCACCATAGAGAATGGGCTTCAAAAACCCAGCACATGTGCTAGGTATAGATCCTGCCACCATTGCCAGGGGGTCTCACAAATAGACCAGGCTACAAAACTGTCACCCACATGCATGCGAGGGCCTGGTTAGGGTCCGTGCAGGATCCCCAGCTGTTGGTTTAAAGTCCATGAGCTCCTGCAAGTGTGGGTCAGTTTTCCCTGTGGGTTTCTCCATCATGACTATCATAGACACTTTATTTTAAACACACACACACACACACACACACACACACACACACACACACCCCATTACTACTCAATCTTAGTCAGTCATTCTAGACCAGTTAGGCCCCTGTCCATTTTTCCTAACATTTCATCAACTCAGCAATCAGAAAATTGAAGTGACCACCCTTAAGGGGCCAGTGGAGTTGAGGGCCCAGAGTGCACAGAGTGCACAGGCGGGAAGACAAGCGGCCAGTCCAGTCCCTCATCAGTGACTTACATATAAAGCCATCCAGCTGGCTTCTCTTACAGGGGCTTCCTGTTCACAGCTACAGAACAGGCTTTCAAGCCCTGCTTTTCCATTGATGGAAAAAAGTGAAGACAAAGCTCCAAAACTACACAGCTCCAAGATATGTGATAACTGGGAGACCAGGATCGCTTTGGAATGTGGGTGAGGGCCGAAAGAGGAAATGGCAGACACTGGACGATTATCCAAATAGCTTCATTATTTCAGTTCTGTGTCCGCTACGGCTCTAGGCTGGGACAAACTGACAATGAAAAGGAAGTGGCAGAGTTGAGACAGTTCTTGGGGGCAAATGTGTCCCCAAGTTGGATCCGAAGGCCTGAACACACAGAACTCTTTTTTAATATCTCCTAAAAGAATACATTTTTTTGAGAGCCTGTGGACTACTTGCTCTAATCAGGTACCACACATAATTGCACATTGGTGAACTGTGTGACCTTGACCTTCACTCGTCCTGCTTCAGCCTCTCAGAGTAAGAGCTGCGATTGCGGTCACGCACAGACATGTCTGGCCTCTCCCATCTCTTACTTGTCCTTTCTCTGTGTGAGGTAGGCAGCTCTTCTCACCCCTGATGGAGGACTTTCATTGGTTAATTAATAAAGAAACTGCTTGGCCCAATAGGTCAGAACATAGGTGGGCGGAGTAGACAGAACAGAATTCTGGGAGAGAAAAAGACAGACGCTTCAGGCAGTCGCCATAGGCAGTCACCATGCTTCTCCCCATACAGGTTAAGATCTCTCGTGGTACTATATAGATTACTAAATATGGGTTAAAATAAGATGTGAGAAGTTAGCCAATAAGAGGCTGAAACTAATGGGCCAGGCAGTGTTTAAATGAATACAGTTTCCGTATAATTATTTCAGGTATAAAGCTAGCCGGGTGGAGGGATGCAGCTCCGCCTACACACCCCGATTTTGAAGATGGCAGAATTGCACTGAGCTGTACGTGAAGGGAGCTTGGTAGGACGGAGAGCTAGTATTCCCTGCCTGCTGTTTTAGTTACAATGTGTGCCACTTTAAACCACAGTTCCTTGCTGAGTCCTCTCGCTAATCCTACTTTAAGATGAGGAAACGGAGGCTTGGAAAGGTGTAGAAACTTTCTGGAGAAAATGGGACGTTACAGTCAGACCCAAGTTCAAACCCCCAGTCATGAACACCGAGCTTGGTGGTCTCCACCACAAGTGAATGTCAGTTCCGGGAGCTTCTTGTCTGTCACAAAATATGTTTCTGTATATAGAAATGACCTTTCCAGACTAATGGTAGGTTGTAGTGGGTTTGGGGACACAAAACTTCAGACTCTACTCTTCTTGTTCAATGGTATTGTATGTTACCAGCTCTGAAATAGTTGGCGGGAAGATGGAATGGTGGTATTTTATATATGATAATATTGCAACCATGGATTTGGCTGTCCCCAGTAGTTCATTCATAGTTTTTGATTCATGTCACCATGTTATAACCCAACTTTGCAAAGAGAATAAAGTGATTCACAATAATGTTAGATATCTAGACATGTTGGCTTAACCTTATCATATGTAGCTTTGTAAGGGTGTCATATTGAACTTCATTGTCCCACAGTTGCTTAGACTAAAATACAGGACACATGATAGTTTCCAGTTACTTCAAAGCTATCACTTGCTCTTGTTAGCAGTGATACTTCATCTGAAGAACTGCTGATAAGATTTGCTATTCTCCAGCTTTAGGAGTATTTTCTTGTTTCTGGAAAAATTAGAAAGGACACATCCAAATGAATCCACCTGCTTTTTAATGGTGCTAAAGATTCGGAAATGACCACCCCACCAATCTCACATCCAGTGAAAGGGCCTAGCATGCTGGAGAGATGAGCTTCCTGTCAGCTGGGACTCTGCCATATGGTGTGAAATGAAACATGTAGGCAATTTCATTTTTAGCTTAATACGAAGTTTGTGAGACCATGCAAGCTCTTGGGAGGCCTGGGTTTGGATGGGTAGTTAAGGGGAGCAGCTATCACAGCTGGGTTTGAATCTTTGCTCATCCTCTTCAGGTCTGAGTAACCCTGTTCACAAGGTGACTTTTCTCACTAAGCTTTAGTTTCTACCTGTCTAAACAAAAGATGTAGGGAGCCAGAGTGGTGTGTACAGTCATAATCTCAGCTCTTATTTGGGGAGACTAAAGCAGAATGATTATAAGTTCAAGACCAGCCTGGGCTACATATTAATAGTAAGTTACAGGTCACCCTGGACTACATGGTGTGTGTGTATACGTGTGTGTATTTGTGCATTATGTGTGTGCAGATGTGTATGTATGTGTATATGCATGTGTGAGTGTGTGCGTGTGTGTATTTGTGTGCATGTGTGTGTATTTGTGTGTGTATGTGTATGTGCAGGTATATATGTGTATGTACATTTGTGTGTATGTGTGTGCATATGTGTATATGTGTGTGAGTGTGTTTGTGAGTGGTATGTTGGTGTGTGTGTGACCCTGGACTACCTTGTGTGTGAGCATGTGTGTATGTGTGTGTGTTAGTGTGTGTGTTTGTGGGTGGTGTGAGTGTGTGTACAGTGAAGAGGGGGATAAATATAATATGGAAAATGAGTAAGAGCCAATTTTTGTTCTATTCCCTTTTCTGTGGTGCTGAGGCTAGATCCTGGGGGGCTCACACACTCTATGTACATGCTTTTCCACATGTTTCTGTGCTTACCTCGCTGTGGTTTTGGCTGTGGGTGTGACTTCCTCTTCCTAGGTATCTTATTCCTCCTCCCCGTGAGGCTTGGCTTTCAGTACTCTTGGGAGCACAGAATGCAGAGAGTGTAGAATGTGTAGCTGCAAGAAAGTATTGAGGATATAGGCACTTATTTAGTTGGTGGTGGCTTCTAGTAGCCTACTTGGGATTCAGGAGACATACCAAGATCTGAACTTGAACATACTAGTAAGTCCACAGAGGAAATTGGTTATGAACTTACAGAAGTATTCATATCTCAGGTAAGCTGGGACTAGTAGACTATATACACAACGAGGCCAGAAGAGAACATGCCTTCATAGGTTAAGAGGTGCCACACTTGCACGCGTGTGCAGAGAACATGCCTTCATAGGTTAGGGAGTGGCATGCTTTTATGTGTGTGCAGAGAACATGCCTTCATAAGTTAGGGGGTGCCACACTTTCACGTGTGTGCAGAGAACATGCCTTCATAAGTTAGGGGTGCCACAATTGCATGTGTGTGCAGAGAACATGCCTTCATAAGTTAGGGGTGCCACACTTCTATGTGCGTGCAGGTGTTCTAGTCTGCGTTCTGTTTCTATGGTAAAACACTCTTATTAAAGCCACTTAGAGAGGAAAGGATTATTTGGTTTACACTTCCAGATCACAGTTCATCAGTGAGGGAAATCATGTCAGGAACTGAAGCAGGAACCATGGAGGAACACTCCTTTTGGCTTACTTTCTGCTAGGTTTCTTATATAGTCCACAGCTACCTGTCAAGGGATGGCATAGTGATACAGGCCCTCGTACATCCATCACCAGTCAAGATAGTCTTTTGCAGACATTTCCACAGGGCCCATCTGATGCAGACTACTCTTCAGCTGAGGATCCCTTTGACTGGAGGACTCTTGGCTGTGTCAAGTTGACAATAGGACATAATCAGCACAAGTAAGCAGATTTTGGTAACAAATGTATTCCAGAGTAGAATTTTGGTCTTGGAGGCTTTGCCTGACCAAACCCTTCCTATGGTAGTTTCTCCTCTCATTAAGACAGTAGTCTGTACAGTATAGTCTTTATATAAGGAGCATCAGCTATGGTCTCTTTGCTAGAGGTGTATATTGGATTAGCTCTGCACACTGCAACATTAGAATTGATTTAAGAGGCCCTCCCACTGATGCAGATGCATCCTAGAGTTTTCAAAACACCAGCCTAAGGTGATCACCTGGAAATCCCTTCCCTGTGGCTCTGCCGGTAGCTTTTCGATCAGACAAACATCAACCACTGAGACCAGCAAAGCTACCATCTGAATACAACGAATGAATGTTGAACCAGGACTGTTTCCTCAGTGAGAAGGGCTGGGGTATGTCATCATTGCTCATCATGACTAAAGAGATTTGGTCTTTACATCCACCTCGCAAGGATCATTCATGCTTTCCCTCTTTCTTTACGTATAAGCAAATGGAGACGTGGACATCTGAAATCCTGCCACGGTTCCACAGAGCACTAATGACCAGGGAGGATCTTGTTTACTCCTGTCTGTGATCTGCATCCCAGGGGTCTCAGTCTTCCAGGATGTCAGCATCACAAGAGGGAACAAAAATGAGTCCTTAGCTTCCCAGGGTCACTCTCTATTTCACCTCTAGGGACACACCGCTCTCCCTATTCTTTGGCTGTCCCCTCTGCTTTCTGTTCCTCTCCTTTCTTGGTGACCTTTTCTCTCACCTGGTAAGCCAGTTGGCTTCACTGCTAACATCTGCGGGCTTCCCTGAAATCCAGTCCTCAGTTTTATCTCTTCACATTTGCATGTGAAGTCCTACACCTATAAAAGTCCTCCTTACTGTGACAATACCTGTGTCACTTCACTGGACATCGACCCCTGCCACAACCTGCTTGGCTTGGGTTTGGAAACCTGACGAGGGTAGTGATGGTCAGAAACAAAGTCCTATGTACAGAAAGACTGGGATCAGGTGAACTCTGCACATTTTAATGGAGGGACACCAACTACTGCATCAGCTAAGAACCCCAGCATGTTTATGACGGACAGCACAGAGGGAGGGGCTGGCTAGCCTTCGAAGGCCTCTGTAAGCAAACAATTTCAGGTGGTAAAAATCTGAATGGAAGCCGGGCGGTGGTGGCGCACGCCTTTAATCCCAGCACTTGGGAGGCAGAGGCAGGCGGATCTCTGTGAGTTCGAGAGCAGCCTGGTCTATAAGAGCTAGCTCCAGGACAGGCTCTAAAGCTGCAGAGAAACCCTGTCTCGAAAAACCAAAAAAAAAATAAAAAAAAATCTGAATGGAGAAAAGTGTGCTTTCTAGTTTTTGTACACACTGGCCAATCATCAATACTGAACTTGAACTAGAGGAAGGCTTAACCATTCTGAACCTAACCTGAGGGAAGGCCTTGCTAATTGTCCATGGCTTTGAGGTATTGCTTTTTGACATGACGGTGCCCACGTCAACAATGCACAAAATATCATGCACTCAAAGCCACTTAGAATGTCATGCGCTCTTTACATGTTCACTTAAGGCTTCTTCTGCTCCTCACATACCCCCAGTCTCTGTTTGCCTCCAGTGTCCTCTGTCTTCCTATTCCACATTCCCAGGGGTGTAGACTCTTCTGGCTCTTTTGGAGATCTCTAATATCACTTTGCTTCATTCACTGCGATGAAATTGAAGCCTCCCCTGCTGAACTCCCTGCCCCTCCAAAGGCAGCAGCCATGACCTTCCCAGTCACGTTTCCAGTCCAGTCTTCAAGGCCATGCTTCCATTCAGATGCCAGGTTTATTCTGCTCAGGAACATGGGAGCTTCGGCCATCCTCAGGTTCTCTGGAGTACAAGATTCTCTCTTTATAATGGGAACAAAAGATACTCAGTTTGTGGTGAGATCCGTCTATTCATCTACCAGAGAAGTATAAAATAAATATGTCAGCCAAGGCATAATGACGCTTATCTTTCACTATAGAGTATATTTATCAAACATTGGACAGGAATGGCCTATCCAAAGCAGCAAGAAAATAGACAACATAAAAGCCAGGGCACTTAATACAAATCTTCATGGTAACACCAGGGAGATCATGCCTTTAGTTTTCATTAAAGAGCAATTTAATTGAACAATGAATTGGGCATCATAGCATTTATAAACAGAGCATAATTATAAAGTACTATTGTAATTGTCAATTAGGTCTATTTATACTCTAGATTAGTTTTTTAAACATGTCCTCTAGATGCCACTTGATGCTAATTATCTGAGTTACATTACTATCAATTGAAAAAAATTTTTAATTAAATCTAAAGCCATTTGAATTAGTATAAAAATTATAGAAATTTAAATATGACTTGAAGTTTAGCTTTTTTTAGGACTGCTCAGCTGGTACTTTGTACCCATTTACATTTGGCTTTTTGTGAAACTACCACAACTTTAAAATGAGTAGTCACAGTGAAAAGACTGGAATGATATTGGTAGGGTTCATTCAAAGAGTGTGTTCCCATCATAGTGTGTGTGTGTGTGTGTGTGTGTGTGTGTGTGTGTGTGTATCACCAACTCTCTGCTGCTGATGCCATGGAGACAATTGTCCCTACTCTCCTAGGTCATTTTCAATCTATTCTAGTAGACAAGACACTATCTGTGGATGGGATAAGGTACCATTAAACTCCATCCTTACGTTTTTAAATAGAAACCTTTGGAGCAGGTCTTATGTATAAGTTTCTGGCGAAAGATATAAGAGAGCTCACATGAGTTGAATGATGCCGCCCAAGTCCATCCCTCAGAACTTACTTCATTGTCAGTGCTATCAGCCCAATTCAGAGTGAGAGAGAGCACTTCAGGCTAAGGAGACGGCTTTGTGGGTAAGAGCACCTGAGGTCCTGAGTTTGGATCCCCAGTGCCATTGTAAAAAGCTGGGTATTGTTATGATGGTTTTAATTCCAGTGCGGATGGGGGCAGAGGCAGTAGATTATTGGACTACGTAACTGAAAAGCAGGGAGTTTCTGACTCAGGGAGAGGCCCTGTCTAAAAGGAAAAAATTTTATTGAGGAATATAAAGAATACCTGGAGTCCTCCATTAGACTTCATTCCTTACTAATGTGGGAACACGTGGTTGCACATACACACACACACACACACACACAGAGAGAGAGAGAGAGAGAGAGAGAGAGAGAGAGAGAGAGAGAGAGAGAGAGAAACAGACAGGCAAAAAAAACCCAGAGACAGAAAGACAAATGTATACAGACTAGGAAAACTACTGCCTCAACCAATTGGAAAACCCTAGGGTAGTTGGCTGTAAGCTACATTCAGCAGCTCATAGAATGAGGCCAAAACCTAGCATCTCTGCTTCTCTTTCTTTGTCTGAGGGCTCTTTCCAGGCTCCTCTTCTGTCTTCAGCTCTGATGGTGAGCAGAGGGAGCGCTTACCTCCCTAACTGAAATCCTAATGCGATGCCCCTGAAGTCCTGAGCTCTCGCTCGGCCAGGCCCCCAGACTGGAGATGAGATGGCCTAGGAGAGGTCGGCACGGCTACAGCTAGGGTTAGGGAGACGACAGGTAAAATGGACAGGATAGTTCTCCAAGGAAAATGGTGTCTTATTGTCAGGAGAAGGAGCGGTGCTGGGGAAAGGAAAGGGTGAGTCTTTGTTACAATAATTGAGGGTCCAGATAAGGCAAGTTGTAACTGCTGTTCAGGGACAGGCTGGCTCAAATATCCATTTCTCTTATCAGAGAAATCTCCCTGCCCTCTTTCGAAAGCTATTATAAATATTTATATTACTGAGCGACTGCCTGACTTAAACTGATGTTATAAGAATAAACTTTTAAGTATTATCTGTAGATGGTTCAGGCCACAGTGGCAGAATTAGTAGGCTTATGAGACAATACCATGTTTAGGGCCTCCAATATTTGCTGTCTTGTTATTTTATGAACATGTTGCTTCCCTGTCTGTTACTTTGTGATGTTTTTATTCCTCTTTAGGCCAGTTCTAGAGAGACAGGGTATATATTGATGTTCTTGTCCCCTGTTCCTTCTCATTAGCATGGGAACTTGATATTCCCTGGATGGTCCGTTAATCAGAGTCTAGAACAGTACCTTGCACCCAGTGAGTACTCGGTAATGCTTCCATGAGTGGATCACATGATCTTGAATATCAGAGTGCCCTACAATTAACGTGACATTAACATGAATGGAAGGGAAAGCGTGTCCCCAAGTTAGACAACAATTACTGCAATAACTTCCCCAAGGGTTTGTAATGGATAAACTGGAAAGAAAGACAGAGGATACCTGGGAAAGAAGGTTTTGGGATAGAATTACTGAAAGCTGGTCAGTAAACAAACGTTCTAGGGAGTAAGACGGGGAGAGTTGCGAAGGTGTCTGGTGCTCTGAGCCCTCTGAGTCATGCAGCTTCAGGGCCATCAACAGACGTTTGAAGATCAGAGATGGATAATGTCCAGCTTCCTACATCCTGAGGCTTAGCACTTGAACTCTGCCTTGGAGAAGTCCACTGTCCAGAGGGAAATGCCTGGCGCTAAGCCGGAGAGAGGTGCCAACTGAGCTGAGGGGTCAGAGGGAGGGCTGCCTGGCTTGAACAGACAGGCAAGGAGGAGCTGGCTTGCAAGCAGGTCCTTAGCAGTATCCCAGAGATGCTCTTCAAATTTGGCCTTCCCAGGCTGTCCCCAGCCTTCTGCACATTCCTCTGAAGGAGGCTTCAAGACTAGTTGCTAACGCTTCAGATATCCCCCTGTTGCATTTTAGGAGTCTGGGGCCTGTTCTATGGTTCTGGGTTTTCTTACTCCACTCTGCATTCCAACATGGCAGAATGAAGGGACTCATACTCGTTAGCATAAAACATACAGCTTCTGCTATACTGCCAACCATTTATCGCTGACCACATTCTTCACATCAGTCATTGTGGGCAGCTTCTCCTTAACAGCCTATGTCCCTCTGCTCCTACTCTTCCTCCATTTCTTCTCTCTAAAGCTTTACATCAGAAAATGATAGGGAAGCATTACAGCAGCAAAGGATTTTGCTGCAGAATTGACCCTGGTTTCTCGCATAAGCTTCTATGAATTAAACAATTCAGACATTGATCCTTAGGACATGGGGGCCTACCAACCAAAAGAGTAATAACATTCAGATAACAAGCCAAAAGAGCCGGAAACTATCCAGAACCTTCCTCCCGCTCGTTGTTATCGTTAGCAGAGATACGCTGCAGGGGAATAGGCTATTTAAACAGAAGCATTGCTTCTCTGGTGCTTCAGCGGTACCTCGTTCCAAAGTTGGTTTATTATTTACAGGGATGCACAAATAATGTATGGAATCACAAAAAAAAACCACATCTTCCCATAAATAATGGAGCAGGAAAGGCAAACACGGAAGAGTTTCAGATGAGCAGCCCCGACCTAATAAACCAGATACAGTTAATGAGAAAAGCTACAATTCAACAATAGAGAAATAAAAATGGGGTTTCATTACAAATGCTGTCGGGAGAATAACTCTCAAACGGAAGTATTTTTAAAGAGCTAGTCTGGAAGTCGAGGCTGTAGCCTTGTTCGTTTCGTGCATACCGAAGTCCCAGTGTCCAGGCCTCCTCCTGTGCTGCAGGGTCTTAGCTGTTCCTCCCTCAAGCTTGCGTTAATTCCAGATGCATGAGGCAAAGGAGTTTGCTGAGCCCTTCATAATTTTTCTTTTGGCAACAGAGAGTTGTGATTTAATAGGAGAGTGATGGATTCATGGTTCTGCGTAGATGTCCCCAGCTGTCCCAGCAGCGCTGTTGCCATACCAGACCTTCCCAGAGCTCAGTCATTGTCTCCTCTGTGGTATCTGCAGACAGGGGAGGGCGGGGTGGGGGGAGGGGAGCACGTGTGTCTGGTTTCAAGTTTGATTAAAGAGTTTGATGAGGCTCACCACTGGCTGTTTTAAAGGCAACCAATTACAGTTCTTACTGAGGGAAGGGGGTATTTGGGGTTTGGGTTTTTTTATTTGTCTGATTTGTTGTTTTGAAGTGACAAGATGTGGCTTCTCCGCGAAGCAACAGTCAGTGTGCTTTCAAGCATCTGTTGGGCAGTTTTACTGTCTGTGCGCTCTCTCTCCTTGCCAGTTATTCATTTGAGTATATTCAAATAAGGAGAGAGACTCTGCCAGGCTGCCCATCCAGGGCCGAATGCATCCCATACAGTCCCAGCAGAGTGTCTCCTTCATCATCAATTACACTGACTGTTACGGAGCAGGCTTATGCCACCAAAGGTCACCTGTGTGGCATTTGTTCATTCTTTCCGGAAGAAGCCCAATGGGATGTTAGGCTTGTATACTGACACTAGAGATTTAATGAGGTGACAGTGTAAGTAGAGATCTCTAAGTGCATGGACAGGGAAAGAAATTAATTTGATTTTTCTTTATTGGAAGGACTTAACATTGCTTCTTTGATCGGGAGAAAAGAGTATGGGTAATAGCTATTTCAGCTCTGTCTTCCGTGCTCTGCTTACCCTGGCCTAAAGTTCTGCCACACCCTCACCTCTTATCTTGACCCCATTCGTACCCCACTTTCTCGATGAATAGTGTGGAAGGTGGCAAGTGTGGAAATGGGGAGGGAGCCCAGAGAAAATATCCAGAAATCTTCAGGGCTGGAAGTAGAGGCAAATTTGTGGGATTTTCTCCTTGAGAACACCATATAGAAGGGCAGGATGGTTATGTGTTTACAGTGTTTGGGCACAGGCTAACTGGAGTCCATTTCTAGGGTCAAAGGTATGACCTCATATAAACTTCTATGTCTCTGAAAGCTTCAGATCCACCATTGATAAAGTGGGGGAAATAAGAGCACTTACATAATAAATATTCCACAGAGAACTTAGCACAGTACAGAGTCCAGTTTATGTCCCAAATATGAATGACATTTTTCACCGTTCCCTCTTCAAAATCCTACCCCACACCATTTTAACAGCAATCACTGCCATGGTTTGGAGGCAAATGTCTGCCACAGACTCATGGTTTTGAATACTGGCTCCCCATCAGCTTCTTTGAGAGGTTATTGAACCTTCAGTAGGTGAAACCTAGCTAAAGAAAGTGGGTCATGGAGCACATGCCTTCAAACCTATCTCCTAATTCTGGTCCCAACCCTTTCTCTGCTTCCTGGTCCCCCTTTCCTGTGCCAACAGACAGGAGCTGTCCTCTGAGGCCATGGCATTCCTGTCATGATGGACTGGATCTCCTCTAAGAGGGAGCCAAAATAGATCTTCTCTCTTTAAGTGGCTTTGGTCAGGTTTTTGATCATGGCATTAAGAGAAGTAACTAACATGGTCAGAAAACCAAGTCCAGTTGCATAAATAGAAGGACCAAAAGCCAAAGTTCCTCTTTAAATGATCTCAAATAGGTAACAGCGACATAGGTGTACAAAGAACATACAGTCAAATTGTTAACAGCACTAAAAATGTTCTTTGGACTTAAAGTTTAAGATGAAGGGCTAGAGATACAACACCATGGTTCAGAGAGCACACTGATCCTGCAGAGGACCCAAGTTCTGTTCCAAATCATCTGGCTCACAATTGCTGTGACTCCAGCTCTAGGGTAGCTAACACCCTCTCCTGACCTCCATGGGGACATAGACTCATGTGAACATACCACCCTCACACACATATACACAGAAGTAAATATATGATTCCTGTCTGTGCAGTGGAAATTAAGGGTTACATTCCAGAGTTGGGCAGAAGACCACATCTGGCGTGCTAGTCGGAGGCTTCCTAGATGGGGCTGAGGGCGAGTATAAGTGGGAGGGGAAAGGTTTGGCTGATCAGAAGGCATTGAATGTGTGACAGCTCCTAGGCTACAGGACCCGCAGGCTCAGCACACAGTGCTCTTCCTAACAGAAGAGTAACTGAGACTCTTCTTAGCGAAAGAAACTGCCATTATCAGTATCTAGGAAGCAGGAATTGGTAACTCTCCCCAAAATATGAATTATGAAGATGCCTTGGAGATGTATTTGAGCCTCCTGGAGACTTTCCTTCTTGGTTGTGCTCTATAAAGCTCTGACCGGAATGGGGATGAGAATCCTTGGTATATCAAAGAAGAAAGACAAGTATATTTAGACTCAGGCTTTACTGATGTTCAATAACATTCACTTTCAGTGTTTGGAGCCTCAAGAAGGGAATGACCTAGGAAGCCTCTTGTCACTATTTAATCTGTACTGCAGGAATTTCTCCTTGCAAAAATATTCAGTCTCATTCAACACATGTTAATGAATGGCTTACTATGGTCAACTGCTGTGCTGACCCACGAGACACCCTGGATTCCTACCTTTCTGGAACATACAGCCAAGCCTGAAGGACAGATATTTCAAACCTTGGATCCAAGAACTGTGTGCCTTGTCACAATGGCAAACTGCAAGATACGTTGGAAACATGAAAGTAGGAGACCAATTTCATTTTGCAAACAAGGAAACTCTTCTCAAAGGGAAAGGTCTTGCTATTGAGACTGGAGGGGGGACTTAGAGTTGGTCAGTCCAAGGCTTAGAGTAGCCATTAATGGCATATAATACAGATTATACAAAATCCCGGTAAATCTAAACCTTTGAGGAAAGGTTTAAGAGGTCCCGCACAGAGAGTAGACACAGGGAGCAGGGTGCCTAGATGGAAGACATGAGTCATGCTTATAATAGTGAACAGGATAGTGTTTGCTCCTTACCAGGTGCTGAGAAGTCTCTTCCTGTGGATCACCTCCACTCAGAGATGGAGTCCACTCTCATACCAATTATATATGAGGAAACTGGCCGATTGGCATAGTCCCCAAGGTTAGATGGCAGGTTAAGTTGCAGAAGTGAGATCCAAATCCAAGTAGTTAGATCTAGAATGTTCACTTCAGTAGCAGGTCTATTGATCTGTAATTTCCAGTATCCCACATTTGCCCACTTACACTGTGTAAGTCAGTGTTTTGTTTTTAAGGGGGAAAAAGCCTTTGCTGTCCACAATAGAGAAAGAAATAAAACAAGTTTCGCCCTCACAGTAAAGACAAATTAGCAGAATAGAAGAATAACAAATCTATTCACTGTATAATTAGTTGACATGGGAGCTTTTAGAAACAAATACCCGTAATGGGGAGCTGTGTAGTTTTGTGCTTGGATTTGATGATGAGTGGACAACCATGTAGGATGACGGGAAAAAATAAGGGTGTCTTAGTGAGGCCTAGGCGTGTGTTTGTGTATGTTCCCATACCATATGTGTTTGTGTGTATGTATATGTATGTGTTCCTACACCATATGTGTTTGTGTGCATGTATATGTATGTGTTCCTATTTTCATGATTTTTTTTAAATGCTGCAAGATCCCTGGTGGCAGTAGGCAGCAGAAATGCTGTGGGTCCCAAATGTTGGTAGCAAGCCATGGGGCAGCAGACAGCAGCCCTGGGAGCAACCAGTCCCAGGCAGAGACAGCAGTGGCTGGTCCCAGGCAGGGAGACACATGGCAGGTGGGAAGGAGACAGAGACATGGATACACACGACTTGCAGAGTGAGGTTGAATATTTATACAGGGGGTTATGGGGGGGGGAAGGGAGAAAGGGGCACACACACACACAGAGAGAGAGAGAGAGAGAGAGAGAGAGAGAGAGAGAGAGAGAGAGAGAGAGAGAGAGAGAGAGAAGAGGAGAAAGAGACAGAGAAAAAGGGAAGCGGAGAAGTGGGGAAAGAGGCAGAAGCGAAGAAGTGGGGAGAGAGGCAGAAGCGAAGACACCTCTCCAAGAGAAAGACAGAAAAGAGAGCGAGCTCAGGCCGGGAAGCTGAAGATCAGCCTGCCTCAGCAGATGGGGGAGGGAGTGGGCGTGGCTTGTCTCTTAAAGAGACAGAACAACCATTACACCTATACTGTATGTGTTTCTCTGTCTCTGTGTGTGTGTGTGTGTGTGTGTGTGTGTGTGTGTGTGCGCGTGCGCGCGCGCACGCGCTCTGTATGTGTGTGGATGCTCATGTGTACAAGCATACACATGCATATGGGGGCCAGAGTTAGGCACCTCCCTATTTAAGACTAGGGTTGTAGATGCCTGACCATGTCAGCTTGCTTCCTTACTTACTTACATGCTTGCTTGCTTTCTTCCTTTCTTCATTCCTTTCTTTCTTTTCTTTCTTTTTATCTCATTTGTTTGTTCATTTATATTTTGCGTAAATGGCAGGGATCCACGCTTAGGTCCTCAAACTCGCATGGCATTCACTTTACTGAGAGAGCCACCTCCACAATCCCTGTAAAGCTTGCTTATTCAGATTCTTTTTGGCCTCTGTGAGTCTTTATCCTTTTCTTCTGGGTGTAGGATGGGACACCTGTCGCATGAGAGGCCAGAGAATGACATCCTAGGTTTTATGGCTTATTTCCAGGGAGAAGGCTGAGAAAGGCCAAAATTATGTCCCTGCTTCTTCTTCTGTCTTTTCAAACATCATGGTGCTATATTTGAGGTGACATGTGTTTTGAGCCTAACCACCAAGTACACATGTCTATATTATATACTTTGTATGTATTCATGGTAAGTGCATTTATTGAATATATGAAGTATATGTATTATGAATATATGAAATATATGCATTATTATGTGCATGCATAGTGTGTAATTTAGATATACATGTGCATTATAGTTGAACATTGTATGTGCTTATATGCATGAGTCTATTGGAAATCTGCAGTAGCATAGTGAATGAATTTTGTGTGATAAACTGTTTAGACTTCATGTTTTAAAACACAGTGGGATGGCTAGAGATATGGCTAAGTCATTAGAAAGAAGGCTCACAAAAACAAAGGAGTAGATGTCAAAGACCTTCAAACTTGGAAATGGCAGGAACCAATGTGTGTTTTGTGGGACATTCTCAGGATGATTAACCAGTAACGGGTGGGACAAATGCTCCCATCAAGAAACCAAACACATGCTTAAGATGGCTGTTGAGCAGCTGAATTTTTAAAGACTTTCCTAAAAGAAAGTGATTCAGTTTGCTCCACAGGGTTTATAGAGCCCAGATTGTCATTTTTAAATGTCATCCCCAAGGGATAAGGCTGATCATCTAAGAAAGGGCAGAAATACCCATTTGCAGAGAGCTTGCACATCACCAATGAGTGCTGGGTGCAGGGCATCATTATTCCCATTACATTGCTTGATAGGAGCTGATGGGAGGTCACCACACATTTAAAACACTTGTATTGTATCATGAGCTTGTGGAAGAGATTGCATTTGACCAAACAAAGGGGAAAGCCAATATGAAATCAATATGTAGGGCGCCTATGAGCTATGAAGGAAGGTAATGTGCTTTTCTTCTTTGGCTATTAAATGTGTCTCAGCTCCCAGTGAAAATGACTTTCCCTCTTGACTTCCTATCTGTCTAGCTGACTGGTTATTGGGGAGCATTCAGGCACTTGTGGTTCAGCCATACGTTTAGTAAGGGTGTCCTTGCCAGAGACCCTAGGCAGGCTGCTCTGCCCTGACATTCCCTACCTCCCAACCAGCCCCTGCCAAGACTCTGAAAATGTATTACTCCTCATATACTGTGACCACGTTTTCTGATGGTGTAAATAAGGGATCGATGTCTTAGCTTTAAAAGGCAGTTTCTGCCTGGCACTGGGAACCTAGGTGGGCACAGGGGATCTGAACGATGGATCAGAGAGATTTGTGTGCAGATGGCTCGGGGAATAAGAACCTTGGAAATATCAGGAAGGGGAAACTACAAAGTTGAGATTCATGCTGGCACCTAAAAGACTTCCCTGGGTGAAGTTAGATGAAGCCAGAAGCTTCTGCTCCTGTACAGGAATGGCATCAGAAAACACTTGTGCCCTTGTGACAGGACCCCATAATTGAAGAGCAGCTTGAAAATGTGGTCTTCACCTAGGCCAGTGGCAGTGGGCTATCACCCAAGTGAAAATGTAGTCCTGCCACCTGAATGATTAAGGAATGGGAAATGAGTCATGAGACAGAGTGAGGAGGATTTGCCTGCGTGCTGCAACTTGACTGTGCCAGACACTGCTCTTTCTATTGGTGACAGAGGCCTGGAGATTAAAGCTGTGAGCCATTTATCTCTGTTCTCATCAAGGGAGTTGCTTGATTTCCTTTAGAAGTGAATGAGGAGAAGGGCGTAGACCTGAGCCTTCCAACGCTCTCTGACATACTGAATTCTGCCCATGGATCCCTGGACTCCACACTCTCTAACTGAGATATACACCCATCCTAATGTGGCTGCTTAGGGGTTGCCTATATAGACCATCACTATTATAAGCCAGAGATGTCATGAGGATATAATAAGAACAAGACCTGATTCTAAACTCTGACATGTGTCAACATTATTTCACGTTTAATGTCATAGAACAGAAGACATTCAATCCTAATACGAGAAAGCTTGCTGAAGACAGGAGTGTGGTGGGTATTCCAACACCCTGAGCCAAGCAATAGTTCTCAACAGAAGCATAAGGGATAAGCAGGTGACTCTTTTGCCCAGAAGCCTCTAGAGACTTGGCAGGGTCTAGAGACATCTTTGACTATAATTTAGATCAGAGAATGCCACTAGCAACCACTTGGTAGAGGACAACCCAAAACTCAAAGAATTCGCTTATTTATAAACCTTCACTGTTAATTGAGCTACAGTAGGGAAGCACTAAGTCAAAGAGAAGGTACCCAGACCACTGATAAAGTACTCCAGAAATGGAGTTGGCTATCATTAGCTCTGTGCCCTCTACCCACTTAGAGACTCATGCTGATCCGTCTAATTGCAAATGAGATTCTCGCCCCCTCTTCTGTGCCTAGTGCCCAACCATATACAGAGCAGGTGAACAACGATGATGAACCACCGTAAGTAGGACCCTGCTTTCTCTTTTTCCCAGGACTCAGTAACAGTATTACCAGGAAGAAGACACTGCAGGATGAGGGTTCTTTTAAGCAGAGAAACAAAAGGAGTTAAGAATAGTGGTTTGACTCTCTGCCTCCCCCTGGAGGCAGGGATAATTTCTTAAACTACTTCTGTCTGTGATGTAAGGAGGAGGATAGCAGCCTGGACTATACAGGTCTGTGTCTAATTGGCAGAAATAGGAAGGTCCACTCTCTTTTGATACAGCATATCAATGACCCCTGTTGTATTCAGTCATCACTTACGAAATATTAGAGTTGCAATAGACCTGGTGGGGGTTGCAATAATTTTGAAATCTGCTTTGCACCTAATATATAGTCCCTGTTGTTTATACATTTAACATTTATTTTTAGTCACAGGGCTTATTTCTTCCATATCTCTCAGGTCGTTCCATGAAAGCGAGTTGTTTCTGCAGGTACAAATATCACTTGTATTGGGGTAAATCTGAAGACTTCTTTATAGTGGCAAGAAGTGGAGATGTGATTTAATGTGTGTGCTTGTCTAGAAGGCACAGACCCAGAGATCCAACATGGTAAAAATGAAATAAGATGAAATCATAAAATAAAATTGTGGAAGCCATGTCCTGTGTTCAGTGTAAGAAACAAGCCTGAGCTTCCCATGGCAACACAGATGCAAGCTCACAGCTTCATCTGCTTAAGATGCAGAGTTGTGCTAAAATTGGTGCCATTTCCTCTTCTCCCCCTCAGGCTGATTTGGCCCGAGCCCGAAATGAGTCCTCAAGTTATGATCAATGGCACTGTGGGAGAGTGATTTCAGTGGGGTCCCTGGGTCTCTAAAACTCCTTTGCGCTGATGGATTAAGGGGACTGTCAACTCCATCTGTTTAGTGAGCTTCTCTTTGAGCTCTTCCCATTTGTCATGGAAATCATAGACGGTTTTCACATTGCCAGAGTAACCAGGTTCAGAAGAAATGAGCCCACACTGATTGATTTGTTGGTATCTGCTGTCCCTGGAATTAGGCCTTGGGATAGAAATTTTAGAGAACTTTTAGGAAGAGACACACAGAAAATGGAACAGACTTAGGTGGGAGTTTTTCTTTCCACCTTTAATCATACTTAGCTTAGTCTTCTGACTTTTAGGAAGCCTACATATGAAATCAACACGTTGTAAGAGATCCGGACGAGTTTCCTAGGTGGTGCCATCTGCCACTAGTAGCTGTATTAGCTTATAGGTTCTTCTTGCTTGATAAACCTGAGCCATCGGTTGGGCAGTCGGAACAGCTGATGTTGCAAGTTCAGGAACTAATCTCAGGAAAGAAGGGAGGGGTAGAATCACATGTATGTTTTGAATGTGCTCAATGTTAGACTATATTAGCCACTGAGACTTCATATACTTAAAAAACGTGGAATATAAGCTAAGAGACTTGGACCTAGTAACCTACTACTGTGTATCAAGGCTGTGTAGCTCCCTAGTAAGGTCTTAAAACAAAACTTGGACTATGGGAAGACTGCATATAACCTATAACCTATAAAGATAAAGCAGCAAAAGTGCAGAAAAACTCGAGTCACTTAACAAAATATAGAGTCTGAAGCACATTGATGATTTAATATAAAAAGGAATCATCTCTGGCCACATCTTATAACCTATTGAGAACTTCTCATTGACTGAATATGATTTACACTATATAGGAGCTCTAATATTTATTGTCAGTCAAAGTATAGGTTTGGATTTGATTTTAAAAGAGGAAATAGAGGAGAAATAATTGGAATGAGGTATCCTTGTTTATGGAAAGCTTCATCACAATGGAGAAGATGTCATCATTGTGATGGGTTTAACTTCTCCTGTTACCATTCTGTTCACCAAATCACACAAAAAAATAGTCTCAAAACACTAAAACATTGTAAAGTTTTCTAATCAATGAGAGAGCAGCATGTAGACATCACATCTGCCTCAGTGGGGAAGAGGAAGATTAGTGTTCCTCTGAATCACAGGAGGGGCTTCAAGTGCACGTCCTATAAAGAGTAGCTTTCTGTCCTATCTAGATCAGATATCTATATCAGGTTTTGATATAGAGGGCATGGTGTTCATACCTACCAGACGGGGAATTCTAAGTAAGTTGAAATGATTCTAAACCTTACAAATGTGATGAGAACACCAGTCCTGAACGCCTGGGTAGTCACCATGGAAATGAAATGAGACATTTCCTGTAAAGGTCAGGCGCCAGTACACTCAGCCAAGGCAACTATTTCATCATTATGGGAATGATCTATCTCCAAGCTTCACTTTCTTCGTCTTCATGCCGATAAAAATGATGAAGGCAATGCCAGGCAAGTCAGCAAGCATATGTACCCTGCCAATCATTGTTCTTTTCTAAATCTTGTGTGTTTCCTATAAATTGACAGCTAAATTAAAACCTGAGACCCCCAAGCAAAGTAATATTTAAATTCTAACTGCCCAATCACACTGACATTTATAGACTTGAACAATAATAAATGCCAGAGGAATGTTGATCAAAATGATTTCTCAGAAATTGTTTCTCTGTCCACTGAGTCAAAGAGTACGGAAAACTGGGTCAAAGTTTAGATCATAAGGGCACAAATAGTTTCTGATGCTGTTTGGGGCACGGAAAAGGGACAGTAAGTTGGATGTTCTAGGCCAGCTTCAGTATGTATGCAGCACTGGAAACAGACTGGGTAAAAAGGTTTAATAGCAGGTATACTTTGAAGTTTATAGTGAAATGTTATTGATATTTCTTCACCCATTATATCCCTGGGACCCATAGCAACCACCAACTAAGCACTGACCGAAGTAATTAATAAACCAGGTGATAAACAAATGAGCCAATCTACCTGCCCCACCTGAAGAAGCACAATATGGCTCCCAGTACTGTGTGTGTTAATTTAATAAGGCCCCATGAGATTAGAATATACATCTCAGTATAAAATAATGAGCAGTACTTGCTCTATTCAGTGTTGTCATGAAAGCAGAAGTATTTTCATAATGGATCAGAAGGGCATTTTTCAGGACCAATTGGTAATCCATCCTTATTTCCTTGTATATACACAGTGTATTCCATTTAAAAGAGACACTAAATGCATTTATGTTAACGCATATAGATTTACAGCCTGTGATGAAATATATTCGTGGATAGTATACCTTAATCCTGTTTAGGGAAAGGGAAGAATCAACTGCATCAGATTAGTATTGATTAACTGTCACTCCAACTGACAGAGCAACACAAGATCTGCTTAGTGAAAACCTAAATCGAGTTAAAAAAAATACTCTGCAGATAGAGGTTTTGAGACTTGCTTTTTTATTTCTGGTTTAAGAGATAATCAGCTCAGCATCTAAAAGCATACGCATTGGCACTGAATAATTCAGTCTTCACTGACACTTTTATTTTTGTTTTATTTTCCCCATTTTCTCTCTACACTGATATTGATGCTGTTTGCAAAGAGAAAGTGGAAGAAATCTAAGATGCTCACAAGATTCATGTGTTCCTGGACTGGTAAAGAAAGTGAGCTGCTGTCAGCCCTTCCAAGTGTCTTATACCAGCTCAGAATGAAAGAACACCGTTAAGCATGCCTGGTTTAGTGGTGTCTGACGGTAGCTGATATTGGCTATGATTTTCCATTTTCCATTAAGCAGATATTCGGTATGAAGGCCTGTAGAAGTCAGGACTACTCTCAATTGAAACTTTGATAGGGACTAGGGATTTTTAGGCACACTGCTTGCCTAAAATTTGTGAGACGCTGGGTTTGACTCCTGGTACCACACAAACCAGCCATGATGGTATGTGCCTATAATGCTAGCATTCAATGAGGTATAAGTAGAAGGATCAAAGATTAAAGGTCATCCTTGGCTACAAAGAGAATTCAAGGCCAGTCTGTGATATGTGAAAAAAAATCTCAAAAAAGTAACAATAATAGGGACAGACAAGATGGCTCCATAGTTAAGAACACTGACTACTCTCCCAGAGGACCCAGCCCTGACGTGGTGGTTCAGAACTGTCTGTAACTCCAATCTCAAGGAAATCTTATGCCCTCTTCTGGCTACACCCCTTTCTGGTCTTCTTGGGTACTGGATACATGCAGCATACAAACATACATGCAGGCAAAACATCCATGTACATAAAATAAATAAGTTAAAATTAAAAGTATAGTAAAGTAACTTTTGAAGGTCTCCAGAACCAACCTTCCAACTCTAGTGGGGTTTCGGAGAAAGACAATCAAGTCACAGATTCTTCTTTCGTGGATGAAAACTCTTCTGGAAATGTCTAAGTGAAACTGACAGCAAAATCAGTGCAGTTGCGGGGTGGCTAACGGAAATGTGCTTATAGAACTGAGGAGTCTAAGTATGGTCAGTTGTGATGATCTTAATGCTATCTCTGCACTGGTTCCTTTCAAACAGCAGCTTAGCAGACACCACATCGCCTTCAAGGGAGAAGTAGAAACCCCTTTGCCAGCAGTGCTACGCAATAGCAGAAAAACACTGGTTAGCTTGCCTGGATCACGTGTGCTTAGACCATTTACTCTTGCTAGATTATCAGACATGCTGATTGGGGAAGTTCATATTCTTGTGTATTTGGGGTGAGAGGGAAGGAAGACCTGCAATTAATTAGCGTTCATTCTTTTTTCCAAAGCAAATGATTGCTCAAATGGAGATAAAAGGTGTTGCACAAGCAGGCATTCATCTGAGCCTTCCATATTCTCTGACCCTACCCATATGCACAGGTGACATATCAAAGGCCTTTCTCTGAGCGGTGTCTGTTGCTGAGTCTGGCGAATTCCATACTGATGAATGACACAAGCGAAATTTCTTTTTTCTTTTTCTTGGTACATGGAGCCAAGCATGGTGGCACAGGAAGCATGGTGGCGCATGCTTAGAGCCGTTCCACTGCAGAGATGGAAGGGTGCCTGCACAGTTGGGACCATTCTGGTCAGCATAGCTAGTACATAATGATAACTTGCCTGAAATGGGGGGAGGGGATGATAGAGACATGTTCAGGCTATAGCTAAGGACATGTACAGTTTCATAGGAAACAGCCCACTCTATTTAAGCCAGGAGAAAAGCATGAACCTTGTAAGGCTATGAGAAGCTAAGTCACAGGTAGCTTGCTACATGTAGTCAAGCATTTTGAGACCTGCAGCACAAAAGCTACTAGAGTCTATTTGTTCCTTCCACTCCCCAGAGGTCAAATGGTCTCTTTTCTCTCTTTTTCTTTCACATTTTCCCATTGAGATACCACTTTTACACCTTTGGTTGACATCCATCCAAAATATATGTGAGGAAGCTGAAAATATTATCTCTGATACAAGTTTGCCTGGCCTCTCATTCTAACCTTGTTCCTGAAGAGGAAGGAGCAATGTCTGTACAGGCACATAGGTGATGCTCAGTAAGTATTGGCTATTGCTATCTAGTGCCAACAGCTACTGACAACATCCTTTGTGTTCAGGTCCTGTGGTTAAGCCATAATGTGATTGGTCAAAGGGGATCAAAGATGGCCCTGTAGCAGAGAAGCTGCTGAGCGGGATATGTACAGACAGAGATTATGGCTCTGTTCTTTGCCCGAAGACAGTGGTTTGCAGATCTGAATCATAATTCTCAACACAACTGAAAAGGTAACACGTGAGCAGGGAGTTATAAGCATGGGCTACCAGATTGACTTACTGGCATTCAAGTGCTATTCTCACAATAGCCTCTGTGGAACCTTCCTGTGCCCCATCTGGAAGTGGGCACATGATGCCGCTCACCTCAGAGAGACACAGTGTGAATTAGATGAATAAATCCATGAAATTCTTAGAAAATGTCTTGCCAGCAAGAAGTGCTCATGCAATGGCAGTAATCACTTGAATTTTATTGTCTCCATCTGTCATGAGCTCTTGCAGTGGTCCACCAGGATGTCCCATCCCCATCACAACCATGTTGCTCAGTAATTTAGGAAGCATTGAGATGTCATGAAAGTACGGGGAGCCCTCTGATTGCTGAGCCGTTATGACTACCTCTGATATCTTCAATTCCTTGCCCTTTCTGATTATTTAAAAACTATTTACTCAGGCAAGTGATAACTGATGGGGAAGGAAGGGTTAATGTTCTCCAGTAATAGCCCAACCCTCATGCATGTATACACAGCTCTAACTGTACTCAGTGGGTTATATACAACACAAAACATTTATGAAGTTGAGAATGGGGTGTAAGGAGACTGTCAAGGGGTAACTAACAATGAAAATGTGTTATATATGTACATGACATCCTCGCAGAACAGACAAATTTTTAAACATGCCAATACCCAATTCTCATGACAAAGAAAAGAACTCAAAACCTTCAAGGAGGGTGCAGAGTCATTGTGGCACAGGCCCCTCCTCCTAGAGAGCTAGAGAGGCTGCCACCCCCATAATGATGACACAGAGCTTCCAGCCTGAAGTTCCTGCTCAGTCTGTCTTTCTGTCTGTCCTCTCTTTGGAGTCTGACAAGTCCTGCCCCTTTCTCTAGGACTAACACATCTTCTCCAAGGTTAAACGTTCATAAAGATGGTAGCAGCTGCTGCTGAAAAGCAACATTTGCTTTGGAGCCGATGAAAACTTCTGTCATGAAACTCACCTCAAGTGACTTTTGTTAAGTGAGAGGAATAAAAGTCAGGCTGTAATATCATTCCATTTAAAAAGCATTCCAGAAAGCCAAAACAGTATGGGAACAGTGGGATCCCTGAGCGGCTCCCAGGACAAAAGAAGGAAGAGCAAGAAAAAATTGTGGTCGGAATTAAAATCCTGCTGTCCTCTACATATGGCAGTACATACACAACCCTAGGTATGTTTCCAGGTCTGCAGATGTATACACCATGGAAAACACATCTTCCTGTAAGGGTTTGGGAAGGGGACGGTACCTGCTTGACATGAAGGGGAGTAAAATATGTGTGTGTGTGTGTGTGTGTGTGTGTGTGTGTGTGTGTGTGTATTCTACAAACATAAACCCATATTTGAAAACTATCAACCATAGTTGGCCACATTACAGTTGGGCTTTTGAGCAGTCGTTTTGACTGCCCCAAGTTGCAGAGTTTACAAGGTAGAAGTCTGAGAAAGGGGGAAAGCTGTGATGAGGATGGTCCCCTGGGAACATATCTCTGCTGTCTTGATCATCACCTGGAGAGTAAACTGGGCGTTATCAGAGTGGAGTAGCTGGTGCTGACAGGCTCCTATGTCTTCCCCACTAGCTGGGTGTTTGACCCTAAGCGTTTCCTGTTTAGATTAAATTGAATTTATAGTGACTAGACCAGTGTCTAGTCTGTGTCTGCAAGGGAACACAGTTGTCAACATGGCCCTTGGATTGAAGCAGCATCCACTGTGGGGAAGGCCAGCACAGTCAGTGAACCATCTCACAAGGTAAAATGCAGTGAGTGTTCCCCTCGGGCACAGGTGAAAGACGAAGGTCATGGAAGTGCAGGAGGAGCAGGTAGTGAGAACTGGTGAAGGCCTATGGAACACTCCTTTATGGTGGTGCTATTTGTAGATCTTACGTAATTTGGCTTACTACAGAGGAAAGAAAAGTACTTTGGGGCTCAAAACACTGCGAGCAAGAGCAAAGCAAGAGATGGAGTAATGGCTCAACCTTTAAGAGGATTTACTGTTCTTGCACCAACCCAATCGCCCATATCAGACAGTCTGCAAACCCAACTCCAGGAAAAACAGATACCTCTGGTCTTCACAGGCACCTGCATGCATATGCTTGTGTGTGTGTGTGTGTGTGTGTGTGTGTGTGTGTGCATACATACACATATACCCTTAAAAATAATTTTTTTAAAAAAAATCATTGAGAAAAACAAATCTCTCTCAGAAATTATTGCAAGATTGTTTCTAGTCAGATATAAAGATGAAGGATGACCTGATTTTCATTATTAGATCTTTTCGCTTATTGTGAAAAAAATGCTTTAAAGATATGACCCACTGAGTCAATGTACTTCCCTCCTTTGATAGAGTATGTGCTAGTATTGAATTTCAGACAGCAGCAAGTCATGAAATTACCTTAATCTGAAAGAAATCAGACCTAAGAACTGAGCAAGTCCAACAGTAGAGAGTTGCTGGTGGCCTTAAGGTGACAAGAACAACCATTGGTGTCTGAAATCCTCCAGTATTGGGAAGATGACCCTAATAGTTCCATGTATGCAACATGTAGAGAGATAAGAACCAAGAGTGGAACCAGCCACCTTCATTATGTCCTGTCTACGGGCAGTAAAACTTCCTCTGGGCCTCTCTCCCAAAGAGTGTCCCACCTCTCATTACGCAAGGTTAGGCGATAAAGATGGTCTCTACCAGTTTGAAGAGAGTATGGGGAGGTGGTTATTTAGCTGGACCCATTGGTCTCATGAATCACACTGGGATTTTGTTTGAAAGGGAAAAGGAGGAAAATGTTGTTGCAAAAATATGTTGGTCATCCTGGGAATAAAGTCAATAGAAAAAGTCAACATCAGAGTCACCTTTAAGCCACCTGCAAAGTATGCCCCCCTTCAGGCTTCCTTGCCTAACACAATTGTATCCAGAGTGAAATCTTTCAAGTGCTTTCCTTAATGCTGTGAAAACTTCATCGCCTGTATTAAGATTTCAATTTGCTATTTTTCCCCCTTTCAAGTTATCATCTTATTTCCGATAAATGATTTTCTTAAGTTTCTCCAATTACGTTTTAGACTGTGTCTCTCCGTGGTTCTCAATTAATACTTCAATTTCCTTCTCTGTAGGAAGGCATCGCCACCCACCTGCTCCGCTACAGGAGCAATAAGTTCTGCTTCTTTTTCAGCGACAAGGAAACGGTTAGAAACTGTCTCTGCTTTGTGTCCCCAGGTCTCTCAACCTCCATTGACTCTCTTGGTGTTGATTGCTCTCATGGTGAGAGACACTTGAGAGGGGAGATTTCCATCGAGCTGTCCACCTGCCCTTCAGTGCCAGGTGGAAGGGCAGAGCACAGCAAGGTTTCCTTTGTTTCTCTCCCTATCTCCCTACTTCCCCAGGTCCTGGCCACCTGTCCCACACAGGCCTGGAAGGCAGTGTTTAGACAAGGTCACGTTCATGCAACACACAGTGTTCCATCTTTGAGCCCCCTAAGTGCAGCTCTCTGCGACAGAGGTCACATACCCAACCCCATCCTTGTTACAAACGCTCTGCTACTCATATGCCCTCCTGACTCAGAGGGTATCTGACACTAGATGTTCCACCCATGTTAAATATAACCAACGGGCTGGAAGTACGTATTTGTGTAGTTTAATTTACTATAAAAGATGATGTAATCATAATTGTAATCATACATTACTTGGATGATTTCTTTCTTTCTTTCTTTCTTTCTTTCTTTCTTTCTTTCTTTCTTCTTTCTTTCTATCCAGTTTGAGCATAATGATACAGCAAACATGAGTTTGGGGCTATCTGTTTCTGCAGGAGAGTTTGTTTAATTAAACTCTGTGTCTCTCATGCTTTCTATATGTGAATCTTAAATTGGCTCACAGGTTCACACCCTACACAAATGTCCATAATGTGCACATGAATGGTAGCAAAGCATCAATGAGTTGTAATGAACTTCACTATATGTAATATACAATTGCATATCTATATGCAAACATGTCACATATATATATATAACAATACAAATACAATACACACATACAAATACACATGCACACACTCCTGTTTATAAATGATTTCTTTGGCACTCTGTATTTTTTACTTTCCTAAAGGCAATGTAAGGAAGGAAAGGTTTTCTCTGGCTTATAGTTTAAAAGGTCGTAATTCATCATGATGGGGAAGGCATGTTGGCGGGAGCAAGAGACCACCTGGACATGTTGCATCTGCAGTCAAGAAATGGAGACCTACAGTTTCTCCTGCGTAGCTTGTTTTCTGCTATTTATGCAACCCAGGATCCTAGTCCATGAACTGGTGCCACCCACATTTAGCATGGGTCTTCCTATCTGCATCAGCATAATTGAAACACTCTGTCACAGACATGCCCAGAGATTTGTTCCCAGGATGATTCTACATCCTATCAAGGCACCAATAAATAGAAACCATCGCACGCTCTCAGAGTCAGTATTTGTTCGCTTGTCAATGCACAGCCAACACTATCTACATTGAAAAGTGCCTGATTTTTAGCCATTTCATTCAAGAAATTAATGTTTTCTCATCTAACTATATAACTAGCCAGATAGCTCTAATAGGACACAGGAAATGCAAAGATCAAACTCTCTCACTGAAGACTGCCCTGCACTGGACTGTGCATACTGTATGACAGTGATACACTTAGGATAACTATAAATTTTATTAACATTTTAAATTTTAATTTTCCTCATTTATGTATTCATGTGTGAGAGCATATATGTGCCACGACACACGTGTGGAGGTCAGAGGACAAACTTGCAGGAGTTTGTCCTTTCCCTACGTGAGTTTCAGGGATCATCAGGCTTAGTGGCAGGTTCTTTACCCATGTGCCAGCCCAAATTTTATGAACATTTTGAACTTTATTAGCTTGCACTTCCATAAAAAGGAACATCTGAGTCGATTTTCTCTATAAACCATGTATGGAGGAGGCCTCCTGCAAATGCTGACTGAATGGATTAGTTACCTATTCTTTTTAGGGCAGGAGAATACGACCTAATCCCCCAAAAGAAAATATTTTCTGTGTATCCTAGAAACCGCTCACAACAACTACAGATGATTTGCATTAGCAGCATAAATGCCACTAGGGAAGACACGCTGTCATTAAACTGCCCCAAGTGACTTTCTCCATGAAAAGTTGGTGTCTAGGCTCTATTTATGCCTCGGGTCTGCAGAGGCCTTGAGACGGTGGCCTTCCTCCATTTTCACCACGGCAATCGCAGAAGTTGAGGTAACTCGGCACCCTCTCCAATTCTCGGCTCATTTCACAGCTCTGACTAAATATAACCCAGCATTTTCCTGTGAAAATGGAACGGCATGCTGCTCTCAAGAGAAAGCCAAGAGTTCAAGCTAATAATTAGATGGGGAGAGGCTGGGGAGAGGACTCTGTTAGCCAAGTGCTTGCCATATAAGTGCAAGGACCTGAGTTGTCTGATCCCCACACCCTTTATAAAGAGCCAGCGTGGTGGCACCAGCTTGCAATCCCACTTTCTGGCGAAGCAGAAACGGGTGGATCTCTAAATTTGCCAGCCCGCCCAGCCTAATCATCAAGCCCTAGGTCCCAGTGAGAGCCCTGACTGCAAAAAAGAAATGGGTAGCCTCTGAACAACAGCAGAAGTTGACCTCTGGCCTCTACATGTGGAGACACACATGTGCACTCATACAAATTTACACTTATACTTACATACACACACACACCCACACACACACCAAAAAAAACCTAATACTAAAACAGTTGCTTCTGAGCATTTCCAGGAATCATTGTCTGACAAGTTACTATATACCTACTGTGACTCCCGTGCTCCAAAGGGTACCAGTTTATGTGAAAAATGGATCTCCAATCTCAGGTACACTATATTGGAGTATTAAGTCCATATCTGGACTTAGGCAAAAACTATCTCTCATGTTCTAAAAAGAATTCTAACAATGATAGTTACATGAAAACCATCTTATCTAGTACTTTAACCAGAAAAGTAATTTTTCACAGAGTATGTTCATTTTCAATTAATTGTGGTTTTTCTGTGATTGCTAAAATGCATCACTTAAAAATACAGCAGGTGGTTTAATTAAAATTTCTTATGTTCTTGGTTATCGTAAGAAAACTAAAGCTGGAATTTATAAATAAAATATCAAATACTCAGATGGGTGGGTATGGCTTTAGGAGTTTATGGCTTCAGTGACCATAGCTAGCCTTGAACACTTGTTAACATGTCATGAGCACTCATCTTTGATCTTTCCTAGAGCCCTGTGATTAGCCTTCCACCTCCTCTTGTCCAGTGCACCCCCAAATCCTGATGGTTTCCTCCTAGGTATCTCCTCAGGTATCTACTCTCCTTCCTCTCTCTGAATTAGTTCTCTAGCCCCTCCTCCCTTCCTCTCCCTGAGGTCTCTAGCCCCGCCTCCCTTCCTCTCTCTGAGGTCTCTAGCCCCGCCTCCCTTCCTCTCTCTGAGGTCTCTAGCCCCGCCTCCCTTCCTCTCTCTGAGGTCTCTAGCCCTGCCTCCCTTCCTCTCTCTGAGGTCTCTAGCTCTGCCTCCCTTCCTCTCTCTGAGGTCTCTAACCCCGCCTCCCTTCCTCTCTCTGAGGTCTCTAGCTCTGCCTCCCTTCCTCTCTCTGAGGTCTCTAGCCCCTCTGCTATCCCTCCCTGCTCTGCACATCTCTCTTTGTGTCTGTGGTTGTCTTCTCCATGCTGCAACATGGCATCTGAATGTCACTATCAGCATGGACTGCACGGCTCTACAGAGGACATGTATTCCTTGCAATTCTGGTAGTGGGGAAGCCTAAATTCTGGTGTCAGAATGGCCAGACTCCTCTCCCTGACTTGAAGATGGTCAGCTTCTGGCTCTCCTCACATTGGAGAAAGGGAATGAGTGCTATTCTGTCTTGTCTTTATGACTCTCGTCCTGGAACAGTAGACAAGTGGCATCACATAACAGAAAAAGGACGTATCTGGTATTTCTTCTTTTATAAGCACCAATCCCATCATCAGGGTTCCAACCTCATGAATCCTTCAAAATCAAGTTGTATCTATGCCCTAGTTATGGTTTCTATTGCTTTGATAAAACACAATAAGCAAAAGCAGTTTTGGCAGGAAAAGGGTTCATTTTGTCTTATACATTTAGGTAAGTGACACTATCCCTGTGGGAAGTCAGAGCAGGACATCAAGCATGGCAGAGACTGGCACAGGGGCCATGGAGAAGTACTTGCTTTTTATGGCTTGCTCCGTCTGCTTTCTTATAGAACCCGGGGCCACCAACCCAAAGCTGGCACTATGCACAGTGAGCTGGGCCCTCCTCTATCAGCTATCCATTAAGAAAACAAACTGTGGGCTTGCACACAGGCCAATGTAGTTGAAACATTTTCTCAATTGAAGTTCCCTCTTCCAAAATGATGTGTCACATTGGCAAAAAGAAAAAAAAATTACAAGCTTACTTCCCAATGCCCCATCTTGTGCTGCCATCCCAATGGCATTAAGACTTCAACACATTAATATTTGGTTAATATAGGCACTCAGTCCATAGCATGCAGCTACACAATCTTTTCAAAATCTAGATTTGATCAAATCATATCTCTTGATTAAATTAATTGTAGCCTCTAGAACACTGCGCTCCTTGGGACATTTCCTTTTGTCTACTACTCATCATGCTGCCCCTTGCTAAATATGATCAAATCCCACTATCTTATTTATTAGTTGTGTTTCTAAACTCTCTGGCCTGGGTGTGGTCTTTTGTTTTACGACCTCCCTCTCCTGGCATGTTCCTTCCTAATGACTATTCAGATATCAGCAAAACTTTCGTTCTCTGAAACTTGAGTGCTATGCATGATTTTTAGAAAAATTACAAAGATTTGTTGAGAGACCTTGAACATGACATAAAATGTTAGAGGAAGGCAGCTTGTTGTTCCCGGCCACCACCCAGCTAGCTTAGACCCAAAATAATCACACAGAAAACTGCTTTAATTAAATCACTGTGTGGTTCATTAGCTCTAGCTTCTTATTGGCTAACTCTCATATCAATTTAACCCATTTTTATTAATCTGTATATTGTCATGTGGCTATGACCTACTGGGTAAAGTTCCCAGCACCTGTCTTTGGCAACTCCATGGCTTTTTTCTAAGTCTGCCCTTCTTTCACCCAACATACAGCCTAGTTCTCCCCCTTAGTTCTGTTCTCCCCTGCCATAGGCTCAAAGCAGTTCTTTATTCATTAACCAATAAAAGCAACACATAAACAGAAGGACCTCCCACACCAATAAACCTCCCATGATGATCAGTTTTCTTTTTGGAAAAGAGAGAACGTGGGCTGGCAAAATGGTCATGTCCCCGTGATGATATAACTCCCCCAGCCTCTTTATCAATCTATAGCTTTTATTTGTGAGCTCATTTGATTTCCAATGATTTCTACTAGTCAGAATATGATAGTGGAGGTTGTTCTGCCTCCTCAACACATACGTGCTGAATGAGCTGAACTTTGAGTTTAGCTGCATAGCATAATCTGCTGCTGGCTCATGGGAGTGTGTCATCTAGACAGTTACCTGAACTATAATGAAAGAACAGAACTGGAAGTGACCCTTGCAAAGCATGGAATCCACTCATTTCCACTTTATATAACTTCAAAACAACCGTATTAACTTGGGTAGAATAAGAATATATTTTTATACCAATATTGGATTATAAAATGGATAAGGAAGCCAAGCTGAGAAACAGTGATGGGCATGGCCAAAAGGTTGATATTGTTTCCTGACAAATCAGGCCTGGGAAACAGAAGGCCTAATGTTTAGCTCTGAATTTCTGCAAGTTACTTTTGGGTGTTGTCAGGGTTTCTGTCCTGTCCAGTTCTCGCAATCATTAAGTCCCAAAGAAATCACACAGAAGTCTACATTAACTATAAACTGATTGGCCCATTAGCTTGGGCTTCTTATTAACTCTTATAATTTATTTTAGCCCATTATTCTTGTCTATGGTAGTCATGTGGCTCAGTACCTTATCCAGCGAGGCAGTCACATCTTGCTTCTTCTGTGGCTGAGTCAGGACTGCAGAGGAATGGGCTTCCTTCTTCCCAGAATTCTCCTGTTCTCCTTGACCTGCCTCCACTTCCTGTCCGGTTGTCCCACCTATACTTCCTGTCTAAGTACTGGGCAAATCAGCGTTTATTTAAAATATAAGTGACAGAATACAGACCATTATCCCACACCATTTGGGGGTTTTAAGAAGTTAAATGTCTATTGTTTCATTATTTCCCTCTATAATAAATGCTGCTAGTTCATCTCTTACAGGATTTATTTCCTGGTGGTTTTATTCTGCCAATTAAGTGCAGTTTAGGGCCAGTGTAGTAGTCAGTTAGCATATGCAGGACCCTAGATCCAATCCCCAGCACCACAAATCTACAACACTGCAAAAATTCTTTGTGTAAATATTCTAGAGTTCTTTGTTTCTCAGGGAGGAAAAGGAGGTAGGCAAGATTAAAAGTCTACTTATATCAGAATTTTAGATTTAGAAGGTACCGCTCAGCTCTAATACTTAACTCAACTCCTTTACAGTTGAGGAAATCAACACCTAGAGAGGTGATATGTTGTGTCTTCCACCTAACACACCACAGAGGGAAGACTAGATCTCAGGTCTCCTGACATGCAGAACTCCTCAAAGGAAAGCTGTGGTAACCCTGAGCTCTGAACTTGCATGTCCTTTCTAAAGAAGTTGTATTTCTGTTACTATGGTAATAAAATAGTACATTCAAGATTTTTTTTACAAGTGTACCCCCTACTTGAGCTAGTAGGGAAAAGAGTCATTGGGCTGATCTTTATGGTACTTCGAGACACTTTAGATAGATCCTGTCACATGCTTTATAAGTTCCTGATTGATTGCATGGAATTAAGTTATTGGGCAGAGAACCAACTAATGGAAACACATCGATAAAATCATTTTTGAGGGACATTAAATGGAACTTAAAATAAAGCTGAAATGGTTTTATGGATTTTTCAGTCAAACTGTTTATGAACATTTATTGCCTGTAAATTATATTGTGTCAAAAGAAAGAATCAGCAGGTATCATTTTAATAGGAGCCTTTTTGAAATAATAAAACCAAGAATAATGTATTATCCAAGGATGGGTAGAAGACAGGTTTGGGGATTTGTATCAGTGATGACTATCAAGAAAAATAAGAACTGTGAAATCAGAAACCTGGTAAGATTTAAAAATAGGATTTTTTTAAAGTTGTTACTATCTCATCTCGTTGCAGATATGAGTTGATTTGGGGAGACAGGTAACTGGACTGTAAGGCAAGCCCCACCTGAAGATATGATCCTTGGTATTTGTTCAGACTCAGAGAAAGAGGAATAAGTACAGGACAGATGGGTCGGCTGACAGATCATCCAGAGCAGTCGATAAGAGCATTGGGTCTGGAACCGAGGCTGAACTTAAGTTCTCAAGCCCAAGCTCCTGAGTGCTGTTACTTACAGTACAGCTTCCATGTCCCCAAGGCACGGATTGCACATCCCTAAGATGTTCAGTCTCTTCACCACGAGGCATACATAGACCACATTACGTGTAGTGATGTCTGAAGACTGGTCCGTGAATAGGGTCTCCCTTTCTAAGATGACTTCCAAGGTGAACTCAGGTGTTCAGCCTCACATGACACATGACTCATCCACCGGACCATTTGCCAGCCTATGTTCTCTCTTTTCCAAGAAGAGAACTGAGCATTATGGGAGTTATATGTCACGTTCAAGGTCCCTCAGCAAACTTATATCTTCCTCTAGAAATTCGGGTTTAAAGGCATGGCCTTCGGTGTGCAGGATGTGAGGGCCCCATTGGCCAAATCCCAGAACAGAACAACTTAGAGGTTCTTAGATTGGATGATGAGAGGTGAAGATGTGTGGGAAGGAAGTCTTGCCTTTTCCTCCCTTCTGACAGGGAGTCCCCTTTCCCACCCAGAGATGCCCCTCTGGTGTTTGTTGCCTTGTCTTTCAGTAGGTGCAACATTCACCTGGGTTAACTAGTTAGCTGCACATCCCTAATCAAAGCAAGTTAAAAGAGGAAGGACCTGCTGTGGCTTGCATCAGAAGGTTCAGAGTATGGTTATTCAGCTCTGCATTTCTGGGAATGTGTGAGGCAGAACATGGCAGGGATAGGAGCAGAAGACGTACACTACATGGCAGGCAGGAAGCTGCAGGAAACAGAGACCCCCAAACCCAGTTAATACAAGACCTAGCCTCCAATAGCATGTCCCCAGTTTTACTTTCTTCATTTGGGAGCCCTTCCTAAACCTCCTAACACTTCCCAAAATACCAACTGCTAGGAACAAAACATTCAACACATAAGCTTGGGAGAGACACTTAATATTCAATAATTGCTTAGCATGGACAAAGTAAGGTGAGCTAAAGCCCTGGAGATAAAGGTGGGATGATAATCACATGTGCATGGGAGACTCTGCAGGTGTCCCTACAGAGGTGGTTTATGAGACCCATGTGAATTTTAGCTGCAGCCTTTAGCTAAGTAGTTTCTTGGTGTGGGAAGGGATTACAGTCCCTGACTGCCTTTGACTTTAAAGAAGTGGTTTATGTAGTCTTTACCATATTCCTTTAGTACAGTGGGGTTTTTTTTTATATTTTATAGGTAGCGTTAAAATAATATTTTGAATTGGAATTTGGGACACTCTCTTAAAATATTTAGTATCATGTAAGGGATCTTATGACAGGAATTGAGTTCCCACAGGCATTGTACCATCGACCAGAAACCAGCCCAGCAGCAGCCCAAGGAAGCTGCACCTACATACACAGGTCCTATGGCAATCTGAAGAGATAAGGATGATGTCTGCAAGGTACATAAAAATGCTGGGTAGTGTGTGCTGGGTGCCAATAAATGTTGTAGTCATTTTATAAATGTGTACTGAGTGCCTACTGTTTCGCTTTGGTTGTGTTGGGCAATGGTGATATGGCAGAGGGAAAGACATTCTCCTAGTCAGGAAACAGCAGAGGTGTTTCTGGATCAGGGAACACTAGCCCTGAACTCTGTGGGTCAGAGTATACTGTCTTTTTCACACACCATTATTGTGCGAAGTATTGAGACACGGCATCATGGTCACTTATTTCCCTCTTGGACTGGATCTGGGGAATGACAGAGACAAAAGCCGTGAGCTTCAGATAAGTAGCTCTTCCTTGAACTTAGTAAAGTCAGGGGCACAGTTAAAGTAGTGAGTTCTGATTGTCGTTTTTGGCTAATGAAGAAGCCGACCCAGCCGGAGTTTGACTAGGACAAAGAAAGTGGTCAGGCATTTGAAAGTCATGGTAAAAAGAAAATGCCACTCTTCAAGTCAGAGTGCTTAGTGGGATGTAATGTAGACTCTGTTCTACTGTGTATCCATAGTGCAGATCCAGATAGCATATGAAATGAAGGTACGGGTGTGCATAAGGGTAGGCAAAGCAACAAGAGTCACGGTTGCTGTGAAGGCTGTCCATAGATAGGAACAGTTGCCATCCGTATAAGCCAGACAAGTAAGGGTGACTTAAAAAAAAGACGCAATACTCCTTTTGCTTTTCCAGGTAGAGGAAAAGGAGATTCAACTAGAGTTTAAATAGACCAACAGTGCAACCAAACTAACTCCTTCCCTTGCTGAGATATAGCGAAACTACAATTAGAAGGAACATTGCTATATCTCAGTAAGGGAAATCGCTGTGCGGTGATTTAGTTTCTTCAGAACAGGAGATGTAGAGGGGTGTGCCCAGGGCCTCACATAGCTTGAGAAACATCACCATGTGACTTCTGTAGGGTTGTGGAGTCCATGGTAGTTCCACAGTTTCCAAGTCCCACATGCTTCTCCAAATATCCCAGCAATGCTGGAGATCCAAAATATATACTCATTGTGATGATTAATTTCTTTTGTCTTTTGTCAATTTGGTTGCTTAAAGAAGATTCTAGAGTGTTAGATAGACACACTGGGATTTACCTATGAGGACTAACTTGTGGGAAAAATATGAGCCACACCATCCTGGGGGCTAGGGACTCAAATTAGATGGAAAAGGGAAAGGGAAAAGGCCACCTGAATGTTGGCACCCCCTTGTCTCTGCCTCCTGAACTGAGCAGATATAAGCAAGCTCCTGCCATCACGCCTTCTCCACTGTAAGGAACCATACCTTCAAACCATGAGCCAAGCACATACAGTCTGTGGCCTCTGAGCCACATGTGCTCTAGGATACCTATGAACATGGCCAAACACATGTAGACTACATTGTGTGTGGTAACATCATGTCACAGTGTCAGAATGTTGGATAGCCCTGTGAGGCAAATCTTTGTTCATAGCAAAGAGAGAATGAATAAATTCTTCAAAGACAAATTTTGTACATATTTAACAAAAGCTACATGATAGTCTAATATCCAGTTTGTTCTACACTTATAAAAAATTACAATGTGGAAATCTCCAGGGCAAAATTAATAATTTATGCATAACAAAACTTTGAACATTCTTATGTAATTTACATAACAATGTATAGACTTCATTATATGCATGCTTCAGTGTGTTTGAAATTATATGGAATCTTAAAAGGCTACAATAATGTCAGTACTGCAGAGATGCTCAGTGCGTAAAATGCTTGTTAGGCAAACATGAGGGACCTGAATTTTGGTCTCCAGTACCTATGTACAAGCCAAACTCGGTGGCAAACATCTGTAACTTCAGCTTTGGGAAGGAGAGGCAGATGGCTACCAGGGCCTTGCTAGATAACCAGGCTGGCCACATCAACACTCTCCAAGTTCCGTGAGAGAACCTGTCTCAAAAAATAAGGTGGGAAGTCATTGAAGAAGACACCCAATGTCAACTTTAGTTTCTCCATGAGTGTGCATGTGTGAGCACACCTGGGCACACATGTACACACACAAACACACAAGAGTATCTTTAGAGTGAGAAATGTTTGAAATGGCCCACACTTACATTCCTAGCACTGAATGTGTCAAGTCAATGTAGGAAATGTGAGCAAGTACAAGAATCAATAGGACTCACTCAGAATCAATACCTTCAAAGTGTCTGCTCATCATCACGCTATTCCTTCACTGGCTACGTGTAATGCGAGGTGAAGGCCCTATTTTCTGACTGTGCTTGCAACAGTCTGTTGTTGCTATCATAAGATTGAATATTTTCGCAGTTGCTGCAAAAGTAAACAGACAAATTCATTTTTATGGACACATCATTATCCTAGGTTGAATCTAAAATGAGGTAATAATCGCAAACTTTGGAGAATCTAGGCAGCATAAACAGGCAAGAGGGTTCTAGAAAGTTGCACATAAGTGCAAAATACTCCACTTTTTCTTAACAGCATCAAAGAAATACATCAAATATGAAGCGCTTAACTTCTTCAAAGTACAGGATACCACCCCAGCTATGTTTAATTGAAAAGCTAATATCCAGGGCAATTGTCCCTAATACACTGTTGGTTAAATGATTTGAAGTCACTTAGGGAGCATAAAAATCAGATAGATAATCATGACTTTTTATAGCTTGAAAGGTTCAGCTGATGTTGACGAGTGGAATAGACAGAGGCTGGGACTCAAGCAGAAGCTGAATGCCTCAATCAGGCCGGAGATCAATGTTAATAGCATAGAAATATGTACTTCAAGTCATCTCCCATGACGGTCTATTTGCATAACTTTTCAAGATCATAATGCACAACTTAATTTACGGAAAAAATTTTAGCTTGACACACGGCAAACACTGCCATCTAATCCCACGTGACACACTTTGTACTGCATTGCAGGGAGAGGGCCTTGGAGGCTGTATTCAAAACCTCCAGTCAGGTGACCATTAATAATTTATAAGAGACAAGAATTAACCTTTTCCATTTCAAGGAATCTTTTTTCTAAAGATGTTTGCCTATTTGAGAAAGAAGCTATCAATTTGAGAGCGAGGAGGAGAAACACTGGAGGGGCTCAAGGAAGGAAAAGGAAAAGGAATAGAATGTAATTGTGTTTTAATTAAAATGTTTCTATTTGTTTTCTTTTTGAAGACCAAGCAGGGCGAGTATCTTCCTAGCCTCACTCTGATGTAACAACAGGAACTGACCGTAGTTTTTACAGGGGTTTTGCTTGCAGGAACTGATTCTACACTGTCCTGTCAGAAGCCCTGAGGCTAGAGTCGATATATATGCTCTCAGCTCTAATCCGCATGCTACGAATGCCCTGGGTGACCCCACATGCACAATATCTATTTTGTCTTTTCTCTGTAGGAGCTGAAGGCACAGTCTTTCCCAAATCCATAGAAACACCTAACGTCAGAGCAGACCCCTTCAAGGAACTAAGGTAAGCTTCTGGTTTCGATTTGCATTGATCAGTGGCTGTTTCCTGTCTTTGGCTGGCCAAAGACTCACCTTGAATAATGCTGGAATTTAATTTGTATGAAACATGTTAACGGCAAGAGATTGGAGAATTACTGAAGACAGTGATTTTTTTTTTTTATCTTTTTGTTGTTGTTATGAGTGCTTAAGGAATTGAAGGTCTGGGATGAGAACTTTCAGCTCTGTGAAGGTGATTGGCGATTAGATTTCTGGGTTGACATTGTCTATTTATTGCTTATTTCTAGGTTGCTACAAAGGGATAGAGTTAGAAAGTGAATCACAGCTGATGTTGATCAGCTGTTCCAAAAGTCTTAGTAAAAGGAGTAGGTTTCTAAACCCAATTCAAATGTTTCCTATGTAACAGAATATCTAGTACTTGACATCCTCTAGTGCTGGGACTGTGTTTTTAGATAGTCTTTGTGATGATGTTGCTCTTCAAATGTCCGTAAGTGTGGGTCTTAGCAGGGGAGGCACCTGAGATGCTGTGCAGCTGCTGCCAACCACATAAAATATACATATATATATATATACATACTATGTGTGTGTGTATATATATATATATACACACACACAAATGGACATAGAGATACGTCCTAAAAATCATCCTAGGTCCTGACAGTCCCACAAGTTAAACACATTCAAAGTGCTCTGTTGATATAAAAACAACTCTAGTTTCCAAGGTCAGATTATAATCACCCAGAAGCCGGGAGAATGCTGGCTTTCTTTGTGTTAGACAATTCTTTGACCTGACACCAATGGTAAACCACAAGAAGACAGACAAGGCTAGCTACTTCATAATAGACATCAACTATAATCGGACGCATCTGCATAGCATAGGCTGTATCTACTCTTTCAGAATGCAGACTCTAGATCCAGGCCACGCTCTGCTGAAATGGCCACAGCCACAGGAGAGCCTGTATTCCCTTAACAGAAACACATTCTTCAGCCGTGACAAATATAGCACTTCGTGCCCAAAACCCTGGCATGTCTTCAAAATGTATACTCCCTAAGGATAAAGGGAAATAGATTGAGAGAAAAGAGAAAAATTTTAGGGAATGAGAACTCACCACCACCACCAAAAAGAATCCCAAATAGGTAGATCTACAGTTTATAAACCAGCTGTCCTGCCTGTGTGTGTGCATACATGTATGTGCATGCATGTTTATACATGTGTGATGAAGTCAGTACATACACCAGAATCTGCACTTCCACAGTTGGTGCAGCAAGTCTCGCAAGAGCCAAGACAGAGAATCAACTCACTGTGTCTTGATGGATGAATGGATAAAGAAAATGTAGCAGGTGACAGTTGGAGTCATGCCTGGCCCTATGTCTTAATGGCACCCTCACTCCATTTTGTAGCATCCTATCAAAATTGCTTTTATAATGATTATTATTTTTCTCAACACAAAAGCTGTAAGAAGGATGATGGCCACATGTGACAGCACGGATGAACTCAAAGACGTTACACTGAATGACATAAGCCAGGCACACAAAGACAATAGTGTGTGATCTCATTCATATGTTAAACCCAAAATAAGTTGATTGTATGGTATAGAGTAGGATGATGGTCATTATAAGAAGATGAGTACTGGAGATTGGAAAAGCTTAGATACTGAGTACCAAATATACAGTATACATGTTACATTGAAATCTGTTCTAATGTTATACCGTGCAGTCTGGTACTATCACTCAGCCCATCAAATATCTGTGAAGAACCAGAGAAGATGAGTTCAAAGATTAACAACACAAAGAGTGACCACTTTAAGGAGACAACAAAGGCTAATTACATTCATTTAATCATTATTATATCGTATCAAATTAGCATCTTTCTCCTCATAAACACATAATTAAAACAAAACCACAGCAAAAGGGTATTTCTCAGTACATCAGTCCATGCTGGAGAGCTAGTTCATGAAAAACAGAGGACAATTTTTGCTCATAGTTTTCTGAGGATAAGCTTCAGTGTCTACTCAAAACCAAAGAGAAGCCCCAGAACTTGTGTAGAATATGGACTCTCTAAAGTTCCTGAGGAAATGAGAGTGTAGTGCGGTCATGTAAAATTATGGGCAGCATCCACAGATGATCAAAGTGATGTTTTCTAATAGGAATTACCCTCATTTCATTTTCTTGATTAAAAAAAAATACTCTGACCAAAGGCGATTTGTGGTGGGAAGGGTTTGTTTGGCTTACCCTTTGATGGCACAATCGATCACTGAAGTAGGAACCTGAACAAGGAATCATTTCAGAATTCACAGAAGCCTGCTTCTTGCTGGTTTGGCCACTAGCTCACTTACTTATGCTTAGCTAGCTTTTGTATATAGCCCAGGACCACTTGCATGGGGAATGGCGCCACCCACAGTGGGCTGGACCCTCCTACAACAATTAACAATCAAAACAGTCCCTCACAGGCAAATCCGCAGAGCAGCCTAATTTAAATAGTATCTTAACTGAGGTGTCTCCTCTCAGAATGCTCTAGACTGTGTCAAGTTGACACTTAAGCCTGACTAGGACAGGCATCATAAAAATATTTCCATATGACTTTCTGACACTGATCTTTTGTTTGTCTTTTTTGTCCAAATCATTTTGGCCTGAGTTCAGTTAAAATAAAAATTATCATACTTTAGCCTTTCTCTTCTTTCTAGAATTCTCTTCTCAGTGGCATTGCCTTATTGTTCCTATTGTGGCAATGAAACACCATGACCAAAAATCAAGTTGAGGAGGAAATGTTTTATTTGTCTTACATTTCTGCCATGTTGATCATTATGAAAGGAAGTCACGTCAAGAACTCAAACAGGGCAGGGTTCTGGAGCCAGGAACTTATGCAGAAGCTATGGAGGGGTGCTGCTCCTGACTTGCTCAGCCTGCTTTCTTATAGAACCCAGGACTACCAGCCCAGGGATAGTACTTCCCACCAGTCCCTTCCCCATTGATCACTAATTGAGAAAATGCCTTACAGCTGGATCTCAGGGAGGCATTTCCTCAGCTGAGGCTCCCTCCTCTCTGATGACTCTAGCTTGTGTCAAGTTGAAACACAAAACCAGCTAGTATAGTCATCTTGTAGCATGACCAGCCTGTGGGCACCGAAACATGACCTTATCATCTACCAAGTTTAGGCACCATAACAAGGCAGTCAGATTACAAGATATGTGTATGCTTGTGTATAAATATACACATATTAACATATATATGTTATTATACATGCACATATATGTGTGTATGTATATTTATAAGATATATATCTCATATATATCTCATATATATATCTCATATATATATATCATATATATCCATATATATGTATATATACATATATATATATATATATATATATATATATATATGGATAGTTTAGGTTTGTGACTTTGTGTTGAGCCCCATCCCTGGCTATCTTCACAGGTTGGATATACCTGTTAGAGAAACTGAAAAGACAGCCAACTGTGCTCCACAGACTAACTTGGATTAGACGGTCTGTATGTTTTTGCATTTTCCATTTATTGAATAGCAGCACATTTTACTCTTTGCTGCTAATTAATGCTGACTTTGCCTATGGAGCCAAAGGATAAGGAACTTGAAACCCATGTCCTCTGGCCTCTGCCGCCTTCATGCCACTGTATCTTTGGACTCAAGGAAGCCTAGTAATTTAAATGCAACTCCTGGACTTGTGTCAGCAAGTAGAGGACCACAAAGTGTTGTGGTACTAATGCAACAGAATGAAAATGTCTAAGTACTGTGGGTCAGGAACCCGCTAACCTCATTCCATGGCCTTGAGGCAAACATGGAGCCCTGCCATCTACAGACATCCAACTCTCTTTTGGTTTTAGATAGCTATTTCTTTTCTATTATTCTAACTTCTTGTTTGAAAATAATTTTAAATATAAGCAGGAGTTATAAAGTATGTATAGACAATCCCTCTGCTTCCTGTTCTCGGGTGTCAACAGCTTACAGTCCTATGGTACCGTGTTCTCCTTTGGGGTTTGCTTCCGGAGAGGCAGTCATCTATCTCATTGATCAAGAATGTTATGAAAAGAGCTCTATAGACAGGAGCTGCTTGAGAAGTAAGTGAACAGATCTTGAAAGTTCTCCGTGCAGCTAAACTGGAATGTTTTCAGGTAGATACTCTTTTAATGTAATATGCAGATTTTCTCAGTAATTATTATTAACGGGAAGCAAGTTGAGTCAGATGAAGACAGAAAACTTGAACCTAGGCTTTCTTTAAAATCAACAACTTAAATATCCTCAGCACTTTTTCACCCAGATGCTCAAACATCAGGAAACTGGATCCGTCTCTGAGTGCTCTTCCACTGGATCGCTCCCATGTCCTTGCTCTTGGGTGCCAGCAGAGTTTGGGTTCTTTGGTTTATTTGTTTGCTTGCTTACTTGTTCACAAAGAGCAGTGTGGAGATTTCTGGCATTCCTTCCTTAGATGCTCCCAGTAAAAGAGAAATAGCTTCCCCCTTTCAGAGTTTTGGTTTATTGCTTTGCTCTTCCTTGACTATGGTCCCTGCTTTGCAGTTTTCACCGAAAATGTTTGTATATAATCCCTGAGTTGAGCTCAAATCCACAACAGAGGGCTGATTCTCACTATACCAATAAGGGCTACAATAACAGTCTGGGTAAGGAGAGTCATACATGTTGGTGTCACCTGCCAGGGTAATTCCGAAACAGTGACGCAGTTTTCCAGATGAGAAACTGTCCTCAAAACTACTCTAAGTGCTAAACCTGTCCCTTGCAATAAGAGGGACTCACCTGGAATAGCAATTGGATTTTAATAAATTCACGATTCAGGGTGTGAATATGTTTAATGTTCCCTTGCTCGGGTTCCTCTGATCTCAAGCTGCTCAGGATCTGAAGTGGGGAAAGGGCCCCTCAGCTTTGCATATGTATTTTCTCAGAGAACAGAGGCCGCCTTTGAGTGCCCACTGCTCTGAGTCCTCACTGTGACTGTGAAGCCTCCTTAGAGGATTCCGATCCTTAGAGGATCAGGAATGAGAATCTGAATCAGAGAGATCAGGAATGAAAACGTGGAAGGTGGAGACAATGTGTGTGCTGTAATATTTAAAGAACTTGAACTAGCTCCCTACGAACCAAAAAGCCAAATAAAATAATAATAAAAAACCAACTTCACATATTATTTCTAATCTAGTCAGAACAAGGAGGGTAACCTGAAGATCAGAGACCATTTACAGAGTAATGGTTGGATACTTAGTTACTAAGGAGTCATGTGCTAAGCATTTGGAAGGCAGTTGTGGATAAAATGACCACTAAAATAAGTTTTCTGTTAAGGGGGAAATGTAACAGAAATATAACCCAAAATACAGTGTAACAGGATAATTACTAGGACAGAAATCTAAAGCAAACTGGTAGACACACACAAAAAAAATAATAGCATCTACCTAGGAACACTAGGTAAGTTTGCCCATAGCAAATGAGATTCTGGTTGAGATATGTTAAAAAATAAATAAAGAATGAATGAATGGCTCAGATTTAGGATTGAAAGGGAATGGACGTCTCTAGCCACTTATTTTAAGGAGTAAATATCCCAACCGATCTCTGTGACTCTCCACAGCATTTCAGGGCATTTATTAAAATGTGATTTTTTTCCTTTTTGTGGTTATGTTGTTTAATAAATTGTGGAAGCGATTTCAAATATGATTGCGAAAGACTTGAAAGACAATTTATTAAGTTGCTAAAGGTATCACATCCCGTGGTTTGGGATAAAAAATAATCTCGTGCATGTTGTACAACAACTGAGAAATGATATTACTTTTAGTTTTGGGAGTTTTCTTTTTTCAAATATTACCAACATTTTGTGGATAGGACAGAAAGCTTATATACATCTCGTACTCCCAACATATCCTGGAACAGTTGATAGGTGGCATGTGAGTGTGTGTGTGTGTGTGTGTGTGTGTGTGTGTGTGTGTGTGTGTGTGTACATTTGTGCATGATATGTGTGCATGTATGTGAGTGTATATGTGTGATGTGTATATGTGTATACTTGTTTTGTTTAATGTAAAACAGGAAAGCTAAACTCCTTTGGGAATGTGCAAGATTTAGAATATGTGTATGTAATAGGGAAATAAGAATTCAACCAGGCTCACTTAGGTTGACAAAAATAAATTATTTTACTTTCTATTGTCTGTGCTTAACTAAATTTAGATTGCCTTCAGGTGCTTTATAAACCTAAGGTACCAAGATAGTTTGACATAGCCTCAGGGCTCAATTAACTACAGGGTGGGTACTAACCCTCCTTAAAGTCACAGTACAAAACTATCAAATAATGATTTTTAGAACTGGAAAGGCGGGAGAAGAGGAGAGAAGCATATAATGAGCGTCTTGCCTGAGGATGTGTAGTGTATAGAGCAATACCACAGAATGTCATTAGATATAAAACTCTTAAGGTTTTTTTTAAATATTTTATAGGCATCTTCCACAAATCATATCCTCCCTTTCTTTTCCTCCATCCCCAGCATCCCACAGACTTAGCCTGAGGTCCTTTGGTTTTGCATACGTGATATTCAGAACCATTTGGCTGTATAATATGATTTAAATGAGAAATTTAAAAAATATACAAGTCGATGTCTGGAAGGATCAGAGACCATTACAAAGTATTGGTTAGCTACTTACCAAGGAGTCACGTAGTAAAGACTCAAAACTGCAGAGTCAGAATTATACATTCATGACATCAACACTGGTCTACAGCGCGGGCTTTCCGGGTGTCATGAAGTTGTTTTGAATGTGGCCCCAGTGCCCATGCACATGACGGATGCCAGCTCTCAAGCTTAGCTAACTAGAATGCAGAACAACTCAGGAAATACAAGCTGAGAAACTGTTGGCTTTGGAGAGTGGGGAGAGGCAGTTCTGTACAATCAGGGCTGACAGCCCAGACCGGCATTCCCAAAGACGAACATTTTTTTTTCTACCAGTAAAAGTCTCTATCAAATGATGGAGGCAAATAATTTTTCAGTTAAAGAAAAAAAACCAAGAAATGCAAACAATCACTGTATCTGGGTAACTACTAGCATTACAGATAAACGGTTACCGCCCCCCACCATTGATTGTTAAAGGACAATCTCCTAGGTTAAGCAAAGCCATTGTGTTGCTTTCATTTTCCCACTTTGCTGGTTTTCACAAGGAGATAGAAACAGATAGAACAAAGGGAGAGTGATGCTTCAATAGTCAAGGTAGCTCCATCCCCACTATTGACCTCTACACCAATCAGAAGCTCTTTAAAAGCTGTGATAGCAGCCAGGTGTGATGGTGTATGTCTGTCATCACAGCGCTTGGGAGGCAGAGGCAGGAAGGTCACAGCAATATTATTTAGTGAGTTAAGCTGGCCAGGGCTACATAGAAGACCCTGTCTCTGAAATAATATTGTAGAGGATGCCAAGGGGTTTGTTCCTTATATTATGAGGTCATGGCATAAGGAAGGTCTCAGGTGGAAAGGAATTGAAAGCCTGGCTCTCCTTATGCCTTGTCAGTTGTGGGAAGAAGCTAACAAATGCCACAAAATCTAGGATTAAAATAACAGCTTTCAATGACAGAGGAAATAGCTAGTTAGATGGGGTTTGAGAAAAGTCAGCGGACCCTGGTACTACACACCTTTAATTTCAGCACTTGGGAAACAGAGGCAGGTTGATGTCTGTGAGTTTAGGGGCAGCCTGGTCTAATATTAAGTTGTAGGCCAGCTAGGGATTCATAGCAAGATCCTGCCTTTCAACAAAAGGAAATAGGAAAAGAAGGAAAGTTAACTGTAAAGCGCCATTGCCCTTTCTGGGACTGTGGGAGGAAGCCATATTGCAAAGGCCTCCCTGTGTGTCATGTGGCTAGGGAAGAAATGCTATGAATCTATATGGAAGAAGGAGATGGTTTTAGAAGGACCCACATGAACCTCCCAATGCCCCACTTTTTCTTCTGGTACTGCAGATCAACCCAGAGTCTCATGTACACTAGGCTAATATTCTACCATTGAGTAGAATATTCCAACTGAGTCCTGTCTGGGAAAACAGGTGATAACTGGTGGTGGAGGTGGGCAGGCTTCCAGGAAGATTCCTTGGAGTGAGACTGATTGGTTAGCTTTCTAATCACCGTGGCATGTTACCTGTTAGAAACTAAAAGAAGGAATATTTATTTTCTCATCATTTCCACCCACTGTGGCAGAGAAGGCATGGTAGAGAGAAGCAGTTAATGTCATGGTGGCAAGGAAACAGAGGAAGAAAATTCAGCAATTGACCAGGGCAACCTTTAGTCCAACAGATGTACCTTACACCTCCCTCTATCTTGGCCACATCTCCTACTTTGTACTCCCTCTCAATAACATCATCTTACTGTGACTTCATCAAAGAATTAATCCAATGATTAGGTCGGAACTCTCCAGATTCCAGTACTTTCCAAGAGGCCAACAATTGGTTTCTAAGTCTGGAATCCACAAAGCAATGGGAGACACTTCATATTTAAATCACAGTATAGACTGAGGCACCAACTAGACAGTCTGGCAAGGAGATAATCAACAGAATTCAGCAGCACTGCTACCCATCCCGGGCTCTCACAAGAACTGCACGTCCTGGAAACTGAAATTGTTCTGTTTGTCTTACCAGGGAGCCCCACAAATCTTTTCCTGTCTCTAATATTCCAAAGAGGGGAAGGAAATGTGAAAAATTGATTATTTAAGGAAAAGCTTTTAGTTTGTGCTCATAGAAGGGTTACCAGGCTAGATGCCATTTGACTTTCCCCCAACAGTTCATAAGGATAAAAGTCTGAGACAAAAAGTAACCAGACAAGAACAGTGAGGCAATGCCATTTGCTTTTGTCGAATGAATTGGTTTGTCAGTTGACCAGTCTTCCATGGGGAATGGCTTGAAAATCCCAATGTCTTTTAGCTGATGTTGGCAAGATATAATGGCTATGAATCTGTCTTTCTGAATTTTGTGGGAACCATGGAAAAAAAATCAAAGGGGAAAAAAATCTGTCAGACCCCACCATTATAACCCTTGTCATAAGCAATATTCATCCCCTTACAAATCTTAAACTAGCAAGGGATGAGTCCAAATATAACGCTATTCTCCCCCTAAGTGGTTTGGGTATTTTAATATTTTAAACTGAACCAGATGTAGGAAGGAATGCCTTGACAAGAAAAGCATCTATCAAACCTCTCTCAAAGTCATTACTAGACATCCCTCAGGCTTCTGCGATAGCTAGAGCCATTGATGGCATGCTTGAAAAATGCCACTTTTAGCTGTCACGGTAGGCCTGTTTCCATCTCAACATAAAGGGAACAGTGAAATGGCATCACCACCAGCACCCCTGACAAGTGGCTTTCGTTAAAAATTATAATTATGTATTTTAGATTAATATTAGGGATTAAAGACTGAAATAGCCCTCCAAGAAAAGTCATCATAGGAGGGTATAAAATTGCACTTTTATCCTAATTGTCTAATGGCTTACCAGCTTAAAGTAAGCATTGGTGCCTTTGTCTTCGAGAGCAGAAAACACAAACTCGGGCTACCTTCTGCCTCCAAAGAAAGCGCAGCAACTTTGTTATTGTTTTTGTCTTGATTAAAATGTCAGCTGCTGTCATTTATTATGTAAAGTATGTAGAATATATTGTTCTGTTATTCTTGAAAAACACACAATTGCCTCTGACTCCTGCTATTCCCTCCTCTGTAGATGGCCCTGCTGGGTATATAGACAGAAAATCTTGCTTAATTACAGCCTTCATGGTCTTGGCTTGAAGCCAGGCTTGTTTGATTCCAGTTAAGACCTTTTCAAAACGAAGAGTAATGGGAGGTTAGCTGAACAAGATGACAAGAGATTTTAGATGAATAATTCAGTTGAGAATCAGAAATGAGTTAAAAACAAACCAGCCAGTCAATCATTTTTTTCTTCCCATGCACTCTTCTTAATCCAGTATTGTCTGAGGTTTGTTAGAATACAGTGTGGTATAAGAGAGAGTAAGACAGGCAGATCTCAGGGAGTCCTGGGTAAGCTCATCTCATCTCCTGGCCGAGGTCACGCACGATGTTGGACCAAAGGTCTCTGCATCATCTGCTCTTTGTTTATGGGTCTCAGTACTGTGGTGATGAAGCTTCAAAGCATAGTTCTCAGGAGCTAGAGAGATGGTTCAGTTATTAGGAGCACTTGCTACTCTTCCAGAGAACCCAGAGTTCAGCTGACTACCTATGTTCAGTGGCTCACAACATCCTATAACTCTAGCTTCTGGTGAACTGATGTGCATACACACACATGCACACACACACATACACACACACACACCTTAAAAATCTCCCACAACCTCACCATAGCACATTTGGTTATGGTCCACTTCTCTTCCCCATCTTCTGGCATTCTCCTATTTTCATTCTTCTTACTGCCCGCCTATACTTTCCATCCCATTCCCTGATCCTTTGGTTCCTGCTTTCACATTAAAATTATCAGAAATCTTCATTCTAGAATGTTGCCTTTTTATTATATCCTGCATGAATTACATAGAGGTACTCTCTCGTTTCTTTTGAACTATCGATTATAAAAATGATAGTTCCTTTCAAGTTATTTAAATTGAGGTCTGCAGAGACCCACAGCCAGACATTATGTGGAGGGAGAATCTAAATTGAAGGTCTCCATTAAATCCCCCCCTCAGGGCTCAGAGAATCCTGAGGAAGAGAAGGCAGAAAGACTTTAAGAGTCAGAGGGGATGGAGAACACCAAAAGAACAATGCCCTCTGAATCAACTAAGCAAGGAACATATGGGCTCACTGCGACTGAAGCAGTAAGGACTGGGCTCACCTGTTGTCTGAGGTTTTCTGTCCTACCCGTTCCCTCAATCATTAAGTCCCAAAGAAATCACACAGGGATCTACATTAATCATAAACTGATTGGCGCATTAGCTCAGGCTTCATATTAACTCTTATAACTTATATTAGCCCATTATTCTTGTCTGTGTTAACCACGTGGTTCAGTACCTTTTTCAGCAAGGCAGTCACATCTTGCTTCTGTGTCTGGTCCAGTCAGGACTGCAGAGGAATAGGCTTCCTCCTTCCCAGAATTTTCTTGTTCTCATTGACCCACCTCTACTTCCTGTCTGGCTACTGGCCAGTCAACATTTATTTAAAACATAATTGACAAAATATAGAATTGTCCCACACCACCTACCTGGGTCTACACTGAATCCTCTGTGTCTATAGTATAGCTATTAGCTTAGTATTTTTATGGGACTCCTGACTGTGAGGATTGTGTCTCTGACCATTTTGCCTGCCCTAGGGATTCTTTTCCTTCTATTGGGTTGCCATGTTCAACTTCGATACGAAAGTTTTTACTCCATCTTATTATTTTTTATTTTGTCACGTTTTGTTGGTATCTCTTAGAAGCCTGTTCTTTGCTAATGAGAGGCAGAAAGGGAGTGGATCTGGAGGGGATGGGAGGTGTGGAGGAACTGGGAGGCGTGGAGGGAGGGAAAACTGTAATCAGGATATATTGTATGAGAAAGGAATCTATTTTCAAATTTTAAAAACTTAAAAAATAATAAATTGAGGTCTGGCTTTCTGATTAGAGATTTATGAAATGGTTGGTGATTCGTACACCACTTGAGTTTAAGAACAATCAGACCATGGATCTCTTTGGTGGGGCTGGAGAGATGACTCAGCCTTTAAGAGTGAGTATTGCTTTTACAGTTCATTTGAAGTTTGTGCCCAGCACCCAAGTCCGATGGCTCATTGCCTGCCATAACCCCTGCACTTGGAGTATCTTAGGAAGCCTCCATGAGCATCCACATAGGTACATACATATCCACACACAGACACACATGTATACATATGATCAAAAGTAAATATTTTGAATAACCTATTTTGGTGTTTTTCAAGACAGGGTTTCTCTGCAGCTTTTTTAGAGCCTGTCCTGGAACTAGCTCTTGTAGACCAGGCTGGCCTCGAACTCACAGAGATCTGCCTGCCTCTGCCTCCCGAGTGCTGGGATTAAAGGCGTGCGCCACCACTGCCCGGCTTGAACAACCTATTTTATGTGCATGAAGAACTAGTTGAGTGATGGGTTCTGAGATATGAAGATTCTGGAATTTCTTGATGAGTTGACATCCACTGTCAAAATTTGTATGTTTTCCCTCTTGGGCTGGACAGTTTCCCTAGCATGATATCTAACCCATTTCTTGGGACAACTGTGCTGGTCAGTATGTTTGGAGCCATGGGAAACTGTGAGGTCTTGCTCTACAATATGTAAGTTACCTTCAGCTGTCCTGGCATGACAAAGGCCAGAGTTAACCTCAGTCTTCCTCAGTAAGGATGACTTGGTCCCAAGGTAAAGAATGAAGAAGCAGTCCTGGAGGGTGACAGTTTCCTGTGGCCTGCTCTGTTGACCACCTGATCATAGCCACACCAGATATTCCCGCATCAAAGAGGTAGTGGTTCACTGCCACTCCTGGGCCAGCCAAGACTGTGACATTTAGATTGCCATGTGGCTCACTTCTTATTAGACCCACAGACTTAGCTGCCAGTTTCTTAGTCTGTTCTAATGAAGGTATTATGTGTTGGGTTTCGTCTCAATTCCAACTTGCAGTTGACATTTTCTTTTTCACTTTTACCCCCTTTTATTTTATTTTTTTTGTGGGTTTGGGACTTTGAGGGTCTATTTATGGTCTCTGCGTTGTCATTTTCTGTGGGAGGCAACTACACATAGCACATTTTTCAGTCAGAAGCTCACCACCTCTGTAGGCTTCCGCCATACTGCCCTTTTCCATCAGTCTCTGGAAGGACTTAGAGCCTTCACAGTGTCATTCTCTTGATTTAAAACTCTCATCCTTTTCTCCTGGATAACTCCACTCACTTTTCAGCTCTGAGCTTGGCTTGGCCATTTTGCCTAACATAGGCCCCCATGATGGTCTTCCTCTTCCAAATGCACACTACACCCAACCTTTCATTTTCTAGTTGGTCAACTAAGATATTTTCTACTTTGCCTGTTGCTCATAAAGGGGTCTGGATACATGAATCATTACAAGTCCACTCCCCTCAAAAGCAGGCACCCAGTCAGCAAACAGGCTAGTAACCAGCTCCTACACATTGTTAAAGAAGGAGCAATAGCAGGGTCTCCCTGGCGTATTCAGCGCTGTCAAAGCATGTAGTAGCCACACATTTTCTTCCTTCTTTCCATAATAAGCCACCTTCCAAAAGTCGTTATTGTATATTCCCCATTTGTTCCAAGACAGTCTTAAAACTTCATGTACTTTTTATGTCCATAGGTTGTGTAGCAGGCACATCCCAGAGAAGCACATAGCCTACGGCGCTTATTTGCTTTCTAAGCCACGGATATAATTTGTAAAGGAATTCCATCTCCCTTTCCCACTTACATCTTTCATTACTGTTTCTCTTTCACACAGGAAAAGAAGTTTTCAGTTCTTTGAGACTTGTTTCCACGCACACAGCCAGCCCCACTAATGTTTTCTTTGTCTGGCATCAGAGCTCAACCACAGGCATTCTAGACTAACAAAAAAAAAAACAAAAAAAAAAAACAAACAAAAAAAAAAAAAAAAAAAAAAAAAAACGAGGAATTGGAAGGCTCTCGCAATCCAAAAACCATACCCCTTGAGTGGAAAATAGATGCTAATAAATTCGGGGTCTTTAAAAAGTGTGAATTATAAGTCATTTCACACTTGGTGGCAGCTTCAGGCTGAAGTAATAGCTTAAAAGTTAATTATGATGCTTGTCCCTTCTTTAAGTGCAGATGGCATTCCTCAGATAGAGTTCTGCGATGACATCTGAGGAGCAGAGTTGAGACAGTAATTAGTTGTGCCTGATGGAGACTATTGACGGTGTTCTGATTAAAGCAAAGGGCTGACGCCCTTCCTAACACAACGGCGCTTCTGTCTAGGAGCTTCTGCTGCTCTCTCTGGTCCTCGTGAAAGCTCTCGGGGGAAATGATGGAAATGCCCTCAGGCCTCCGCATGCAGATATAGACGGAAAATGTGCATGATAAGTGAGGTGGGAATAGAGAGCTGGAGGCTCTGGGCTGCTTCTGATTGCTGCGTTCCTGCAAATGGCTCCCCGTCACGTGGAGGAGCATTTGTGAGACACACCGCTCTAATGGACGTGGTCCAATCAGAGCACTCTGGAAGCTATTGTACAGTACGCTTCCCACTTCACAGCACACCCAAAGGATAGAAGTCAGGAGAGGATGACGCACGGAGGACTCTGCCCTCTGTCACGTTCTCCCGGAGCGCCAGCCAGGCTCTAACTAAAGAAGGGTAGAACACAGTCAGGCCTCTCTGTCTGTGGTATTCTCACAAGAGTGTTTGCTCATTGTGCTAATGACCTGGAGTGCTCAGAAGTGAGGGGTGGAGCCAAAAGCGGCAGCCCAGTAGAAGAGGGTGATCTATCATTGGCTGAAGTGCTGGGGTACCTCCCTTGACAGTCCTCGATTGGGTCACTCAAGACAAGGTCTCTGTCCTACCAGAACTGCTGTAGAGGTGTGAGGAGGGAGGGAGGGAGGGGATACTGCAGTCAGGATGTAATATATGAGAAAAGAATAAATAAACTTTAAAAGAGAAAGAAATGGGTCGGACTCGGACGGAGGAGATATTTTAACTAAATGGCTTCTGCATCTGCTCCAGTGCGAAGGTTCTAAATCTTAGGCTTCTAACTACTGCTCATGGCATTTTCTAGGACGGCTTAGAGAATCTGAGTTCCTTAAAGAAAAAGTCTGTCAGTGGGTGGTTGAGACCAGAATCTTTAATAAGTGTTGATTCCTCTCTGTTCCTTATGGTGTGAATATTTGGAGAACAGTTCATAGTCACATAATGGTTTATAATTTTAAAGTATTTTCACAAATACCTCTTTCAAAAACAAACAAAGTCACACTGGAGGCATTGATTTCATCCCTGTACAACAGATGAGGAAGTAGATTGGTTAATGTGAAACACCTCCCATCAGGCATAATGAAAAGGCCTCTGACAACATCTGGCTATAGTGGGTATTATGTCTTTGCTTTAATTTGAGAGAGGATCTCCATATGTAGCCCAAGCTTCCCCCGACCTTAAGACCATGATGCCTCAGCCTTCTGATTTTGGGGTCCTAAAATAACGTGTATGTAGGGGTCTGCCATGTCTAGAAATGTTTCTGTCATGCTGGCGAATGAACCCAGGACCTCTTGCATGTTAGGCAACTGTTCCACCACCCAGCTGGGGAACACTTCCCTAGCCCTGCTCAGTGATATTTGAAGGTGTCAGGAAGTGGGTCAAATGTCTCTGGTAGCATCATTGAGGTTAGAGGGCTGAGCAGTTTTGTGCCCTACTAGCCTGTGACTTTAACAGAGTTTTAATTTCCTTATTTGTGAAAATGGTAGAAAGGGGACAAGAATGAGACCAAAACCCAGACGGGATTTATGAGATTTCACTGACATGATTACAAGTGTGTGTGTGTGTGTGTGTGTGGTGTGTGTATGTGTGTGTGCGCGCGAGCACATGCATGTACACACATGCTGTTACCTGGAACATCAAACATGATAAGCATTCATTTCAGAGATCTTATTGTTAACATTAATACATCATTACTCATCTTTGAAAATGGTAGGGGAACCTGGAAATTTGCCTGCAGTATTTCTATGCCTTTGGGATAATAGCCAGCCACGGGTTAACAGCCTGTTTTGTACAAGTAAAGGTAATAGGACATTAAAAACCAAGTGTGAGTTGAATAATTCGCCATGTTGGTCCCCAAATCAAAAGTGAACTCTGGCCCTGCTGAAAGTTTCTTACAAGAAAGGCGTTCATTTCATAGCTGAAGGCAGGATAAAAACCACATCCTTTCCCTTGGAGAAGCAATTTGAGAAACACAGCTCTCCACAGACAAAATGAAGGGCTAAGCATTGTGATTATAAACCCAAAGATTAATTTTATAAGCATTGATGCTGCAGAGAACTTTTGATCATTTCTCTGAGTTTAGTTGCAGTATAGTGCGGAGTGGGGAGGTCATGGGCTTTAAAAGTGCGGGAGAAGGTGTGGCGTGACATCCCTGCAATTCCACTAATAGGCTGAGACAGAAGAATTGAAAACGCCAGGCCAGCCTTGACTACAGAGTAGGACCCTGTCAAAAAAATAAATGCACACATACAAAGACACATGCATCTATGTAGAATACATGCATTACTACGTGCATGAAAAATGGAAACAAACAGCATGTCAAAATGTGTTAGAAGTCTGCCAGCATTAAAGTGACAAATACCGTCCTTTCTGACACCTGGAGCCATACACAGGCGGGCTGTGGGGATCAAAATTCACCTCCCCGGAGGACAATAAGAGTCAGAAAATCCCGGGAAGAAGAGGCCTTCTTGGCATACGTTTCATTTTTGTCACCAGCCACTGCCAGCAATCAATAGCCCTCTCCTAACCATAGTGGGACATGAAATGAAAACATTAAACTCTAATGAGACTTGAAATTTTTCATATTGAATATTTCATGCTATCCTAGAGAATGCCCATTTATTTTTGCATGTGTCCATAAAGTTTGTACCTTTCCATTATATTGAGCCTGTCTGAATTACGTTGTTTTCTTTCCCCTGATGGCCACAATGGTTACCTACCTTTTTATATGGCTTAGACAGAATTTTATCTTACAACTATAGGCTGCAGCTGGTTGTTCCTTTCTATTCTTTGAGCCCAGATCTTGCTAGTTTATCCTGTGGGATTCACAATCCCCCTGTGTCAGCCTCTTGGGTAGTTGGGATTGCAGACTTGTGCCACTAGGTCCTATAAACTCTTATTCCTTGAAGACAAATTACTGCTAGGCCTGCAAGATATAATGTTCTTCCACTGTGGTTTTTGTAGGCAAATTAATTGCTTGGTGATAACAGATATCTGGACATTCCTAGAACCATTTCAAGCAAATAAGAGCAATAATTTTAAGAAGGCTAATGTCACATGAATGCATGCTACCAGTGAAGTCTAAGGAATGAATATCACACAGTCAAAATCCTGGTTCCATGGTCTCCCCGAGACAGCACTTGACCCAGGATTGAGTGGTTTCATCATGGAACCATGGAGAAAGCAATGCAATGCTCTCTCTTTGGTTCTTCAACACTCTAAGACCTGCATGACTATTTTGATGAGATAAGGGGACACAGGCAGGAGAAGGGGGACGAGAAAAATGCCTCAGGGTGACACTTTACAAGGGAACTCATTTGACCAGCTTTGAAATGACATTTGCTGCCAGAATCTAGGCTTTCTAGCCAGAGACTTTTCTAACTGGATTTGCCAGACTAGCCACATAAATGGATGTATATAGCTATCCCAGGTGGATGTATATAGTTTCCACTAGAAGTTCTATCTCTGTCATGTGTCTGACATGATCTAGGAACACACTGATGAACAAGACAAGCATGGTCTTTGCTCTTGTGGACTCTCTGTTCTAGCATGAAAGGCACTGAATACCTGCCAGAGTGGCATTTCTGAGGCACATTCTTCTGCCTCATACCAGCCTAACTCCTGTGTGTATCTTATCTCATTTAATCTACATCCCAGGAGAGACAATGGAGTTGTGCCTCGTTTATAGGTTAGAGGGCCAGAGGCTCGTAGAGGTCTGGGGACTTGAGAAAAACCATTGAGAGATTCAGGGAGTGAGGGAGGGTCTCTGCAGATGTCATGGGGGGAGGGGGCAGCAAAATGGTTTGAGAAGAGGTGAGACTAAAAACTCGGTTCAGATTGCCTTTGCCAACCTTGATTAAAGCTTCTAGAGAATCTGATGCCAGTTTATTTAAAACACAGCACAATCTGGAAAAAAACATTTCCAAGCAATAATCATTCCTATTCCAGGTTTCCAGGAAACAATCATTCCAATTCCAGGTGTACAATAACCCCTAGGGTTGTGACTATATAGAAACTCCTTTGCCAAGTACAAGTGATGATGAACATGGATTCTGAAGTTCATGGGCCTAGGATCTAATGTGGTCTCTGAACAAGATAACATAGAGGTCAGCAGGCTAGAAGGTGCGCATGACATCTAAGGATGGGTTCTCTTACCTGGGAGCTAAGGATAATGGTCTAGGAGGGAAGAGTCTGGGATAATACTTCATTTTTCTACCTCTACAGATAGCAAAAAGGTCACCAGGTCATTAACAATATCCACTCTCAGACTTCTGGGTGGGAAGCAGGTGTTCTGTGTTTCCTGAAAATGTACCTGCATGTTTAACATTCCTGGTTTCCCTAGGGATCTATGGGTACAGGGACTTTCTGCCCCGCCCACAAAGGGAGAGAGGAATTACATCTTCTTTGTCCAACTTCAACATTTATTCTTTCTGCTAACTCATGCCTGCTCTCAGCAAGAAAAGAAACTCTCAGTGTGATGTTAATTTTCTTATGCTTTCTATTACACGTATGTAGGGATGCTGTCTGGGGTTCTCATTAGGAATCGTTAGTCTCTAGAAAACAGGACCGAAAGCTTCAAGTTCAGCTGTCTGCTCAGGGCCTCACTGAAGCTCACTGTCTGTGACAGGAAGCACACCAGCACCACGGAGAAAGTGTGTGGAGACACAAACAAACAGAACTTTCTTTTGAGCCTGGTCCTCTTGACCCTGTGGAGGCTTGACGGAACTAACCAAAAAGAGAGAAATACTAGTCACCAGGACCTGTGGCATAATGTAATAGTAATTAATAATGCTAATTCTACTAATATTGCTATTAATAGCAACTATTATTAGTATTAATTTTAATCCCTTGTTTAATATTTGTCTCCTTTTTAAAAATAACTAAATTTATTTGCTTGTTTGTTTCTCCCTCCTCTCCTTCCAGTCCCTCCTTCCATTCCCACCCTGTTCCCACCCACAACCAATCCATTCCTCCATTTCTGTTTAGAAGAGGGCAGGTCTCCCATGAGTATCAATAAAACATGTCCTATCAAATTGTAGTAAGACTAAGCACCTTCCGCCATACTGAGACTGGACAAGGTGACCCAGTATGAGGAGTAGGGTTTCAAAAGCCAGTAAAAGAGTCAGAGACAGCCCCTGTCCCCACTATTAGGAGTCCCACAAGAGGACCAAGCTACACAACTGTAACATATAGGCAGAGTGCCCAGGTCAGTTCCATGCAGGCTCCCTGGTTGTAGATTCAGTCCCTGTGAGCCCCTATGAGCCCAGGTTAGTTGATTCTATGAGTTTTTCTGTGGTGTCCTTGACCCCTCTGACTTCTACAATCCTTTCTAAAGAAAGATATTGAAAAACATATCAGAAAATGGAAAGATCTCCTATGCTCGTGGATTGGTCAGATTAACATAGTAAAAATGGCCATTTTACCAAAAGCAGTCTACAGATTCAATGCGATCCTTATTAAAAATCCCACCACAATTCTTTACAGATCTTGAAAGAACAGTGCACAATTTCATATGGGGTTGGGGAGACAGAATAGCTAAAACAATTCTGTACAATAAAAGAACTTCTGGAGATATCATCATTCCTGATTTCAAACTCTACCACAAAGCTATAGAAATAAAAACAGCATTATATTGGCATAAAAACAGACAAGCAACTCAATGGAATCAAATCAAAGACCCAGATGTAAATCCACACACCCATGGATACCTGGTTTTGGACAAAGAAGTCAAAATTATATAATGAAAAAGCTTCAGTGAGGCCCTGAGCAGACAGCTGAACTTGAAGCTTTCTGTCCTGTTTTCTAGAGACTAACTATTCCTAATGAGAACCCCAGACAGCATCCCTACATACGTGTAATAGAAAGCATAAGAAAATTAACATCACTTTAATTAGTTATAAATCCTAAGCCCTTGATTCTGAACCTTTGTTTCTTATTGGAACCATGTGAGGTATTTAGAAACAACTCTTGATTTCTAACCCCCCATTCCAGAAGAATGAATTAGAATCTTCTGGAGTTTGAGCCAGACATTAGAATTGCCTAAAACATGCTTGTTGTTTCCTTGGTACATCCAAATTCAGGAACTGAGGCTAAGACAGATAACTGTGTCAAACTCTCATCCACACGCACACTGTGGTTTGTAAGCTGTGAAGTGGTACAGAGCCCAGGAGCAGACACTCAGAACGTGTTAGTAAGTGGGTGGGAGGGGAGAGGTAGGAAGATGGGCGAGTGGGTGGGTGGGTGGGTGAGAGAGAGAGAGCAGATGAAGGAATGAAAAGCAGGGATTAGAGCAGTTGTCAGGTTTAAGTATCAGTGGGAGGATTAGATTGTTGTTCACAGCTAACCTTATTAGTCTGCGTACTCCTTCATAAAAATCTTTAGAGGGTTCAGACAAGTGTGTGAGGATATGAAAATGTAAACAGCCAACCACAGGGTTCTCGCCTCATCTAGAAGTGTAATCCTCTCTGTGTTCCTTAATATGCTCTCATCTCTGATCTTGGCTCAGTCCTCTCTCTCAGGCAGCCATTGCATCGAGGTAATGGTTCATTCTTTTATCTTCAGTGAATTGTGTTTGTCTGAAGGAAGCAAAGATAACAAAGAGGAAATTACAGTTTGTGTCGAGTGGTGTGATTGCTTGTAAACCTAGCAATGAGAGGGAAGTTTCTGTGAGCAGTTGAGAATTGCCTGTCATTCAGATGCAGAAAGTGATGCGCAGTGGAGCCGCCTGTCTGCCCTGTTCATACTATTCACATTTTAATTGGGGGGCAGGGGGAACATACTGAACTACATTCTATACCTGAGAGCCTCACAAGTTCCTTGTTAGGAAGTTGATTACACCCCTGGATAATTCAGCAGGGTACCAACACCACGGGGAGCACATCAGAATTTTATTCTTGTTTTGATTTAAGTGCAAGTGAGGCTGTGCATATAACAGGGAGTCTTGGAAAGACTGGTGGAGAAAGTAGTATTGGTATGGGTTTGGCTAATTCTGCTCTATCAGGGTGTCTCTTAGGTGTCAGTTAAGATTATTGTGTCCTTCAGTTATTCTACCCAAAAGTGGTTGATTCTTGTGTCCCATCCTGGGAAATATGACGTATTTTGTAAGAACCCGTGTCGGCTTTCATGATCACTTTTGGCTTTGAATTTTGTCCTAGCACTGTACTCTGTCTAAAGCTGGTAGCCCCACTACATTTTTTTTGCCACTTTTGTTAAATTATAGTAAGCACTTCTTCTCTCAGGTCATTTTACTTTTGTTTCTCAAAAAAATTATCTTAATATTGTTTTAATTGTTTGCAGATTTCATGGGTACAAATAATGTGTTTTGATAGAATTCACCCCATTCCGTCTCTTCCAATTCCTTCTATCTCACTTTTACTGCTCTTTCTTCCCAAATTTGTGTGCTCTAAAATAACTACGTGATTAAAAATTTCACTTAGTGCTACCTGGATGTCCATGGTGTAAGACCACCTACAAGAGCATAGACAGCCTCTGCAAAGTCACATCCCTGAATAAAATTGATTTTGCCTCTCCCGTTAGCCAGCAACTGCCAATGGCTCCTCAGCTCAAGGTAGGACGTTGCAAACTCCTTTTACGCCAGACCTAGGATTCCGGCTGTCTTGATCTTGTGCGGGTCTTGTGCTTAGAGTCACAGCTGCTGTGAGTTCCTATGTGTCTCGAATCTGTGAGTTCATATATCCCCTGTCATGTGCAGTCATTCAAGGCTTCTGGCTCTTACAATCTTTTGCCCCTCTTTCCAGGGTCACTGAGCTTTGGAAGGGAAGAAATGTGCTAGAACTGTCCCATGTCAAGCCAAGTTCACCACAGTCTCTTACTCTCTGATCACTGATCAATTATAGATTTTTTTAGTAAGTGTCATCTTCTGTAAAAAAAAAAAAGCTTCTCTGATGAAGGTTGAGAGATGCACTAATCTATACATGTAAAGACAAGTATTTCACGGCAATTTAATACAAAGCAGACAGTAGTTCCTGACATTCTTCCCTGAAACTGTGACCTACCCAATCATGTGTTCTTGGCCCAACACTAGGCATAAGTTATATCTTGTGAACTGGACCTTAAATCCAATCATAAGTAGTTGTTTATCCCATTGACAGTCATGCCACTGTTATAGATCTGAGCTTATTGTGCAAGTTAGTGATCCATGAAGCTCACAAGCTTCATAGCTGGGCAAGACAGTTACTGATTCTGTTTTTCTTGTAGCATGTAGCACTAAGAAAGCTAGATGACAGGAATGAAGCTTCCAGGTCAGAGTCAGCATGGTTTATCCATGTCCTATGATATAACTATGTGGTGTCTTCAGCAATAGGGTCTTTCTGTCAAGTTCTGGAAGGTAACCCCATGAGCAATAGCAGTTGTCTTTCATGGTGATTACTTAAAAAACAATATATTCTCTGCTGCCTCATACCAGAAAAAACATAGCAAAGATACAAATGTGAAATGTCTATAATTCAAAAAACCCACTACATATAATTGACATGTGTGCCACCTATGAGAAAGGGCTGACATACGCCGCTATGAAGGAGCCCCATTCTGCTGTAGTTATCTATCCAATAACACACAGAAGGGATTTAGAACTCAGCACAACTCCCAATGGATTCTAATAAAAAAAAAATATCTGTTTGTACATTGCCCCGAAAAAGTTGGAGGGTTATACTAAAAATTTTATGAAAGCAAAACAAGCTAAAATTCAATAGTAAATATTCCTAGTCCAAAAAAGTCCCCAGGATACATATCTAGAGCAGCATCTCCTCTAGTCCTTCCTTTATTATTCATTTTTCTTCTCCACTTTGTGCTTCTGACCTCTTCCCCCCATTCTGATTCTGTCCAGTGCTGATCAATAGAGTTAACTGAGTTCCTCAGGCTCCTACAGAAGCATGCCTGAGGGTCTTACTGGAGCTGGAGCTGCACAGAAAAGTTTGTTCCCAACAAAACAGAGAAAGCCAGGGACACTTATTCAGACTGTTTCCATGAATTTTCTTTGAATATGTATGTCTTTAATAAGAATTGTTGAGTACGGTAGCATACATGTTCCTCTTTCTTTCTTTTACTTTTTAATTAATGTGATATTGCTTATATTTATGAGGTAGAGTATGAATTGCCAATGCACATACACAGTTTGTGTCAATCATCTTACTCCCTTGTGAGGGCTTGTTAGCATCCTGTGGGAAGTACAGAGCAACCACTCAAAGATGAGAATTTATAGGAGCCTTGGATATTATCAAGTCTACTTCCGTTGTGTGATAAATGGGGAAATCTGGGTACAAAGATTTGGGGTCACTTCTCAGGACATAGCTAAATTGAGCAATAAGCACTAAAAACACACGGCCTTCTGATTTCCAACTGGTGACCAACTAGCTAGCATTGCACTTTTTTATCCCATTTAATCTGTACTTTGAACTTGATCATATACCATTCCAGAGTTATTGTGTTACTCTTAGACCCTAGAGCTATAGGATCTTCCTCTATCACTGATTACCAGGCACTTGTCCTCTGGGAACTTTTCTTTCTATTTGAAAAAAAAAGATGCTAATACTGCTAAGTAAGAAAGTTCAGATTAAAATGGATTCTTTGATAGTCAAAGGATTGTAACTGTATAGAGTCCTGTATGTCAAGAGCACACATATCTGACGTGTGGTGACATATTAGGGATGCAAAAGTTCTCCACCCATGGTACCACCTCAAGAACCCATCAACTATTAAGTCTAAAAGTCAGTTTTACAATGGGCCTACATACAAAAGGAGAGCACAGTGGGGAAAAGTGTGCTATCTTTAGGAATGTTCAAGAATCCACCACCAAGGAGAGGGTAGAAATATCTTGGGAGAAGAAGCAGATCTTGGTACCACAGGGAGACATGAAAATGCATGCCTGATAAAAATGTGTTTCCAGGACATTTGGATCACAGATAATAAATGGTACAGTATTTGGATAATAACAATTTTAACGTCAAACAGGTTTTTATAACCTCTAAGAGTATGTAGGTAACCAGCATAATTGTAAGATAGAAATATTTCTACTATGTTCATCACTAAACAGACTTTCAAATGTTGCATTATTATCTGTGTTCTTGATTTATTTTCAATTTGACATTTCTTTACTAGTAAACAGTAGTGCGTCCTACACTGTCCATCTAAAACTAGATTGCATCAAATGAGGCTGATTGAAAAAGGTCTCTCACCAGGTGAAAATATCCTCCCAGCAGGCTTTTCTTTAATGAGAGAGTACCATAGTGAGAGGGTTTACTCTAGCTAAATGTGTGTTACTGGCCTCTGGGTCTAATGAAACCTGTGTTACATGAAAAAGGGTTAAAGCAATGATTCTCAACCCATGGGCCGTGACCCCTTTGGCAAACCTCTATCTCCAAAAATATTTACATTATGATTCATAACAGTAGAAAAACTACAGTTATGAAGTAGCAATGAAACGAATTAGTTTCTTACTTACTCTACTGGCTATTTTGGTTTGGTTTGGTTTGGTTTGGTTTGCTTTGCTTTGGTTTGTTTTGGGGAGAAGAGGCAGGCACTGGAGAGAGTCTCCTGATTGCTTTCTGAAGACTTTGGTAGTTCAGTTATTCAGGAAAGCCTTGTTCTGTTCTTGTACGTTGTTGGACAGGCTGTTCATCTGCTTCCATGAGCCTTTGTGGGTCATGTCTCTCAGAATGTGTTGTATGAGATCTAGAATCCCTGGACAGGATCACGTGGCTATTTATCAGTCCATGGGAATACAATGGTTGCCTGGCTGTTTCTCAAGCAGGGTCACACAATGGTTTCCTGAGAACTTCTGCAGGGCACAGCCACTAAAGCTAGGCCACCCGGGTTCTTAGGGTGAATGGGAGGGACTAGGGCCTCCTGACTGGTTGGCAAGGCGAGAATGTCAGAGCTGCGAACAGCTGCTTGGCTTCTTCACAGGACCCTTCCTGGCGTCCTCTCAAGACAACCCAGTGCAATAACAGCTCGGGTAGAAGCAGTCAAAACATCACGTGGGACGCTTTCTTCTGGGCCAGGCAGCAGCGGGTGACCCTGCGATTCCTCAGTCCGGGCTCGGGGTCTGTGACTGCTCCAGAAATCTCTTGAATGCAGCTGTCTTTGGCATATGAACTGACTATCCAGAGAAACGACTGGAGTCATCTCGTAAAATGTTCGATGACATCACATAAAGTACATGTTAAGAGACACACAAGTAGCACTCATAGAATTCTTTGGGTGGAGGGGACAAGAATTTACACTGAAATGGTTATTATTTTTAGATGCTGGCTTGCTTTCTCCCTAATTCTCCCAAATCAAGCCTTAAATGCAAAACTCTTTGTAGCCTCTGCCAAGAAGGCAGTGTCTTTGGGCCATGTGTTAGCCGGCTTTAGAATGTAACCCGGTGAGCCAGATAAAGGAAATGCATGTAGTCTGGGTAAGGGACGCTCAAGTACTAGGCAGAAACTAATTGGAAATGTAGGAAGAAAGCAGCAGGTCCCACTGTGAGGAGAGACAGAGGACATCATTTCATCAGCAGGGGCTGAGTCTTCCAGGGCTTTGAAGCATTAGAGGTCAAGGATTGGGGGGGCGAAATTTAGCTTTATACTTGAGAGTGCTTAATGATGACTTTGGGAGCAGCATCAGCACCAGGAGTCTCCAAAGCATTAACACAGAAAGCCACTGGGTGGATAAACAGACACTCTGCCGAGCTGATGCCGTGCGGCCCCTCCCTGTACATCTTTCTCCCACCACACACCATCAAGGGAAGTTTAATTGAGAATCCCCAAGAAAGCAAAGGACATAACTCACCAAAACTTGTGCTGGAATGTAAACTAGAAAGTCTTAATTCCACAAATGTTTCCGTATAACGGGAGGGAGTCCAGGTATATGGGTGAGTGAGTGAGATAGTAAAGCCCAAAGCTTAAAGGAGCAGACATGCAGTACATAGAGAAACACCCATGCCTACCAACTGAGTCACACCACACTATAGGAAAGATCTCAGTATGGATTTTTCACTCTGTAAGGTTTCGTTAACTTAATCAGCTGTATAAGGTCTTGAGATAGACATGGATTGTCTTGTTACTTTATTGATTCCTCTCCCACTGTGCTTTGTCTAGCTAAAATCCATAGCCAGCGCAGACATCTGTGTTTCAGACCACACTTTGTAACCTTGTTCCGGAGGCCCCCACATCTCTTTTCTAGCACAGCTGCCTCTGTTTTCATTACACATTTACTTTAAACCCTTCTTATTCGTAGGACTCTCCTTGTTCAGCCCAAAGCATGTTGCTGCCAGGTAATTTCACCTCCCATTCATCCCCACCATTTAACACAGTGCCTGACACAGAGCACTTATTTGTTGAATGCGAGTAAATAAAGCACAGTAAATCAGAGGCAGCTGGTGCAGTGAACCTTGAAAAAAGGTGGGTTATCTTGAAGAAAAAATGTTTTTCTGGGTTATAGAAGTTCTTATAATTTATTATGTGTGACACAGGTCTAAATATCTTCACACATTCACACACATGCACACACCACACACACACACCTCTCTACTAAGAACAACAACAAAGCCAATATTTATAGAGTAGCTTCAATTTTGGACCCATGTAGACCTGAGTTAAGTCCCTGACTTTGGCATTTACTAGTTTTTTGACCTCAAGCAAATAGCATAACCCCCTGTACGCCCAGTTGTCTATTTTTTTTTTAAAAAAAATGAATCATTGTAGATTTATACATGGGCATCTGGGCAGTTTGCTAACTGCCTCCGAGTGCCAGTACTTAGAGACAACTAGCATAAGAAATATAAAATAGTTACTCTGGTTTCAGGAAGCACTGGCGAGTTTAAGATCAGTTCAGTGCAATAAAATACTCAGACAACAGCAACTTCAGGTAGAAAGGGTCTGTCTGGCCTATAGGTGAAGATTACGGTCCACCATGGCAAGAAAGTCCAGGTAATAGGAGCGCAAAACAACTGGTTACATGGTATCCAGAGTTAGAAAACAGAGCAATGGGTGCATGCTGCCACTTAGGTCCCTTTCTCCACTTTACTGTCCAGGGTCCCAGCGAGGAATGGCACCACCACAGCTGCTAGGTCTTCCCTTCTCAATTTCCAAGATCAGGCGATTCCTAGACCCCTTCCCCAGTGATTCTAGATTCCCTCGGGTTGACAGTTATCACAAACCATCAAAAGACTGCTGGGACTTAACGCTGGATTGTTTCATTGTTTTTGATTTTATCTGAAGCTCCAGATATCCCAAAGAGTGGAAGTACCTTGGAAGTGACCAAACCCATGTACAAAGGAGAGGAATCAGCCTGCCACAGATCCATCTCAGAGGAGAGAGAGGGAAGCCACAGAACATGACAGGGGATGCATAGAGTAGCTGACAAAGGAGTAAGACGCAAGAGCTGGAGGATAAAGAATGCTTCTCAGAGGAGTTGGTATCATCTAACCCTGGGAGCAAAAGCCATTAAAGGCAAGGCTAGGGGCAGATGCCGAGAGGCAATGTCTTGTGGCATGGAGTCAGCTACTTCAGAATTCCAAAGAAAGAATGGCAGGAACCTAACTCAAATGGGCTGCTCAGCCGAGGGTAGCTGCTGGCCCAACAAATTAGACTCGTGCTCAAGTAGAGGTAGTGGAGAAGAAACAAAGAGGGAAGGTTGCCAGCGTCATTGCTTTATTTCTTAGTACTTTTCACTTCTTTTCTGCAGGGAAAGAGATAGGCACATTGCCTTATTGAATACTTTAGCAGATTCCCAAATATTTGGTGGCTCGTACAGCACAGGGCTTCAGGGATGTGAAAGGGGCCATCCACATCCCTGGTGAATTATCTTTCTGCTTTGTTTTACATTTCCTAAGCATTTGGGTATTTCGGTCTCCACAGAGCCTCTGGCTTGCATTTCTGCTGCCTTGGAAGCCTTCCCAAAGTTCCCTCATGCATGCCTGCCTTGTCAAGAAGTTTATGGTACAGTTAGGGAGGCAACAGGGATGGTGCCATTTACTTTAGTATCTTGGCAGGAAGCAGCATCCACAGTAGCTACTTAACAAATGTTTACTGAAGCGAAGTCAAGCTGGGCTGATGTTCCTTCCTGCCACAAGGCTTGACTTACACATTCTTTCTTCTAAGTGGGTGAAAAACACTTTAGGAAGTTTTCCTCTTCCGTTAATTGCTAGGAATGGTGGGTACTATTAACTGAGCAGTCTGTGAGGCACTTCCTATGTCTTCCATCATAACAATTTTGAGACAGTGACCATGTTTAAATAAGGAAACAAAATACCAGAATAGGCTGAGAGATTTACTAACCAAAGATAATATTGGGTTATCGCCATTTGAATGCAAGTTAGTCTCAATTCAGAGCCATCCTGGCTGTGCTCTTCTTCACAGTCACCTCCTCTCTGTGAACCCAGAGAATTCCAGCTATGTGGCGGTCTGGAAAGTGCTGTTATTTTACCTTTTCTTTCTTTGCCTTCTAACCCTGGATAGACGGCAAGGTTGTCAGTGCAATTAGCAGAACCTGCCTCCTTTGGCAGAATAGCCCTGATGAATTATCTCTCCAAACGGGCTCATATCTTGCACACCATGGGTCCCCAGCTGTTTTCATCCTTGAACAGCATCCCTGCTGAACACACAGCAGCCATGGTATTTGGTATGAAGCCTACTCAGTGCCTGACGGCCTTGCATATATCCAAGGGACAAAGCCATGGCTGGTTATTAAGTGTGCTGTGAAGTCCATCACGCGATTCAAGCAAGGTGCTCCGAGGTAGCCAGTTTGAAGAATTCCTTAGAATCACTCGTGGCCAACCACTCTGCCAGAACCTCTCGATGAACTTTTGCTTTCAGGAATTCTCAAGCCAAGCCAGAGCCACACCGAAATTTAATCTTGGGGACATCGCAGGGTCATTTCTTCACACGTTACTTCTTTCATCATCCGCTGCGGTCAGGGTTTTGTAACCATACCTGTGACTTATAAGCATGTCTGGTTTCCTCTGGGGGTGGACCCACATTTCAGAGGTACCTCACACTCCAAGTAGTTCTTTTCAGAGTGACTGTCTCTCTCGGAACCCCGCTAGCAATCAGTAGTTCACCAGACAATGAGGCACTCTCCAGAGAACTGGCAGACGCATGAGTGACGGACGCATGGAGGCCACTGGGACAAAGGTAGAAGATGGATACTAAACAGAGAGCATGAAAGCTAGGGGCTGCGAACAAAGACAAAGCTCCAGGATAAGAAGTCATGACATCGTAGAACTTGACAGGACCCCCTCATCTTGATGCAATGGCAGGAGTTAGAATGTAAACAGACTGGGGGTGGGGTGTTTCAAAAAGACTGAAAAGCTCCAAGACTGGGTTTCAGACCATCGGAAACCTGCAGAATTCAAATCACATCTGTTCTGGTTGAATGCTAAATGTCCCGGCATTGACTCCCTGTGCGTTTGGTTTGAACACTTGATCTCCAGCAGGTGGCGTGATTTGGGAAGGTTGTGGAACCCTAAGGAGCTAGCTGGAGCATCACTGGTAGTGGGCATGAAACACGGGGGGAGGTGGCAGGGGGGTGATCTTGAGGTTCTGGAAAGCAGCCTCATTCCTGTTCAATCTCTGCTGTATCACTCACAATTCAGTGTGACCAACTGTATCCTACTCTGGTCCACGAGGTGTCCCTTGCCATGATGTGCTATACCCTCAACTGACCTATGCTGCTTTCCTGCCAGGTATTTGCTCATACAGCAATGAGAGAAGCATTTTAGTGGAACACTCTTTCTTGTTTCCACCTTGTCCCTCCCTGCTCGTTCCTTATCCTCTCCCAAAGCTGTGCAGTAAAAGGCCGATGGAACAGAACAAGAAGGTAAAAGCGGGCAAGCTATTTATTAGAGGCAGAAGCCTCAACCTGTGCCGGCATTATGTCACTGAACAGAATAGCTATCTGAAACTCTTTCCACAACTTTGAATGGGCCCAGAATGTCACCGTTATCAGAGCCACACATTAAAGCAGACAGCAGATAGCGCTGCCTGGCAAAATAGGCAGCCTCAGCCGGGAAAATGCATCGCCCTTTCAAACCCTGACCCTCCTCTCCCTCAGCATCAGCAAGTGTCATAAATCGCTACATGCTGACAAGCTGTGCTGATACAAACCTACAACTAGTGGGCGGCACAAGAGAAACATGCCATTCACATAGTGCCAGGGACTGTCAGCCGTGCTCATCCCAAGCTGATTGCGCAGGTTGCTGGCTCGGGGAGAGAGGAAGGGAGATAGCCATCTCGCAATACAGGCTTGATTCCCCAGTGTGCTTGTCAGCTGCACCAGTGAGCAGAAGAAAGACACTGAAATACCCCCAGGACGCCTGGTGGGATGTCTGCCAACCCCCGCCAGCTCTCTCCTGTGTCCCCAGCAAATACACTCATCACTGTCTGAGGAAGAAACCCTGACCACTGCAGCATTGAACTGCCTCCGTGATCACGGTGAAACATCTGCTACTTCAGTACAGTAGCTGACACCTATAAATGTTTGCTTTAAGTATTTGTTTGATGAAAGAGAAAGAAAATTGATTTTATTTCAATGGATGTATCAACTAGGCCATTCCTAGCAATTGCTCTTTATTGCGGACTGTCATAGGTGCTAACTCGCCTAATCTGCACAGCACTGACTCCTCCCGCACTCTTGACTTAGGGTTCTTTGGTAAGAAGCCACAGAAATTCTGGCTTGATTGCCTGCAAGTTAGGTTTTCAGAAGGATGTCAGAAAAGCACAAGAATCAACAGGAGGTGAGGAAATGAAGCTGAAGGTGGGAAGAAGTTATGGGATTCGGCAGGCGGTAGGCCACGATTCTGGAAGTCAGGCAAGTCTGGCAAGGATTACCTGGTTCTCACCTCCTTGTTCTGCTCATCACCTCTGAGATGGGGCCCAGCACACTGCCCCAGCCTGGGTTCAGAGATCAGGTGCAGATCACGGCTCTACTGGGCTGTATTCAGTAAAGACCAAGTTCTCAAAGGACATCTACAACAAAAGGAAAATGGATGCTGGGAAGCAGAAACCCTTCAGGGTCACTCACATCCAGAAGGCTTGCAGCCGAGATGATTTCTCTAAAGTGACAAGTACACTATCACTGAAACCAGCTCAAGCCTAGGTATTTCCATGTCCTGCTTTCTCATAAGCTAGCCATAGCATGTGCCCATTGAGACATCCAAACAAGTCCCTGTGGGTGGTGTGCCATCCTGGAGGGTACAGTCTCAGACCAGACACTGAGTGAGTGAAGGACACAGGCATGCTCTGGGGAACTAATAAATGCTGATAACAAAAGAAAAAGACAATGGGAAGTAGCAGCATCCAAATGTCACAAATAGATCGTGGTATCAGAGCCGTGTTGATTTCTCAGTCTTGCATATACACATTTGGTAATGTAGAACATTGATTTTAGTAGAATCTGGGTGCATAGTATTCAAAATTTCTACTTGTATAACTTCTATCTAAATCTGAAATTATTCAAATATAAAAATGTGTAACAAGAATTTCCTGTTGATAGCACTTTTCTTCCTTCTTTGGTACAAAGTAACAGCACTGATTGACATCTGATATGATGTAAGGAATTCACAGAGACTCAAGTTTTCAATTTCTATACCTATGGAGACAATAGAGACGGCAAGACAACGGTAGACTGAAGTCATAGTCAGAAATCTCAAAAGAAGCAATGGATTGTAGGGAGGAAGAGATTCATGGGAAAATGGTGTTTGGGGGTGATGAGATTTGGATGTCCAAAAGAAAGGGAATCTTGAGGTGTTATCCTTGGATGACAGAGTCAAGAGCGGAGTTGAAATTGCACTTGTAAACCAACAAGATGACCATCAAGACTGATGGTTGGGATTTCCTCCTCTGCTCACAGCTGACAGAGGGTATAAAGACCGCTTGCAGAACAGATACTATCTATTATAGGAACAATTCTGAGGAGAGAAGCAAAATCAGGAAGGATGCTGGGGAAATTATGCTAATTTCAGACAAGAAATATATCAGCTTCTGGATATCTAGAACCGTCTACCAGAAGGTTTCGAAGAGTAGCTGTTATTTATGGAAACCCAGAAAAGCATATTATATGCAGAATTTAGCTCATGTCTTATAGTAGTTGCAATATTTTCATAAAATATTAAAATATTACCAAAATATTCTTCCTCTCGTTGTATGAACCATCTGTATCCTTTCCACAGTACGACTTTTAATGTTTAAAATATATGACATTTTTAAACACATTTAGAAGTTACTGTCTTAATTACTTTATAACTGTTAATTTATTTAAGTCTCAGTACACCTACTTAAGAGGCAGACATGCAGGAACACTTGTCTACAGACAAGGCAGCAGAGGAACAGGGACACTGAGTGACTTGCCTGTGGTCATGGAGCTAGCACAAGGTAGAACTCAGATTCAAACCCAGGCAGGTTTGAGTCTTTTAAAAAGTGTTTTTATATGTGTGTTTGTTTGTTTATTCTATGTGTCATTTACAGCATGTATCTTGATCTCATTTATTTCCATCCCTTTGCATTTACCCTCCACCCCTATACAACCCCAAAATAAAACAAAATTTAAGAGAAAAAAAAGAAAAAAATATTAAAGAAAAGAGAAAAACTTAAAAATTTCTCATCATAGAAGCTGCAGTGTGACACCGTGAGTCACGCTGTGAACCCCTTTGTCCATTTATCTTTACTTGCAAATGTTCATTGCAAAGATTCATTGGTTTGGTGCAAGTCCTCTGGTTTCTACTACCATATCAATGCTGGGTCCTCACTAGGGCTTCTCCTGGATATCCTGTTGTTACCCTGTGTTGTGGAGATCCTGCACCTCCAGGTGTGCAGGTTAGGTTCCTTCATTGCTCCAGCAGATCACAGATGGTGTGGATGATAAGGTAGGCCAAATCCTATCCTTAGGTATGGGCCTGGGCAGCTGTAGGGTTGGTCCACCAGATGTGAAATGGGGACTACTCTCCCATGCTTATAACTTCCAGACTGGCTCATTGATACCTGCGTTAGCAGAATTGACTCTATTGTGGTGCCCTGGCGAGGTGAGGGACCTGCTCTTGCGAGTGTTCTAGCTGGTGGGGGTCAGGAATGGACCTCCCACACTTATGACCACAGGGCCAACTCTCCCACCTGCCTCAAGCATTGATGGGCAAGGGTCACACCTCCATTTCCCTGCCCATGCCACCACAATACAGATATGAAATGGAGACATCTCTCCCATGCTCACAACTTCAATGCTGGCTCACCCACATCTCTGCTAACAGGATTGGCTCTACTGTGCTGCCATGATGTGGTTCAGGGCCAATTCTCCGAAGTGTTGCAGCTGGTGAGGGCCTGGGACAGTTCTCCTGCTCTTATGACTACAGGGTCATAATGGAGGGCTTTCATTGGTTAATTAATAAAGAAACTGCTTGGCCCAATAGGTCAGAACATAGGTGGGTGGAATAGACAGAACAGGATGCTGGGAGTGAGGCAGACACTTCAGTCAGTCGCCATATGCAGTCGCCATGCTTCTCCTCTCCAAGACAGATGCAGGTTAAGATCTCTCCTGGTAAGCGACCACCTCGTGGTGCTACACAGATTACTAAATATGGGTTAAAGGAAGATTTGAAAATTAACCAATAAGAGGCTAAAACTAATGGGCCAGGCAGTGTTTAAAAAAATACAATTTCCATGTAATTATTTCGGATGTAAAGCTAGCTGGGTGGCGGGGCACAGCCCTGCCGCTCCATCTACAGGGTCAGCTCTACTACCTGCCCCAGACATTGATACCCAGGGGAGTGGTGGGGGCAGGCAGCTCTCCCCCACCCATGCCACCATAAAATAGATGGATAGGTAATGGGTACAGTTCTCCCATGCTCACAATTTTGGGACTGGTTCAACCACACCTGTGCTAACAGGGTTGACTCTATTGTGCTGCAAGCCTATGCTCTTAAGGTTTATTCCTATTTAAAAGTTGGATTGAAACAAAACAATGGTGTTTTATTTTAACACCAGCAGTAGGACTCCAAGCATATAAGCATCACAACTGGACTCTTTTTAGAACGTTCAGGAAAAACAGATCACTTGGTGTGGACAACAAGGAAAATGGCTAAAGGTATGTTTGGGTTCATACACTGATAAGTTAAGCAGGCATGTAAAGCCAGAAACTAGACTTTAGGGCACTTGGCTCAGGAACTCCATTTTTGAAGACTGTGGGCTTAGATGTGTCAGTTACTGGCATGAGAATAACAGTTATTAGGAGAAAATTACATAGAGAAGTCATGAGCAACTCATTAAAAAGTTTCTACTTTTAAGGGAAGAAGAAACTACAGTAAGTAGGGGCTGGTGGGGAAATTTTGAAAACACAGTAAAATGAAAGTAATTACTGGTTTGATGTACAAGAGATGTCAATGGGAAAATATTTTAAAAGATGTGTTTGTTTACTTGTTGGCATTAAAAATGATATCACTAAATTATAAAGATGGACTTGAATTCAACTAGGTCTACTTTAGACTCTCAACTAGATGGGACTGTAGGCTCATGTTGCTGCACCTGGTTCTAAAATATTACAGACTCTGAAAATCAAGAGAGGATCCAGAGTGCCTGTAAGACTGACTAGAACCACAATATCCATCACATACATGTAGCTGTTGAAATTTTAGCTAGTCAAAATGGAGTAAATAATAATTTTGGCTATTAAGTCTTCTTGGCATATTATGTGTCTACAGGTGCCAGGCATTTCTGTTGTAGAGAGTTGATCTCAAATATAGGAGTCAGGAAGTGTTTTGTGTAAATAGTTAAATAGCAAGAACTGTAGGCTCGTTGTGCCACACAGTCTGTCCCAACTGTTATGCTCTGCTCTCATACCTCAAATATAACTATAGAAAATACCCAAAGAGATGATTGTGGCCATGTAACAATATGTCTATTGGACAATGGAGTTCACAAGTTTTATATGTCAAAAATGCTGTCTTATTTCAATTTAACCTTTATCATTTAAAATGTAAAATGAAATCTTAGCTTGTATATTTAGGAAAAAAACAGATTTCAGGTCAACCTTAGCCAAAGGTTCAAAGTTTCCATCAATCCTTGGACTGGTATCCTGTGGATCTCAGCCACAAAATTAGCATGTACCTGAGTATCTATATGTACCTGAGTATCTATATGTACCTGAGTATCTATATGTGTTAGATTCGGTAAACTAAAATGAAAGTATAAAATGAATGTACATGATCAAAGATTTCCGCTGTTTCCATTGTTCAAATAGATAAACAAAATACATAAAAATAGACATATACTATGATCTATGTTAGATAAGCAAGAGGAAATTGTTAGTATATAACATAGACAAAGAAATGCTGGGCTGATAAGAGGTCTGCGGTTGAGTGCTTATGTGGTCTATGTGAAGTCCTAGGTTCAGCTCTCAGCACTACAGAAGAAGAGGTAGAAGTGGGATGGGGAGAGAAGGAAGAAGAAATAAAGGAGAGAAAGAAAAGCGAAGGAAAGGACAAGATAAAACATAGAAAAGAGGAAAGGAAACTGTTCTCATTTCTTATATTGTTCTTATCTTCCAAAATCTCGTGGGAATGGCTCATTAACTTCTGATTGCAGCATTCTGTGGCTTGTCTAGATTACAACTCCAAACTCTTCCACATTCCTGCTATAGAACAGTCTCATGGACATAGGGACCATGTGGTTAGGTTTGTCACAGGAAAAACCCCACTTCTGGTACCAATATCCTATATTAGTTACTTTGCCGTAACAAAATGCCTAAAAACAAAAGAACAATTTAAAGGTTACTTTGACGCACAGTTGAAAGGTACCATCTAGCACGTCAGAATAACAAGAATGGGAATCACTGCATGGGCAGTCAGGAAGCAGAGAGAGATGAGTGCAGATGCTCACCTCTCTTTTTCCTTTTTAGTAAATCTGGAACCCAGTCCATAAAGGCGTGGCACAGATACTAAGAATGGATCTTTCCACCAGGGAAGTTGAACTTCCCTGTATTTTTTCCTCACAGGTTTATCTCATAAGTGATTTTAACTCCCATCAGGAGAGGGAAAAAAAAAGGACAAGAGACAAAGACATTACGTGTTCTTGCTGCGTAGGAGGAAGTGAAGTGCTCTTCCCATTGTGAGATCTGACTTCTAACACTTCTTCATGGTCTCCCACAAGAGTTGGGTTTCCAACTTGAAACATGTCAGGAATATACACAAGAGATAAACATTATCTTAACTTTGGCAATTTAAGGGACAGCTACACAGCTTAGGTGATAAATAGAACGTTAGTAACGTCAGAACATCTGCTCAGTGCAGTGCAACAACAGAGAGGAAATGGCTGACTTCTCATTGCCACGACCCCCTTCTATTCTTGTTGCTCTGTAAGTTAAATCAGAAAGGTAGATTACCAGAATTTGCAACCGATATGCGTAGATGTTTACCTTAGTATATGAACTGTGGCTTATTTTGTTTCTTATGTTAATTCCCTACCCATATTTTGTTTTAACGGGAGGTTTTACTTGTGGTTTTAAAATCTGAATTATAATCTGGAGCTTCGGCCTATAGAAGAGGCAGGTGGTCTATAACTTACCCCAGGCTCTAAGAGTTCTTGAGGCCTCCCAGACCCTGAAGGTGAGGATCGCCTGCCATTTATCACTTTACAAAGTCGGAGTGCAATGACTGCTGAAGCATTTTACCCTCACATTCCCTCCGTGATAGCTAGAGAGATTTGCCAATTGCAGGAGAACTTTATGAACTCTAAGGTCTTCGAGGTGCTATGATTGCCTACTAAAATATTGCATCCCAAATGGCTAAGGATGCAATATGTTGTCTAATTAAAGTCTTCCAGCTGTGGGAGCTTGGGAGTCTAAACTGCAGGGTTCACCTCTTCACCCAGGTCACTGTAATTTTCAAAGGAAACGCTGACTCTAGATTTGAGAGTGGAGGTAAGCGTGTTGGAGTCCTGTGTTCTGTTTAGTTACATCTCCTGTCTTTGTTTCAGATTATAATTCAGCCTACCACCGAGGGCTCTTTTAAACACCTTGAGTATTTACAATAAAATCTGGACTACAGCCAACTTGATTATTCTGGCTCTTTGCTATGTTGTCTTCTGTTTGCAAAGTCCACTATGGTTCTCAAAATTCTCTCCCGAATGGAATTTAGTCTTTGCTCTGCCCTTGAGAAGGAAAAAGGGCAGAACCTGCCATGCCCACCTTACAGAGTCAAGGGAAAGCTTGTATTATGTCAACAACGGTTTCAGTTTATTCCCTTTCCTTGAAACTGTAATATTTTGTTTTGAAAGCTATTTTCTAAGCACAAAAATAGAGACGTGTTTATTTAATTAAAACATCATTCTCCGAGGCCTAAAGACTTCCAGACTGCTTTATTCTTCCTCCCCACTGAGACATAATTGAAGACTGATATGATACATTTTATTAATTAGGCCCGTCTGGTTTTCCCACAGAGAAGAAAGGAATATGTCATGTTTTATGCCAGCTGATTTAAATAAAAATCCACTTGGATTTGGCCTTTCCGTGCTGGTGTGACACCAAAATGAGCAGGAAGTGAAATGTGAAATATTTACCTTTATCTCATGTTCTAAGAGGAAACATGAACCTCACATCATATGCATTTGCTTGAAGAACACTAATGAAATCTTCCACAGGGTTTCTGTATCTGCTTTCTGATTGACTGGAAACCAATCAAAACAAATGAAGTCAAAATTTTAGGGGAACAAAGAGGGTACTCTGACCTCTTCTTGACTTTGGGGGACAGTGGCAGAGGTGTTAATTTTATTTGTAAACTTGGCTTTATGTTGGGTTATATGGTTTATGTGTTGAACCACTATGCCCAGATATTTGGTCAAATGTTATTCAGATGTCTCAATGACAGCAGTGTTCAAATGAGACTAATGTTTAATACAGTAGACCTAGCATCAAGCAGAGTGGCTCAAATATGATGGATCTTACCCAATCCAAATAGGGTTTCTATTAGCATTTTGCTTTAGATTTGAATGCCAACTCTTCCCAGCCTACTACCCTATCCTATGGAGTTTCTACTGTATTATACTGTAACTACATGGGTCAGTTTCTCAAAAATCTCACTCTCTCTGTATCACTGTCTCTCAAAATCTCACTGCCTCTGTGTCTCTACCTGTCTCTCTCATAAAATATGTGTGTTATCCTATGACAACCCTGGTTTTAAAAAAGAAATTGGCAATTGTTTCCTTTAAATGGAAAGAGGGCAATTGTTTCCTTTAAATGGAAAGAGAGCAAGTAATTTTTACTTGGAGGATCATACTAGCTTTGTTGAAACTCTTCTATTTCTCTATTTATATTGGTCCAAAGCAGCCACAAACCATTATTAAAACAAATGAAAAGCTGTGTTCTAATAAAACTTTATTTATAAAAATTAATGATAAATCAGTCTAACCACAAGTTTTTTTTTCTAACATAACAATTATGATGCTTACTACTGGCATATAAAATATTGAGGATTCACTCCATATAGAAGTCTCTCATGATATAACATGCGTGCTTTCAGGTGCATTTGTGTGTGTGTGTGTGTGTGTGTGTGTGTGTGTGTGATTAAGTATACTTAATACAACTCAAATATACATTATGTATAACACTTATCTTTCTGTAAACCTAATATCTAATTCTAAGGCTCAGTCCATTAGAGTAGCAAAATTTGACCTTCTCATTGGGTTACCCATATGCTTTCCCCTGCGTAGAGAGAAGCTAGAAGTCCTTGATGTCTTCTTCCCAGACTGATGTCCAGCAAGGTGTCCATTGTACTTTCCTATCCCTAGCAGTCACTGGTCAAACAGTAGCTGTTTGCTTCAAGGTTCCTTCATGTCCAAAGAGAACTTGTGCTCTCTACACGCCAGTCTCTGTGGTAGTTCTGTTTTTGCATCACTGGAGAAGAAAGATGAGTCCTTAAAACAATTCTGAGGCTTTACTCCCCACTTCTGCTTAGCCAGTCTTGGGTAGTACCTGGTCCATCTAGGATTTTTCTCCCATGTGTGTGATATATATTTCATTCCATCCAATTCTGTCTTACTTTCTTCTGTGGAATATCATCCAAGAACTGTCACTCCAATCTCCCAATGCAGTTTAGATTTTTTATTCTGGTTTAGGAGAAACCTTACTCTTTTCTACCGTGTTTTCAGTACATTACTTTCCCTTTATTGGCTGCGTTTTTTGAGGAGGAGGAAATACTTTCTGGAAAAACATGGTTAGATCTTTAATGGAAAGAATGACCAAAATGAGAGAAAATACCGAAGCAAAGCACTAGCAAATGTGTAAAAAGTAATCTCTTGTCACATTGAGCCCTTATGACACATAGGCTAAATTAAATCACATTGCCCATCATAGACCTAGAAAGTACAGTTGACAAAAATAGTCCTTTGCTCAAGCTCTAACCCCAGTACTCAAATGAAGGTCATCCAGACTCCTGAGCCAGGACTTAGTTCCTCCTGCAGCACAGCCTCCTAGCCCAGGAAGTCCGCTTCTGAAACAGGCCATAGTCTGTGGAGGCAGAAAACTAATTTTTCAGTTAAGGTTAAAGAAAATATGCAAGGCAGGCCTATTAGCAATAAATGAATCTACAGAATAGACAAGTGTAAAGAGAGCAGAAGTTACTGTGTATCATCACGGTAAGGCTTTTCCAGTGGTGCTCGGTCTCAGTCTCCAGAGGTTAATGTGGTTGAGTGGATTAGATGTTTGTTAAGAGGCATTCTGTGCCTTAATATCTTGAAGATATTGTAATATGGGCCATGACAATTGGCACTATTCTGTTTTCTTGACATAGACATACCACCCATTTTATGCATCACTCGTACAGACCTGTAGCTTTTCTTTGCAGAGACCTGCCAATTGTTCTTTCTCCACCCCTACTCATTTCCCACCGATTTTGAGTAATTGGAGTGATCTTTGGGTGTCCTTCACTGTGAAGCTCTATGGACAAGTACAGTTTCTCCATCACTATACCACTTGCCCATGGCTCCTCAGCCATAAAGGGTTCCTCACTGAGATTTTCTGGACCCATGAGTGATGACCGAAGCTAATCAGTAGATAATCTCATTCTGGTCCTCCTGAGTACATTACAAAGTATTTTACTTTGCTGTTCTTTGTCTTTTTAGCCCCATGAGAGTACTTTAGAGTTCAAAGTGAACCCCTGTTTAGGAATCTCTCAGAATCTTTTTTTTCTGTCACCATCTTCCTTACACACACAACAAGAGACATATTCGTTGACTTCATTACTGTGATACACATAGAAAGCCACTTTCTGTTCTGGAAATATGGATTTCTGGCTATCTATTGTCTCAAACTGTTAGCCAGTAATTGATATTTATACTTTTTATATCTGAATATCACTTTAATGTTTGAAAAGTGATTGCTTATTACCTTATAGGGGTGAGAGATATAGAACCTGACATTTTCTTTGAGAATGACCACATAACTATGTAAATAAAGTCATTTACTTTAAATGGGTAATACAAAGTAATAATTATATCTTAGTAAGTTATTTTTAGGAATAGTATAAGAAACCATACAGCTTACTGGAACCCTCAAGTGGGTGCTTGAGAAAGTGAGTGGAAACCATTGGGAGCTGTTTGGCTTCTCAAGCACCGTACTTTAGTTCCCTTCTCACAGACTTCCTCTCCTAACCCTCTTCCCCATTTCCCTCATGACACTTTGTCTCAGTTCACATGCACTCCTAACTGAGCTAGAAAATCCTGAATTATCCCTCTGGAAATAATCTGCGCATTAGCCTTTTCCTTGGGGTTTTCTTCAGTCACTCAAGTGTGACTAAAGAACACCCTGCCATATGTTCATATGTGACCTTGAAGTTGTCTGTCATAACCTACTTCTTAGCCCATCTTTATTGCCTCTTCACTAGGCTGTGAGCCCAATGTGAAAAAACCACATTCATCACATGCGCCATTCATCTCCATGTTATCAAGACAGAACAAGAAGGATAGGTGGGTAGGTAGATAGAAAGGTAGATGGAATGGTGCATGTGTGGATGGATGGATGGATGGATAGATGGATGGACGGACGGACGGATGGATGGATAAAATAGTAAAAGGAATGATGGGTGGATAGATGGATGAGTGGATAGATGACTAGGAGGGCGGGTGGATAGATTAATGACTCTCTGTAATATGAAGCTTTGAATTTTATTTCTATGAGATAGAAACTTACATAATGAGAATAGGGAGATGTCTCCAAGAGTAAAACACTTGCCATACAAGCATGAGAACCAGCATTTGGGTCTCGGCAACCAACATAAATGCTGGACAGGCAAGGTAGCCTAGCTGTAATCCTAGTCCTCAGGAAGAGCAGACAGGGGAATCCCCCAGAGCAAGCTAACTAGCTAAACTAGTCAAATTATTGAGCTCCAGGTTCACCAAGAGAATCTGTCGTAGGTATTTAAGGGGACACAAACTAGAGGAAGACACAGCTTCTAGGCTTCCACATGTACACAAACACGTACATACATGCTCATATATGCATGCCCCCAACATGAACACACATATACACATGCACACTACAATCATATTTACTCAAAAAATTGTCAAGATAAAAGAAGTTTCCCTCCCCTCTGAGGTCTAGACAAAGGAAGAGATTATAACCCAGATGAATCACTTTCCTTTTGATTCTATTATTTCTATGGCAATGGCTTTCTCTGGGCCTGGAGGCTCATCCACATTTGCTATGATAATTAACCCAGCTCTCCTGTCCTGCTGCTCTCCCTGCTTGTTTAGAAATTAGAGAACATCTTTCAGCTTGGTGGGGAGGCTGTACTCCAACACAGGAACAGTAAAATGACAGGGCATGCTGGACAGTGTGGAAACATGGCAGCTTCAAGGGGATGTCCCACAAGTTCCAGGCATGAAATCTCTCACTTGGACAGGGACAAAACAATACAACCTACAATTTCTCCCAAGGCCAGGAGAAGAGAGAACATGTTGAAAAAGTAAGGATTTCTCCGGGTGAATGCTTCTTCCCTTTCCATCTGTTTGCTCCCTGATGGTTCCCATGATGGTCACCAGCTCAGTCGGCCAAGTCCAGCTCTAAATATGTGCCAACCCTTTACAAAAGTGTAAGGACTGCTGGGAAGGCACTTCAGAGGCCACATGGTCCAACCTGTCCTTAATTAGGAATGCCTTCCTGTCATGCTGAACAGATAATGTTCATCTTGCCCCTTGTGCATCTCAGTGATGACCACTCATTTTTACAGGAGACAGTTCATTTCCCACATGGAAGATGACATGGGAAACTCACTTCAAAGGATCAGCATACAGGCTTGTAGACTCCCAAGCCTTTGAGTCCTGTCTCTGTGTCTAGACCAACCAGCTGAGTGCTTTGGGGCAATATTATTTCATCCCTCTGCCTCAATTGTGTATCTTCCCAAAATGGGAAGAAAATCATAGTTCATTCATGACATTAGTAGTCAGGATTTCTAGGGAACAGAATTCAGATTAGAGGAGGAAAAAAATACCACACAGGCATACTCCGTGTTGCTTAGCACATAAAATACATCCAGTAAATAGTAGCCAAAAAGTCAAACCAAGAATAGTTCCTTAAAAGGTCCTAGGACTGATGTGACATTTGCAAATAAAGGTCAAAAACATAGTGAGCAACAGCTACAGTGATTGTCAAAAGCATGCTGATTACACTCTTCTATACATGATACCCCTGTGACTACCCTTGGATTGGAAATAAAGGACTCCAAGCTCATTTGTAGTACACAGAGTGAAGGAAAAGAAATCACTGAGCAGAGACATTGTGGCATGGGAAACAGCCCAATGGCTATCTGAATATTTGGAGAGAATTTATTTATCAGAGTCAAGTATAAACTGTCTCATTCTATTTTGTCCAAGAGAGAAAATGGTATGGAATTTTTTGTTTTTTGCTCCTCATGGTCCCTCTCTACACCAAGCCTGCTGATACTACCTTCAGGGCTTAGTGAATACCACTAGACAACCGAAAATTACTTCCCCAAATATGATTTCACTTGTTGCGAGGACACTACAAGCTCTATCTTTGTACTCACAAGTTCATGGCCCATAATGCCCTGCCAAAAATATCTTTGCTAAGTAGCTATGAGAAATATACTATTTTAATGTATTTTACTGTGATACAATGATTCTGATGAGAATTAATCTGAGACATCAGATTTTCTTTAGAAAATACTGTTTTTATAATATGGAAAAATAGTCACAGGTTCTTCTTTATCCTCTATAGCTTGAGAGCTTGGAACTGCAAGTCACCAACACCATCAATTATGTTTCCCAAGAATGTTGACAGAGGTTTCTGTCCCACTCAGTCCCAAAGAAACACACCAAGGCTTCCATTAACTATAAACTGGTTGGCCTATTAACTCAAGCTTCTTATTAATTAATTACTTCTGACATCTTACATTAATCCATAATTCTTGTCTGTTTTAGCTGCATGACTTGGCACCTTCTATCAGTGAGGCATTCTCATCTTGTGTCCTCTATGTCTGGGTAATGACAGCAGACGGAGTCTTTCCACTTCCCAGAATTCTCCTATTCTGCTTGCCCCACCTATACTTCCTGCCTGGTCACCCTGCCTTTACTTCCTGCCTGGCAACTGGTCAATCAGCGTTTTATTAAACTAATACAAGTGATAAACTTAACAGGGTATAAGACCATTGTCCCACAGCACATGAAATCCTGTACTGGCTCTATGTACACTCATTTCATCTAGTTTTTTTTTTCCTTTTCGTAAGGAATTAAATAGATTCAATTCTTCCCAAATCATATTTCCCTCCTCCCTGCCCACAAAATGAAACCCCTAAATATCAAACGGGTGGGCTAACAACCTATAGAACCAATTCAGTCTTAGGTTTCTGAAAATATGCTAGGTTTGCTTGTGGGGGGTTGAGTCTTGGGAACTTAATGGAACTCAGTCCTCCTGTCTGCCTGACTTATGACTGAGGCATATGCAGGTCAAGTCTCATTAGTCCACTGACATTTCCTGACTGTTTTCTTATGCTGGATTCACTTGTGTTGGCTGCTACAGTTTCCATTGGTAATACAATGCTGGGTGCACTTGTGTTGGCTGTTATAGGATTCCACTGGAAATACAACGTTGACTTAACTGTTCAACTGCTGCTTAAAACAGTATCTGAGTACCAGATGATTAAAATTTTCTTCAGACATATTATTCCAGTTGTTTCTTCTGTTAATATTCTACCCCAAAATGTGAAAATGTACACACACACACACACACACACACACCATATTCATTTCCAGTTTTCAAAGCAACACTTCATTTCTCATATCAACATTGGTTTATTTTTTTTCTTTTATCATTAAATTCTATTAAGAGCATCAAGTTAATGGTCCAGTATACACTGTGGTTACATCTCTACCTTATACTATTTCTAAACACACTCAGGAATAAATACAGTGAAACTAATCCTAACACATCAAAAGCCAAAAGAATCTAACTTCCCTTGTAAAATGATTCAGGAGAAAGAAAGCAATATAAATTTTGGTTTTTGTTCCTCAGGTAGCTTTTTAGTGAAATGGATTTTATATAGCTTCTTTTTGTGATGTGGCAGGAATTCTGTTTGAGGGGAAATTAAATATCCAAGGATTAATACACTCAGATTTAAATATTGTAAATTGTGTTTCCTTTTTCCCACTTTACTATGGTAGAGAGAAGGTTATCCTGGAACTCAGTGTTTTGCAGGTTTTCCAAGGGAGGCAAGTGCTGCCCATTGCTCCAGACTCCCTTATATACTCATATATACAGTCATATATATACTCATATATATATAGTCAAAGGCTTAAAAAGATAGAGACATTGTCTCCTGCCATAACAAAGGGTAGAAGAGCTTATTAATCCTTATAGTAAATCTGCTTATTTCTATAACCAAAGACAAGCAAATTACTACTCATCAAAAACAGATTTGGGGCTAGGAACATGGCTTAGAGGTAGAGTGCTTTGCCTCAGATACACAAGGTCCTGGGTTTGATTGCCAGTATCACACACACACACACACACACACACACACACACACACACACATAGTCATTTGGGGTCCTCTCTTTTCATAAACCACTGTATCTGCAGGTATCCATTAGTGCACACTAACCTATGAGTTTGTGGGGCTGGAGAAGCTGATCACTACGCTGTTGTTTATGGCTCATTCTATTTTGTAGGAAGTAGTTTCATCTGTAATTCATGGGTCGCCTGTGGTCTTGCAGCATCTCTGCAAGCTTACAGTAAGGTGAGATCTCAGATCTTCCTGGTTACTGGCAACTATGAAAAGCATACCTTGCAACAATGTCAGAACAAGAAAAAGGAAAACAGCAATTGAAGAATCTGTAGAGGACCAAAAAAGGGGGGGGGGGGGACAGGGACTGGAAAGATTACTCAGCCATTAAAGTCTAGGCTCACAACTAAAAATAGAAGAATCTATAGAGGGCCACTCTGGAAATTGAAACACAGATTCCTCTGCATTGATACATCCTTTCCTTTTTAGTGTATGCAAGCCTTCTCTTTGTTTAGATTTCCCCTTCCATTCTTGATCTAAGTCATTTCAGAGCTGGCAGCTAGCTTGTTTTAAGAGTGGCATTCTTTTTCATACGCATTTAAGAAATATGTAGCCCGTGTTGTAAAAATTGGATGAAGCAAAGAATCTTTTGTCACATTTTTTTTTTGCTGCACAAAAGACACAACTTCACTAAGCAACATTCATTCTTTCTTTTACTCAAACATTTATGGTGTACATAATTTGTTCTAGGCACAATGTTGGACTTTAAAAATGCAGATAAGAAATTCCCAGCTTAAGGAAGCCCATGAGAAAATGAATAAAAAAAAATATGAGGTTGAGATACAATGAAATCCATACCAATATAACATTCCCTCACACTTAGTGCCTCATAAACAGCAACGACTCTGTAAATCATGCCTTCGTGCTGTCTGTCTCCATGAGGACTAATGTGGTAGCCACTGACTCCTAACCTATTGTCTTGTCTTGACCATTAGCATCAACACCAAGGCATGACTGTGTTTACCATACAAACAGATCCACAGCAAGAATGTTGAATGCATGAACCAATACTTCCAACCCTTCTGGAATTGGGTGCCTGATTTACATAATCAAAATTCTCCCCTCATTCTTCATCTGAGGTCCATTTTCTCTTATGTAGTTTCCATGCACAGGAAGGATCTCCAAAGACCTGTTAAGATGCCTGTAGGATGCCTTACTATCCTTTATCTCACCCTGGGAAGGAAAGAGAAAGAATCTGTTCTCAACAATCCCTATAAGAAGGCTCCTATTACATCCCAGTACATTCCTGAGCCAGTAATGAGTGGCCATGCACAGAGTATGCAGAGCGGTGGGATGAATTTATGACTTTTCTTGAAGATAAAGACTAAGCCACTTAAACCATGTCAACCGAACATGATGATCGGTGTAACTCAATGAATGGGACATGAACAATGAGCGGGCAAAAACCAAATGAGTCATTCTTTTACTTAAAGGTCTTTTTATCTAGAAGGTCAACTCTCATATTCCTTAAATCACTAAATAGACCTGTGTCTGTGAGCAAGTATTAACTAAGCAATGAATTACAAGACAGAGAGCCATCTCTTCACATTTACATTGTTCTCAATGCTGTTCCAAATTTCATACATTGTGAAAATGAGAGAGAAGATCTACGTCTCTCAGCATTTAATATTTTTAATTCACATAGCACTAGAAGGCGACATGTGTAACCATCCTAAAGGAGTAATCACCTAACAAAGGCATTCATGTTGCTTACCCACTTGGTATAATGAAGGTCATGATATACAAGTTTTAGATGATAAGACATGGCACTCCAGCTCTTTAAGTTGGGTCTTTAATTGATCATTGGTATGTCCTGATTTGGCTTACATTGATTAGAAACTAATGTGTGGCAGATGCTGTGATAGGCAATCATGCCAGACAAGCTAATCTAAGTGGGCACTTACACATTCAAGTTCCATTTTGTAAATTGAGCCATCTTCTTATTGAAATGATTTTATAGCTGAGGCTCTAAAATTCATTTATAAGAATAGATATAAATATTAGGCTGGAACGATGGCTCAGTTATTAAGAGTGTGTATTACTCCGGCAGAGGACTCAAGTCCAGTTCCTGCCACCCATGCTAAGCAGATTTACTTTGTCTGATTGACCTTCAGTCCTCACGCCTTACAAAGCCATTGACATCCTGGATTCTTGTCATTGCAGCATACCTTACCTTATTCTGGTTGGTACAAATTGAAAGATTTAAAATAAAGTTGTACCATCTGAAATATGATTACCTTACAATCTACAAATAGTCCTTTCAGTCCCTCCCATCTGAAGACAGACCCAAAATATATAGTCTGTACTAATGAGAAAGAACTTGGCATTTTGAGCCTTGGCACTAGGTTGTGAGTGACTAGCTTCCATTGCCTCCGCCTGAGCTTCATTTAACTCTCAAAGCAGATGACTCTGTTATTGCCCTTTGATCACAGCTGTGAAATAGTCCCTTATCAACTTTCTTCACAGGGCTCTAATATTTGATGTTGTGCCTTAGCCAGACCTTTAATAGTGACGTGGCTTAGATCTTACCCTTCACTGCTATTTTGTTCTTATCCAGGCTGAGTTCAAATGTGTATACTAAAATACTTCAATCAACCTGCTGCAATCATATTCAATTCTGTAAAAAATTCTGACGGAAAAGTCACTTGAAGGATATATTTAATACCTTATTTTCTCTATTTCTATGAAGAACATGTAGTTTAGTGTGTCATCTATGATCTGGGTACAGAATCTTAAATTATATGTGTGGTCAAAGCAGTATAACTTCTAGCCAGTGATGGAATGAAAAGATAGACTTTTATGAATATTCCGTATCCTTCTAGATAACATGAATTTATTACCAGTTAATTCAATATAATACTCCTCTACTCCTCTTTTTGATTATGTGTCTCAGTTATGATGGGAGTAATAACATGCCAAGGATGCTGGTCAAAGAAAGTTAAGTCCTTAGCCAGGCATGGTGCACCATGCCTGTAATTCCAGTATTTCAGAGGCTGGGGCAGAAGGATTGCCATGAGTTCAATACCAGCCTCAGATATATACTGAATTCAGGGTCAGCCTTGTCATCAGTAAAAGATGCTCTCCCATAAAAACAACAACAAACAAACAAAAAGAAAAGTTGAGTCCCTATCCTTCTCTACTTACACTGTTATCTGATGTGATATGTGTGTGTCTTGGTCCTGACAGGATATTTTGCATCCTTTTCATCCCAACCAGAATTTCCAACAGTCTTCCCATGCTCTGTGCCATATTCCTGTTTCCCTCTGCTATTTTAATGCCATGTTCAGAGGCACAATGAACAGTCACCCAGTTTGTTAGATCCAAAAGGTTTCTTCTTGAGATTTGTGTTGCCAACTTTTGGCTGCTATGACGAAACACTGAAGATAGGCAAATTAATATAAGGAAAGATTTATCTTGACTCATGGTTTCAGTTCATGGTCACTTGGCCCCATCTCTTTAGGCTCATGGTGCAGTAGAGCATCCGGGGTAAGACACCTATCATGATAGAATGCTGCTTAACTCATAATATGCAGGAAGCAAATAGACTAGCCCAGGGTCTCTATATACTATTCAAGGGAGCAACCCTAATAAACCCCACCACTAATGAGCCCCACCTCCAAAATGCTTCACCACTTTACCTTCCAGTAACATGTCCATTTGAGAGCCAATGCTAAACTCTAATCTGTACTCAGATCTTGACATCCTTTTCTGGGATTTAGGTCCAGGGTTTGTATTCCATCTGTTTCCAGATTTCTTCCGCTCACCTGGAAGTATCAATGATATGCACCTCCCCCTGCTCTGGAACTCTACTTGGGGTTGGAAATAGATACTAAAGCCCATTGTCAGATTTTCCTCATTGACTAAACCCATTGATTAAACTCTCTTCCCCCTGTCTCGCTTACTCTTTTCTTCCTTCGTCTAAAGATCTCCATTCATTCTGGGGATGTTACTTTTGATTTCCCCCCGATCTTAGAATTCATTGTTTATATTTTAAGTCAGTCCTTTTGATCCAACTGTCTTATTAAATTCATCTTTCTTCCATTTCTAACATGAAGTTGTTGTCATAGAATCCAGAATCAATTTATTCTTTAGAGTTGTAGACTAAGAAGTCATATATATTCCAGGAAACATAATATTAAAATATTATTATTCAGTCACAGATACCTATGAAAATTTTTGGTCATAGGTAAAACTAAAAGCACAAAACTTGGGCTTTGGGTACAACATCAGAGAGCAGAGGATTTCAGTAATAAATAAGATTTGTTTTCATTGGTCTTCTCATATATTATTATTGTATGTATAAGTGTAATACAATACAATAATATCTTATTGTATTGCTTTGTTTTTATTTTAATTAAAATCTATTTACTTGTCTTCCCCTCTTTCTTTCCCCCAGCCCTTCCATGTCTCCTGTTTTTGTTGTTACTTAAAACAAAACACCAGAGTCTGAGAAATATATAAAGAATCAAAGTTGTTGAATAGCAGACTGTCTACCTAGTGTATGTGAGACCTATATTCGGTTCCCAGCATCACACACGCCATAAATATTTGCCACCTGGCTCTAGAGGTTAGGAAAGATAAGAACATTCATCATCATGTGGAAGAGGCTAGGACTTTCTCCCTCGTCTTTAAGGCCACTAGTGAAATCATGGTGCCTCTTCCCTCATTAGTCCAACTAATCCTGATGAAAGCACCGAAGCCTCACCTCCAAATAGCATTAACACAGCCTTGAGTATGGGGTTTCTGGAATATGAATTCCTGGGAGAGTGTATTCAAACAACAGCAGATATTGTAAAGAATATTAGAAATCTGTGCCACGGAACACATTAACAGTACCCATGCCCGTACTCTTGAAGGATAGTGTTTCTGCGGCCTGACATCTTCTCCACTGTTGTAATTACTACTTTCAAGAAAGAATGCTTGAATGTGCTTCAATTTTACATACTTCAGTGCTTTTCAAGTTCTACTGCAAGACCTACTCTTTTCCCTTTAAATAAGCAAAGCTTTGTACTAATTCAAGATAACAGACTCTTAGCTAGCATGAATAAAAGCAATCAAAAAGAACACAGTCAAATGACAGGGTACCAAAGAAAGCCACTGAATGTGTAGAAAATATTTGTCCCTTGCCTATGAAAATGAATCTACTTTATCTCTTTCATAAATTAGGCAAATAATCATGCCTTTCCTTTTAGGGATAATCCCAGCACAAGATACCTTCCGCCAGACATTTGATATGCCTCCCTTTGTTTTAGAGTGATGGATTTTGAAAAGGGAACGTGACAATAGAGAAGGGATTTTGTATTTCTAGGTGCACTGAACTGTGAGAAGGTAAATGTGTAGGGACAGATGACAGATGGAAGGTGATTTATTTTAGTAACCTTGCCTATGTATATCACCCATGATGACATCTAGGCGGGTAAGGCGAATTGTGTGGCTTGCTATTGAATCAAGGAAAGATGCTTGGCCAGCCCTGAGGTAGAAGAAAGTCTGTGAAAGAAGAGGAGAAAGAAAGTGTGAGCTGATGAGAGGCTGCAGTGAATGAGGTCTAGGGGAAGGAATCGGAGAGAATCGAAAGCATTAGTTATCTTGGATATGTCCAAATGTGTGGGGAAGTGTGTTTTCATTTTCTTCCCCCAAGCCACAGCCTCTGCAAACAGTGAATTGTGTTGTTTTCCACTCCTTTAACCATTTCTCCCTTTGATCTTTCTCCCCTTTATCAACGATTAGTAACAGAGCCAGGGAAAGAACTTCGATTTGAAAGGGACAAGTACTAGCCGCTGATGGGTGTATGTACTTGGAGCAGACAGCTGGCACTGGTCCCTGGAATTAGTGCTCCCCTCTTCTGGAGAGCTGGGACAGGAATCCCCTCACTACTTCCCAAACACCTTCCCAGACCCCCCCCCCCCCGGGAACTTTGGAACAAGCCTTTGCAGAACACACAGAAAGGGGGCACTGGGCTTGGCAGTCTTCGAGCTCTACTTCAACACTGCAGGTGTCTATGCAATCCTGAGGGAGTTTTCTTCCCTCCTGGGCCCATTTCTTATCAGTCTTGCCCACTGCAGGTTACCAGAAGTATTCCATGCCTAAAAAAAAAAAAATGGAGAGACCTAAAATATCTACATTCCTCTTTCCAACAACCTCACTGGCTTTGTGAGAATAGTGGAAGCCAAAAATTAAGGCAAATTTTTTTAAAATACATGTACAGAGAAATATGTGCCAAAAGCATCTAATAAGTTATATTTTTCACAAATAAGAAAAAATCATTTTAATAATAATTTTAAAGATTTGCCACAAATATTGATAGATAGATTATACATATTCATATATTTTTAATTTTATCATGAACTAAAAGATAACTTAAAATGAATCATATATATGTATTTGTTAATTCTTTGGAAAAGTCAAGCAATGTATTTTATCATTTTCAGTCTGACTCCTCTCGTATCCACCCCCACACATTTATAAGTATTCAAACAATGTGCAGAGGCTTGGTAGAGAATAGATACTTGATGGCTGGCAGCCGTTTGCATCAGTACAATTCCAATACCCTCTGAAATACAAGTCAGAAGACACCTCTTTAAGACAACTATGCTTAAAAAATCCTAAGGCAATATTCCTGTCTTCAGCAAGTATGTTGGAAAATGTTCCCACATTTTCAGTGCAGGGCAGTTCTGGCCTTAGTCATGATATTTACCCCATCATGGGATGTGTCTGTAAGGTCCTGTCATTGTCAACACCACATGTCTTCTCTATCACCACCAAGGAGCTTCCTGCCAAGTCAACACCACGTCCCTGCAGGTGTATTTCACAGCATCTCCCCTTGTAGAGTAGGCAGAAGGAAGTTGGGAAAAAAATGAAGTGTGGTAAAAGTGAAAACATGTTTTTAAATGCAAGAAATTCTGACAACCTTCAGCATCAACATAAAGATTTTAATCCATCATATTTTGCCAGAGGAAGACTTTCTGGTGGGGCTGGTAATTGTTCTACTTTACCTCTTGCTGTTACCTCCAGGACAGTTTGTCCCTGGGCCCTGACCTAGCTTTTCTTCATGAGAGATCCTTGGAAGCTTGAATCTACTACTTTTTTGTATCAGATTTTGTATCGTAACAAATTCCTGCAACTCACTAAACAAAACGAATGGAAAACATGGTTTCCCACCAAAAATGTGATGGTGCCGATCAAACCAACTGGCCATTTGTCCCAGGAGAGCTAAGGTGTGCTACTGGCTCAAGAGATCTTACAAGCCAACCAACTCATACATATTCAACTAAAGTCTCTTTTCTTAGCCAACATAATGATCCCACTTAATTAGACCCATTGGCTTTCCTAGTAGGCAGGAAGTATCAGAGACTACAGAGATTTAGGTTAAAAAGAGGCATAAATGTGCATAGTTTAGTTCTGTTGATAAAATACAGACCAAAAGCAACTTGAAAAAGAAGAAAAGCCTTTATTTCATGTCACATTTCCCAGATCACAATCCATCACTTAAGGGAAGTCAGGTCAGGAACTAGAAGCAAAAATGGAGACAGACCATGAAGGAATGATACTCACTTGCTCATCTTGCTATCTTAGACACGCCCTGCCAAATATGGCACCTTCCAGAGTAGGCTGGGTCCTCCTATATCAATCATTAACCAAGAAAATGGCCCACAGATATACTCATAGGTCAATGGGATGGAGGCAATTCCTAAAATGTGATTCCCTTCTCTAAGATGACTCTAGTCTGTGTCAAGTTGACAAAAGCTAACCAGCACAATATGGACTTTCCAGGGTGTGTGTGTGAATGCATGTGTGTGTGCATGTATGTATGTGTGTGTGTGTGTGTGTGTGTGTGTGTGTGTAAAATAAAGTGTCAAAAATAGATTATGGTTGCTAGAAAGGTGACTCAATTGTTAAGAGTACTTGCTGCTCCTCTAGAGGACCATAGTTATATTCCTAGTACTCATGTCAAGTGGTTCACAAACACCTGTAGCTCCACGTTTGGTGATATGATGCTCTTGTCCAAATACTGTAGGCAACTGCATTCATATGCACATACTCTCACACATTCACTCACACACACACATTTTTGATTAAAGATAAATCTTTGAAAACTGAAAGTTATATCAATTGTCTTTACTGTGATCAGAGATTTGCAAGAACCAAACCCTGTATCTTCCCTAGAAGTAGTGTCTTACTATTTGCTCTTCTAGCATATTCCACTGACTCTATAGAACATAGATATTATAAGTGATGACATGTAATCATTTTAACTCAGAGAGACTTCAGTTCAAAGGATTTTCATGTTTGCTTTTGTAGATGCAAGTTTCTCTCCCACCCAGTCCTACAGTTATTCAGTCCCAAAGAAACACATGGAGACTTATATTAATTATAAACTGTTTGGCCTATTAGCTCAAGTTTATTATTAAGTAGCTCTTACAACTTAAATTAACCCGTAATTCTTATCTTTGTTTAGCCACATTACATGGTAACTTTTATCAGTGAGGCATTCTCATCTTGTTTCCTCTGCATCTGACTTGTGATTGACTCTTAATCTCCTCTTTCCAGAATTCTCTTAGTATGGTTGCCCTGCCTATACTTCCTGCCTCACTACTGGCCAATCAGAATTTTATTAAACCAATATAAATGACAAATTTACAGTGTAAAAAAATCATTATACCACAGTAGATTCCCCTTTTATTCTTTTCAAAACAAGACCTTGAATCTAATCTCCTTTAACTTTTTTCCTAGCCATTGTCCATAACAACTTATATCCAACACATTAAACAAAGACAAGCATCCGTAACCGTTTTATTTGAAATGTTTTTCCTGCTGATTGGGGGGGGTGCTAATCTTGTGGGGACCCAAAGAAAATTTAGGATTATGGTCTAGTCCTAACTGGAGTATTCTTTGAGGCTGGATCATCTTGGCCAGCAATCTTGAAACTGTTCTGGAAGCAGAACTCAAAAGGAACTGCAACAATGGTGCTCTGAAATGCTGGATCATCTGGGCTATCTGTTCCCATGGGAGATTTTTCCGGGAGGTCTTCCTCAATCAAGCCTTATTTTCCTTAACCAAAAATGAAACCACAGCCTCTCATTTCCTGTGGAAACAAAAGCAAAAGCACTTCTCCAAAAGAGCATGTCTTTTGACTTAGATTTTGAAGTTAAGGAATTTTCAAAATATAGCGGTTGGATTAATTCAGCAGCATTTTTAATCAAATGTCTTTTAGCAGCTATTGCTCCTTCCTTAGCAGTCAACAATTCAAAGACAACACAATAACATACAGTATCCAGACTCTGTGTATTTACCATCTTTACATGACTTTTTTTCATACTCTATTTCTTTTATTTTATTTTTATTTTTTAAGACAGGGTTTCACTGTGTATCTTTGGTTGTCCTAGAACTCACTCTGTAGACCAGGCTAGCACCAAACTCACAGAGATCTGCCTGCTTCTGTCTCCCAATTGCTGGGATTAAAGGCATGTGCCACCATGCCTAGCTACTCAATTTTTAAGTACTTTCTCTATCCTTTTTCTCTCCCAAGCCTATATTTTTTTCTTTTTTCCTCATTTTTTATTAAAAATTTCCATCTCCTCCCCTCCTCCTCCCCCTTCCCTCCTTTCTCTTCCACCCATACCCCCTCCCTCCCTCTCCAGGCCAAAGAGCCATCACGGTTCCCTTCACTATGTTAAGTCCAAGGTCTTCCCAACTCCCTCCAGGTCCAGGAAGGTGAGCAACCAAACTGATAAGGCTCACAGTGAGCCCGTCCATGCTGTAAAGTCCAAGCCCATCGCCGTTGTCCTTGGTTTCTCAGTCCTCCTCCACCATCAGCCACATTCAGAGAGTCCGGTTTGGTCACATGTTCCATCAGTCCCATTCCAACTGGACTTGGTGATCTCCCGTTAGTTCTGTCCCACCGTCTCAGTGGGTAAACGCACCCCTCATGGTCCTGACTTTCTTTCTCATGTTCTCCCTCCTTCTGCTCCTCCTCAGGACCTTGGGAGCTCAGTCCAGTGCTCCAATGTGGGGCTCTGTCTCTATCTCCATCCATCACCAGGTGAAGGTTCTATGGTGATATGCAAGATATTCATGAGTATGGCTATAGGATCTGGCAAGAGACTTGACTCTAGAGGGGTTCCCAGGTATCCAGGGAGATGCCCCCAGCTAGTTCCTTGGGCAGCTGAGGAGAGGGAGCCGGAAAAGGCCTATGTATATTTTTAAATATACTGTAAATCATTTAGAGGGTCTTTTTGTCTGAATCTATCTTTTAAAAAATTTTAGCTTTTTTTAGTTTTTCGAGACAGGGTTTCTCTATAGCTTTGGAGCCTGTCCTGGAACTAGCTCTTGTAGACCTGGAACTCACAGATATCTGTCTGCATCTACCTCCAGAGTGCTGGAATTAAAGGCATGTACCACCATCACCTGACTCTGAATCTATCTTTACTGTATTCTTTCTGACCACAAGAGTCTTTAATCTGCTAAGTGATATGGCTAGGATTAAAGCTACAACTTTGGTGGATGGCTCCACCTCATTCCTTACCTTTGTGAGAGTCAAGATTCATGGCCGAGGTACTGACAGGAGCCAGATTTGTTGTCATGGCTCTGTGGAGTTTCTAGGTCCATGCCACCATCAAGGAGCCTGGTGCTGGCTGCTCATAAACACCATTTAAGTGTTTGGTGGCAGATCCTCTTAAAAGAGCTATGAAATGTTTGCCACTAACTCTGAGTCAGGAAGCCTCTCTTAAAGGAGCCACATCTCTGCTCACCACCAGCAAACAGAGCCTACTGGAGTGAATATGGCTACCAAGAAACTAAGCTTGACTCTATTCTTGTCTGCCTAGAATCCTTTTTCTTAAAGTGTTCTCAGGATTTATGTAGAAATTCTTGCCAAATATTTGAGCACTATTTGTAGATGCAAGCTTCTGTCCTGCCCAGTCCTGCAGCCATTCAGTCCCAAAGAGACATACAGAGGTTTATATTAATTATAAACCTTTGACCTATTACTTTAGGCTTTTTATTACTAGCTCTTACAACTTAAATTAACCTATAATTCTCATCTATATATAGCCACATAACTTGGTACCTTTTATCAGGGAGACATTCTCAACTTGCTTCTCTGTGTCTGACTTGTGACTGTGTCTCTGCTTTTCTTCTTCCCAGAATTCTCTTAATCTAGTTGCCCCGCCTATACTTCCTCCCTGGCTAGTGGCCAATCAGCATCTTATTAAACCAATATGAGTGACAGTGTGCAAAAGCATTACTCCCCAGCATGCTTTTATCCGTTGCATCAAGGAAACCATCCTTGAACTTTGGCTTTATTTTTATTCAAAACAAGCCATTAAAAATAGAGACCTTTGATTAAATGTATGTTTCTTCTCAATAAATCATACTGCTTTTCTTTCATTCCATGCATTTTAGCATATAAACATCTGGGTTTCTCTGCTGTTGCTTGGAGTAAAAGAGATGGTATTTCACATGCTTTATCAGTGACAGGCTCAGAAAGGGACTCATCGTGCTGTGAAAGTTTGACATTTGGCAGTCAGCCACTCAACCTGTAGCAATGAAACAGTACAAAAGTATATGACATTCTTTCTAATATGTCTGGTCAGACATCACATGGCCTGCCACTTGTCTTAATCCAAAGATTAATTAAGAAATAATAATGTGGGGGGGGGGGTGATGAGAGAGGAACAAGGAAGATTGAATTCAATGCCATCATTATAATGTGACTGTCTGTTGTGTAAATGGAAAGAACCCAAGATTATAGGTTTGAAGCTGGTTCAAACCCATCAGCAAAGGACAGTTCAGGTGATAAAGTCAAGCTTCATATTCAATTAGGATCATTCATGGGACAGATACAAAGATGTACTTGTTGCCCTTAGACTTTCAAAAGTTGCATATTGTCTCCTTCATGTGTCGGGCTGGGCTTGCTGAGCATGCCAACTTCTGCGCATCTCCAGGAGCTGTGTGCCTACTTCTTCATTAATCTGCTCCTCATTCACCAAGCATTTTCATGGAGCAGCTATAGGATTTCCAGCAATGCCAAATTCAGGAGTGTTGTATCTTGTCAAGTGTTTGGATTCTGAAGCAGGGGTAGAGATTTGAATTGCAGCAAAACTGTTTACTAACCATGTAGTCTTAGGATAGCAGCTAACTGGGCCACAGCCTAAATTCCTACAACTGGAGAGCATAGATAAACACTAGCACCTCCTCCTCCTGAGTCTGTCATGAGAGTTAAAGGAAATAATCCACCTATCAAAGCTCTGCACAGTGCCTGGCATAGAGTGTGTACTTGTCAGGAAAGCAGAAGGAAAGCCACTGTGCCAAGGTGGCAGAAAGAGTGATAGGAGAAGAGGGACATGAACCAAATCACGAAGGGCCTGGTACATGGACAAAGTGAGCATTTAAAAACTAATTGTTAAAGGCATTTACATGGTTTTAAGTAGGACTCTGGCAGCACACACACACACACACACACATAGTAGTATTTTGTAGAAATTATATCCACATCTGTAAGATGGCTAGTGGCCATTCTTACAGCCACTGAGATATACCTTATCTCCTAAATACCCTCATGTGGACTCCTGCTAGCGCCTGCTAGTCTTGTCTGATGTTGCTGAGAAAAGTACTCGCTCGTAGACTCAGTTCCATCATCATTTTACCCGGATCTCATAACCACACTTCAAGTTCCTTCCACCCCACTTTATGGTGTGGGAACGAGGTTCCAAGTCTCCTGACTTGGAAGCGTTTGGACTTAAATGTAAAGCATGTTGTCTGTAGCAGGACTCCTTGGCCCCTCCTGAGGAGAGTATTATATGGTGGTGATAGGATCCTGAAGCCAGGGCACCTGTCTTTGCCTCTGTTTCTCATCTCTGAATGCTCAGTCGCCTCTGAGCTAGTATTTCATATGAGTATAAAACACAATTTCATCCCATGGCAGGGGCCTTGCTTCCTTCCACTGCCTCCACCCTCGGCAAAAGTGGGACAAGAAGTTCCATGTTCCCGATTCAGAAAGCTAAGCCCAAACTCCTCCTAAAGGGCTTTGCTCTGAATGACGCTTTTTAATTAAACCTTTCAAGGTTTAATTAGAACATGACATGATTCATCTTTGTTTCTGGAAATGTATTTGCAGTCTTGCTAATTGTGTCGGGAGATTTAATATGATTTCTCTCCTCGTGTGTGAAATTAATACATTAAATATTTTTAAAAGGAAAACATCTAAAGCCTTTACCTGGGCAGCAGGTGGGGAGCCAATAAACAGTTCAAAGGAGATTCATTGAAAGGAATGCTAGGGAGAGCCCAGCTGGTTTTCAATGGGCCACTTTGTAAGGATCTCAAATTACTGTCTCTTCATCAATGGGCCTCACGAGAGAGCTTTTGATGTTCCCTCTTGCCTGGGAGATAAAATCCAGTTTCATATTATAGTGCTTACCTCTCAGTCTACCCCCTACATACACAAATACATAAACATACGCACACCCACTCTCAACCTCGTGTGTATATTCTTTATCTCTACCATAGTCTCCTCTTCCCAAACTGAGTAGTTTTTACGCTTCTGTAGCTCTGTACATGTGGTGCCCTGTGTTACCTCTTCTGGGAAAGTTCAGCTACGCTTGCATTAACCATACCTTTATTTTCTGTATTGTAATGAAATTTTGATATCATAGGGTTTGGCGGACCCTGGAGAAACCATGCCTTGAGGGGTTAGTGCACTACTGGTGCATCAGTTGTGTGAATCACCTTTCTGTCACCAGGACATGATACCCAACAAGACCCACTTAAAAACAGAAAGATTTCACCTAGACCATCATTCTAGCCCATGGTCAGTTGGTCCAAAATAAGACAAAGCCATCTTGGCAGATGGGAAATGTGCTCCCCTCTCGGTATACAGGATAGAAGGGTATACAATATAGCCTCCAAGAACACAGCCTCAAGTGACCAGACTTCCTGAAGTTAAGCTTTACCTTCTAAACTGTGAACCATCTTCTGACAGTACAACTAGCTGGAGACCAAGCCTTTGACTCCTGAGCCTTTGGGAAACACCCCATAGCAACCAACCACCTGCCCTTGAGCCTTCCCATATCCCACCTACTGTTCTCAACCAATTACCTCCATTATCTGCCTGCCACAACCTGGACCACAGCCCTTTACCTCTCGTCACTCCAGGGCCAGGTATTCAACAAGCAGAGAGAGCTAGGCACCGTACCCCAGTCCACTGAAAGTATTCAGACTAGTCACTCCAACCTAGCCCGCCATGCCTTCCTCGTGTCCTCCCCTAACAACCATAGTGAAGGCTCTTGCTAACCTTCCCCCAGTCCCACTGCCTCCTTACCACCTCAGAAATATTTCTTCACACGTTCCTTCTGAGAGCTCTCCCAGGCTTTCTGTCCTTATGATATGTTAATATGAGCTGCTTCTTCTACACAATAGTCATTCTTTTTTATATAAATAAATTTATTTTTTAAGACAATCTTTTCTCATTTTACATACCAATCCCAGTTTCCACTCACTCCCCCTTCTCTTGCTCTCTCCATTTTTCCTCATCCTACCCGCAATCCACTCCTCACAGAGGGTAAGGCTTCCCATGCAGAGTCATCAACAAAGTCTAGTACATTGCTTTGAGGCAATACCAAGGCCTTCCCCACTATATATGTGTGTGTGTGTGTGTGTGTGTGATAAAGGCATCTCTCCAGAGTGAATGGGCTCCAAAAAGCCAGTTCAAGCAGTAGGGATACATATTGGTCTCATTGCTGTGGCCCCAGAGACTGTCCCAGCCATACAACTGTCACCCACATTCAGAGGGCCTAGTTTGGTCCCATGCTGATTCCCTCCTGTCAGTCTGGAGTCAATGAACTCCCCTTAGCTCTGGTAAGATGTTTCAGTGGGTATCACCATGATGGTCTTGACCCCTTTGCTCAAATTCTCACTCTTCCCTCTCTTTACTAGACTTTGGGAGCTCACCTCAGTGCATCCCTGTGGGTCTCTGCACCTGCTTATGTCAGTAGTGTGCCATATTATGTCAGAAGCAGCTTATGCATCTCATGTTGATTGTGTCTCTTCCATACATACCATACATGTTCCATATAACCTATATGCTGTGTTTATAATACAGTAAGGTGTGTAGTAGATGGTGCATGTAGGCTGATGCTACTGCTCTCTCAAAATCACACTATTAAGCTACCTGATAACCTATATCTCAGAATATATGCTCATTTCATGGAAAGTACACACACACACACACGCACACACATGCACACGCACACGCGCGCACACACACACACACACACACACACACACGATGGGGAGGAGCTTCAGGATGGGCCCTCAGGCTGAAGATGCAAAGAAGAGTTCAGTTGTGTCCAAAGGCAATCTCTTTCCTCTTCCATGGTCATCCAATCTGTTGATAACTTTAAGATAAAAGGGTTAAGTCCCACCCATATTGTGGAAGAGAATAAGCTTTTCTCTAAGTTTGCTTGTGTCAGTGCTATTCTTGTCTAATAAATACCTCCACAGAAATATCTAGAATAGGATTTGACCAAATACCCAGATATCAGTTTAAAATATAAACAACCACCATGTTGAGTCACAATGAAGGAAATAGGTGTCTAGGGAGGACCTTATGATTTTTTAGGTGGCCCCCACTTCCTATGTGCAGGTGAAATGAGGACCTTATGGTTTTTTAGTTGGCCTCCACTTCCTGTGTGCAGGTGAAATGTGACTAGCCAGCCCCTTACTACCATGCCTTTCCTGCCTACTACCATAATGGATGGTATTCCAGACAGGTAAGCCAAAATACGACTTTCCTCCCATAAAAAAAATTGTCCCCCAACTGTCACTTACAGAAGGGCAGGGTTCAGCTGGTTTGGCTGTTTTCTCTTGCACTTTCTATGCTCTTAATAGGTACTTTTGAAGACAACTTAAAATACTGCAAGAGGTAATGCTTTAATGCAGCATTTGTGATTGGTGGTGTTTTAATTCTATATAATTCAAAGTTAGTAGTATTAAGTTACAAAGAGCTTGGCAGAGCCCAGGATTTTAAATACCTGTCAAAGTGGGCCAAAGATATTCCTTAAACCTCTACTGGTCACAGCCATCATCAGAAGCTCCCTGTAAGGTGTGATGAGTGGAAGAAACAGTGTCCATGTGCTGACTGAGGTTTCTGTACTGCCTGCTTCCCACAGTCATTAAGTCCCAAAGAAATCACACAGAGGTCTATATTAGTTATAAACTGACTGGCCCACTAGCTCAGGCTTCTTATTAACTCTTATAACTTACATTAACCCAGTATTCTTATCTGTGTTAGCCACATGGCTCAGTACCTTTTACAGCGAGGCAGTCATATCTTGCTTCTTCTGTGGCTGGGCCAGGACTGCAGAAAGCAGAATCCTCTTCCCAGAATTCTCCTGTTCTCCTTGACCCACCTCTACTTCCTGTTTGGTTGTCCCACCTATACTTCCTGCCTGGGTACTGGTCAATCCGCATTTATTTAAAACATAATTGATAGAATATAGATAATTATCCCACACCATCCATGCCTTCTGTGCAGAGGTAAAGGTGGTCAAGGAAACACTTTTGGCCAGCTATAGCATTTTATCAACAGACTTCAACATGTGATTCATACATGCTTGATGAATCACAGCAGAGTCATAAGCATCTGTTATTCACTTGTATACTAGATAGCTCTCATTGGTTCTTCTTGCCAGAATCCTGATCAGTGACATACACTTGCCAACATGTCCTCTAGAGATGACTTCATGCTCTGGACCTGGACCTCTTTGTGTAAAGCTGACAAGTGTGGTATCTTGTCTCAGTAGTCTCAGGAACTCCACCTTCTCAGGAAATGAGGAGGGACATAAAACTGAAAACCTTAAAGGACCAACAAATAACCTGTTTATATCCTTGACGTTTTTTATATACTAATCCCAGTTTCCCCTCCCTCCACTCTCACTCTCCCCACCTCCCCTTCAACTCCCCCTTGCCCCGATTCCATCTACTCCTCATAGAGGGTAAGGGCACCCATGGGAAGTCAACAAATTCTATCAGATCACCACATTGAGATAGGAGCAAGGCCCTCCCCCTCATGGCCAGGCTGAGCAGGGTTGGCTGAGATATTAAAAGCTAGTCTCACAACCAAAAATATTATCATTGAGATTTTATTTAATCCTTTGAATGACAGTCACTAAACATTAATTAATAGATATTAACCAAGCATCACTGATAAGGAAAATAGATGCACGGGACCATATAATGAATGGCAGGTAGGATGACATTAAATTCAGGGTGGTGAACATCCAGGGAGGGTCCTGGCATAGGTGGGGGATGGTGTCAAGGGAAACCTTTCTAATCAGCCCACATATAAGCAGGCAAAAGCAAGTGCGTGAACAAGCTATATTCCAAGTTGCAGAAACTGGGTGTGAGCTGCTGTGACAGCCCTGAGGGAGCAGGCTTTGTGTATTCCACAAGGTGGCTGATGGATAAGGACAGAGGAAGAGGAGTGACATGCAGAGAGGATGATGAGGAAGCCAGGGAAGGTACAGAGTCCTGGATGGCATTAACACTAAATCTTTAGCCCTGGAAGAATACTGCTTGTAGGTTTGGCGTGGTACAGTGAACTTATGAACACTGTAATTAAAGAGATGGCCTGGGGATGGTAGCTTGGTGATAGACTTGCCCCTCAAAGAACACGGCTGGTATGGTAGAGAGGACAGAGAAAATGGACAGTAGAAGGAAAGATCTTAATGCCCTGGAGGACTGCGTGTGTGAATCTGCATCCAGGCTGTGCTGGGGAAACGGGAAGGAAGGCCATTAGCTGGGAACGCTGAGTACCACTTTTGCTTCTGGCTTCTCCCGTATTGACCTCTGGAAACCAGGAGCTGGGGTCCCTTCTAGTTTATACCCAGAGCAGAATCCCATTCGACAAGTAAAGGGAATTCAGAAAGAATTGCATTCTTTATCCAGAAGACAGCTGACATAGGCGGTGATGGGAAACCAGCCTCGTAGCCCACACCTCCACCTTTTCCTTGCAGTTCAGTCCATGAGACTTAGGAGAGCACACCTACTCCAGCCCATTCTGCCAACACCAAAGCCCATGGCTCATCAGCTCGCCTTCTCTTTGGCTCACTGTCAATATTTCATTAGCTAATATTAACCTTAAAAATGAAGAAAGAAAAGAAAAAAGAAAGTTCAGACTCTTTGAAGGAAGGCACAAGACAGAAGAGAGTCTGAGCAATGAGGCCAGATTTATTTCTGGCAGACTTGGGGAGACGGAAAGCCGTGAATACTCACACATTAATAATTTTTCCCCTGTCACAACTATAATCAAAGCCCTGATGACAGCGTTGTCATAAAATCTATACAGCCACTACTCTGGCCTGGGGTTTAGTCTGAATCCTGGGCTCCAGGATCAAAACTCTCACAATAAATTCTTTCATGGCTGTTCAGAAGCTCCTTATCATGCTATGTTTTACTGCCTATTCCCAGGCCCCAAATGCAACATGCTCTGTAGACCAAATATAGAATCTCAGAGAAGGAACCTGAGAGGTCATCATAGCCAACACTCCATCCAGATCTGAATTTACTCTCATAACATCTTTGACAACCAGCATTCAGAGGCTATAAACAGGCTTGGCTGTCAACCTCGGCATAACCGTCTATTCTATTTGTGGAATGCTTTACATTCTAACAAGGTCATCTGGAAGCCTCCTCTGTGGCCCCAGATAATGTGTTCTGTCCATTTGGGGGAAGAAGGACAGCTATCCTCTTCTGCCTATTAAATGTCCAGCCACCCTCTGAGTCACAAAAATGGGTGCACTCAGAATAAAAGCTTTTCACATAGTCCTTGTTTAGTAAGCCGAACATTAAAGCAAGAGAATGTAGACAAAAGATGTCTCAGGGGTTAACAGCACTTGCTGCTCTTGCAGAGGTCTTGGATTCTCCTCCCTGTACCTGTAGAATAACTTATAGCATCTCTGACTCTGGTTCTAGGAGATCCAATACCCTCTTCTGACCTTCTTGGGAACCAGGCATACACATGGTGCATATACATATATGCAGGTAAACATTTGACATATAATTAAAATAAACAATTCCCTTTTTTTAAGGAGAAAGAGTATATCAATTTGAAGTCATGTTCTTAATAGTTCTTTGTGTAGAGATGATGAAAAGTTCTTTCGTTGCCTGCACTGTCAAATCTGATAGCCAGGCTGGAGCTGGATGAAATCTACTGTTGAAGTGATACAACTTCTTGGACTCTGAAGCGCGAAAGGGAAAGAGCCTGGTGACTGAGAGGCAAGATGAGCTGGAATCTTGATCCTGCCCTTCTTTGTTTGCCATCTATCACATATTTATTGCAGTTAGTTCCCAAATGCATGAGTGAGGTACTGGAGTGTCAATGGAGACTATTGGCCACATGTTCACCCAACACATGGGGCAACCCTCAAGGGAGCCATCACCATCTTGCCAAAGGAATAGAGTGGTGAAGAAAATCACAGGGTTGGGAGGCTCCCTCTGTGCAATGAATGTTTTAGTGAGCAATGTAAATTCATTAACAAATCCCACAAGTGCATATAAAGTTGCAACAGGACTAATGTTGTGCAGAGAAGAATCAGGATGCCAACCAAACATGTGATATCAGGAACTCAAGCTAGTTCACAAAGCTGGGAAAACTCTGGCGTATATAGTGATGCTGGAGTTGGGCTCCAAAGGATGTGCAGAAGAAAGTCCCTGGCAGCTGAGGCCCTGGAGCCCATGACATGAGCACAGTCTTTAGTGAGGAAGCTTAGTGTGTGTGAGATCTATAAGGCTGGCAATGTAGAAGATCAAGGTAAAAAAAAAATGAAATAGAAGAGGTGTAGAAAATTTAGATAACATAGGACTTTGTGGGCCAGGTTATTATTTTCCACATTTAGTCTCTAAGCAGTAAGAATGTAAAGAAATATTTTAAGATAGCTGTTTGTGTGCATGTGTGTACACAGTGTGGTGAAATTTGGGGTTAAATGAACACACTCCTACTATAATAGAATGGGTCAGAAGAGTCCATGATAAAGATCAAATTAAAAAACTAGATGATGGGGGAGGTTTCGTTATAAATTTTTTTAACCTCTGAACAGACATGAGCACTTAAACCCCTGTAAATAAAGTCAGGTAGAGCAGTGCATGTCTGTAATCCCAGTGTTTCTATGGGGAAACTAGAGGTAGAGACACAACAATCTGCAGCTCAGAGACCAGCTAGCTTAGTGCACACAGCAGCAAACAATGAAGAGACTGTCTCAAACAAACCTGAAGGCAAAGACCAACATCCAAGTTTTTTCTATAACCTCTACACCTCTACCACTGCAGTGTGCACCTATACACACATTCATACACGTGTTGCATCAATACATATATGCATACACACAGAAAAATCAAACGTCATTAGGAAGGCATTGGGAGGTTACAGAGTAGAGCTGTCAGTTAACTTGGAATAGGGTAATTGCAGTTCGTAGGCACTGAGGTGGCACAGATTAGCAAGAGTTCTAGGATGTAAAGCAATGGGGAATTAGATCTGGGAGGCTAGAGAAAGCCTAGTGACTACAGGAACCACTGTGTGTCATCTATCATGGAATACGTCCTACTGTACTTAACCAGACACCAAGAACTAATTTAGGGTGGAATGTGACATTCATGTTAAGATGTTACGTAACTTCTGAACAATGCAGGGAGACAGAACCATGATACAGGAAAATACCATAGCTACATATTATTTCAGGTGAGATGGCTCCCTAAAGGCATGTTGTTGTTGCTGCTGTGTTGTTCTTTGTATGTGTATGCATATGTATATCTTATATTAAACTTGCAGAGTAATATATTTATTTAGGTTAAGTCCTTTCATACATTTAGGTGGTTGTTTAAGGGTCTTTCATCAAATTGACAGGTCCTCCTCAACAGCCAGAATCCAAGAACACCTTCTGGGTTGAACTGGAGAGACTTGTGGATCAATCTCCTTCCACCTACTTTACTTTGAGGGCTGGCACTTTCCCAAGCTCCTTGGCACTCATCACAACACAGTCTAACTCCCTAAGATTCACATGCTGTAGGTCAGTTTTTGGTAATCCCCTGAAGGACAGTTTCAGAAATGAATCCTAAGTGGTGACCAAGGCCGGCAGTGCCACTATTTGAGATCAGGATTTGCAGTGCTATCAAATGGCCAAACATGGGACCTGTGGAGTTTGAATGTATAAGGGTAAACCCAAAAGTGAGATGCCAGTAAGTGATAAGTCTGAAATGTTAAAGGACTATCCAGAATGAACACTGTAAGGAGTTAAACTATGTCACCTGAGGGCCCAGCTTAATTAAGAAGCATGGTGTATTAAAAGTGATGTCACGGGAAACCCTTTATCCAAAGGCCAAGCTGGAGCTTCTAAGAGTCTGTGATTCATCAGCAGATGCTCTTCACGCCACTGTCATGCTATCTTAATACTATATCAATTGGCCATAAAGAAATAAGAGTGTGATCGTAGCTGAGCCTGATGGACTTAAAAGTATGAAAAGGCTACCATCTCCACATAAGATAGATTGTCTCTCTTTCTGCAGATGAGTGTTTCTTGTTTCTATTACAGTTGAAGAAAATGGTTACCCTAGTCCCGACCAGGGTGTCCATCTGCATAGCAAGCCTTACATTCTTTTCTGCGATTGGTCCATCTCCTGACATATCAACCAGGTAGTCATCCCATGCCCACTGCCTAGTCAGCATTAAGACACAACAAATTGGCACACATGTCTAGAATAAAGAATGATAATAGCCTTCTAGCCCATGAAGATAAGACAAAAGGCATTTTGCTTCACCATCAGTAACTCAATTATATTGATGTTTATTAATCTGTACCTCCTTATTTTCACGAATTAATCTCAAACTCCTTTTGTCTATATTTCTTGTCACTTCCCAGCATTGCATGTTACTATTTTCATTTTCAAATTTGAGTCATTTCCTAAGAATTTCTCTTTCCAACTGTATTTATGTCTAAGTAATTATCTTCAAATAATCCATCTTGAAAATGGCCAACTCTTAAAAATATAGGCATGACTATCCTACTTATTCCTTCTCAGAGCCTTGTGTTCTATAATAATTGGAAGTTATCTGAGTCTCAGGTCCCAATGCTACTGCCTATTCATATGCCCATCTCCTGTGGAAGCGCTGCTGTCCCTTTGTGTCTAATACCATGGTAGAACCCTTTAGCTCTATGCTGCACTCACTCCCACATCTTACCCTACATTATAGAATGTACGTGATGACAGCACAATAGTAAACATCTGGACACCACCTCCCTCAACATCAGTCTTCTCATGTCTGAATACTTGCCTGCTGCCCTCTGCTGTTACTGTCTCTACCACATCACTTCCTGCTTAATACCCTTCAGAGGAAAGAGCACACAATACTCTTGACCAAAAAAAGTCATGATGGTTTGTCTCATTTCAACCTAAACACTCCATTTTTTATCTTCCTGTATCACAAAATGTTCATAATTATGTTGCCTGAAACAGTCTCCTATCTCCTTTCTCCTTGGGGAAATATGGCTAAGTTCCTACAAGTGTGGGCCAAATATCATTCTACCTATCTGGGATAATCTGCCACTTCCTAAACCTCTTATAGTACATGTGTTCTGCTGTTTTAGATTTCAATTCACACTTCTTCTCTGGGTTAAGAGAAATGTAATTAAAAAATGACTTTGGAGCCAGAGTTCTTGGACTCAGATGCAGATCTGTATCCATATAGCTCTATGGCATAGACTAGTCTATTGCATAATTTTTTGATCCTTATTTTCCACAAATGCAAAAATTAGAGATAGCAATAAACTATATTAAATAGTTTACTATATTCTCCATACAAAGTCAAGCTCCATAAACATAGAATGATATTGAAACTGCAGGACTATAGGGATTTGATAAAGAGTAGAGGGAAGAGATATTGAGCTCAACCTTGAATAAAACATGGGTAAGTAAGAATTTGTAACCAAAGGGCAGGATAGGAGTCAATGAATGGAAACATTGGGGAAGGAGAGTCTAAATCCAGTCAGCTAGTTTCTGCTGCAGATTGACCAGAGTGACAGACACCACATTGTTGGGGGAGAGAGTAGACCTAGTGAGGTATCAATGGGATGGCACAGATGGACCTCAAGGAATGTGCAGCAGCCTGAAGCAGAGACTCTGTCAACGGAGACATTGGAAGTTCAGTATTTGATTACTACAAGCAACACAAATATGTTAGGATACAGAATAACGTGCACATATAGAACAGAATATTATAACATATTTGGATCTCTGAGGTTTTAGGCATTCACTTGGGGTCATAGAACACATCTCCTCAGAGTAAGGAGGCACAACTGTATCTTATATTCAATATCTAATTCATCCTTCCAGTGAAGAGACCAAAAAGTACTCAGAAGTGGGGGAAATGATTTTATGAATGGGTGAGAAAGTGATGGCAATGCCACTTTTCAGAAACCAGGAACTTGACTGTGTCCTTCCTAGCCTCTACTCCAATTCTTTAGTCATGTAACTCATGTGGTATCAGTCATGCAGAAGATTGACCCTGGCAGATGCTCTGCTTTCATCAACAGCCTTCAGATAAAGCTTTCAGAAACACTGACTGATATTTTCCTGTAATAATGGCCCCTCTCTTAACCCAGCACTTGCAATATGCCTCTCATGCCACTGTGTACAATATCCCATGTGTTTTTCCTCCCCACTATCATAGGATTCACCCACATTAATAAACATGCCCCACCATCAGTTGGGTTGCCAAAACATTGCTTTGTGAACAGATTCGCACCATAACTGTTAGAAATTACCTGATGATTAATATGATCTAACCCAAAGAACTTGACTGCAGCAGGCTAAAGATTTATCGATAAGACTGATCTTAATCTTCCATCTTTGTTTACCTCGGTAATTAATGCAGTTCAGGAGGGAGTCCTTGGAACATTGTACAAGCAAGATTTATCCCCTCTGGAATAGATTACAGCCATATGTCACCATTCAAAAGGTAATTGGTACATTTCATTAGAAAGTAATTGAAAAAAAGATTTATTTTAATGCCCCGTAATAAATAATCTCGATAAGCGTTATCGTTAGCACGGATGTTTGCACTGTGTAAAGAATTTACTTAACATCAAAATAGAGTATGTACTATATATCATTCTTAGATTTTCTAAGAAGATTTTTGCCTGTGACTCCAGGTAAAGTAAAATAAATGTGTACACTGTGAAGCATCCTTTGAGAATTCCTCCCCATGACTCGACACCAACAAAGAGCTTCCTGACCCAGTCACTCAGATGAAAGTCCCTACATGTATGAGCAGAGGTGTTTTGAACAGTACACTCAGGCAAAGGACTTAAGGGTGGTGAGATGGGGCACTGAGGTGTCTCACCCTGAATGGGAATATGATGGGTAGAACATAACTCTCAAGGATGCTACTAGAAGCCAGGTGGTGGTAGCACATGCCTTAACTCAAGCACTTAAGAGACAGAGGCAGGAGGATCTCAACGAATTCAAGGCCAGCCTGATCTGAAAATCAAGTTCCAGGACATCCAGGACTCTTCTGGAAAAAAAAAGGAAAACAAACAAAAAAGATGCTGCTAGAGATGATAATGATGGTGCTTATGTTTAGTGCTTCCAAAATCTACCAAATCTTTTATGCTGATCATACTGCCATCAATATCTCTAATAGTGTTGTATCTTTCTATGCTAACCTAAGAAGAAATATGCTGAACTCCAATGTGAGCTTATAAGTCAGATGGGGATGCAGCTCAGGGACAAAGCACTTTCCTAGCATGTATAAACTCCTCGTTTGAGCCCATCAGAAACACACACACACACACACACACACACACACATACACACACACACGGGCTGAGTGCTTGTAGCCTGTGTTTTATAGATAGATTACATTCAGGCTCAGAGAAGGTAAGAACTTTCTTAAGGTGACATGTACTGAACCACAGGCTCTATCTCTCTTCTCCTGAATCATTGTAGCACTAACCTTCTCTAACTAGGGTCAGGGAGATCATAATATAAACTAACACATCTTCCTGAAGATACTTTGTCAAAAAAATGTTTAGGATACTTTATTAGTCAGCTTTCCATTACAGAAAAGGTTGTAAGGAAGAATGGTTTTCTATGTCTGTCCATGTATATGGAGGCCAGAGGATGAGGCCAGGTTTCTTTCTTGATCACTCTCTCCCTTATGTTATGAGACAGGGTCTACTTGCTGAACCTGGAACCAGCTAGTGACCTAATGAGCTTCATGGATCCTCCTATCTCTCTATTCCCTGCCCCAACCTGCAACGAAGTTGCAGATGCATGTGGTCATGCCTAGATTTTAGGGATCCAAATGCAGGTCTTTGTGCATATTACCAATGAAGCCACCCCCCAACAAGTTCCAAAGGTTGTATTGTTACTTGTGGTTTCAGAGCAAGGTCATCAGTTGTTCTGGGAGTGGCAGGATGCAGAATACTATGGTGAGAGGTTGTAACAGAGGAGTCTGTTCACCTGTGATGGCCAGAGATAGGTAGGTAGGTAGGTAGGTAGGTAGGTAGGTACATAAATAGGTGGGTGGGTGAGTGAGTGGGTGGGTGGATGGATGTATGAATGGGTGGGTGGGTGGGTGGATGATCAGAGCCTTCATGATCCAAATAGCTCTCAGCAGCCCCCCCCCCCCACACACACACATACCTTGGAATACTGTGGCAATAAGAAAACAGCCCTTAACATACAAGAAATTTTCACATGCAAACCACAATAGGTAGAAATCAAATAACTTAGAAAATGATAAATTGTTTCTCATTTAAATAGCACTTTATGTGATAGAATACTAAATACATAGTTTTAAATCAAACATAAAAGAATTCAAGAAAGCATTGGCCTTGTAGTAGGTTTGTGCCCCGGGCCCCACCCCACTGAGAATTAGTAGCAATCCTCTCGGAAAGCTGGTAGATCCATGAAAAGTACTGGGGAGACAGTCAATCCAGAAAGCTCTGTTCCCATCTGTAAGTAGGGACTAGGTGGTCTTGGGCAAGTCATCCTCTCACACTGAGCCTCATCTGTGGAATAGAAATTCTACCATGTACGGCCAGAGTACCCTTAGAACTCCCCGAAGAGCATCTGAATGCCTAATTGATGCTCATTATACAGGGATCATTGTTTTTAACCCCTTATAAACCACTCCTAAACATTCCTTTCAATTCATTCAGCCAACAATATCCACATTCTCCTCCAGCTGACCATGACAGAAGCACCAGCCTCTTTCCCGATCACTTCCAAACACTGCTGCAGGCTTCCCACGTTATCACTCTTACTACCAAGGATGGAAGTAAGGAAGAGCAAAAAAAAAAAATATGAAGGCTGTTTGGTTACTGCTCAATTAACTTACTTCATGGCTAAAATAAAAATAGAAGTTTTCAATTAATATCCAACAGAGAACCATTTACTTTCATGTTAAATGGATCCATTTACATTAAATAAAATGTCTTTGAACACAAATTAGATACTTTCTAGATTTTACATGGTTATAATTTATATTCAGTAAGTAGAGACAGTTTTAGGGGAGCATTGAAACTGAGGAAAGAGTGGTTAGGACACATGTTTTGCTGCTGGACCTTAGCTCTATGATCTTAGTGAAGTTTAGAAGGTTAAATCTATCTGCAAAATAATGATTATATTAATAGCATAATTAATGACTTCCTTCTATTATAACATCACTTTTCACCGTGCCTTCAGTATACAACACTTGTAACCTGTAAGTTTTTGTTAAATACCTCCTAGAAAAGCTCAAAGTATAGCTGTATGATGATGACGTATTGCCTACTGCTGGGATCCTCCTCTGGACTGTGATGCTCACGTAATTTGTTCCCCCCCCCAGACCCTATACAACATACAATTAAGTGGAACAGAGTACTCTCAAATATGTCTGCTGAGTGTTAGCTTGGATGATGAAGAGTGCTCATTATCAGCACTCAACTCAATGCAAGAGAGTTCTCAAGTTATAATCATGACAAACAGTATGTTTGATTGTTGTTGGTCTTCCAACGTGTGTGTGTGTGTGTGTGTGTGTGTGTTTAAATGTGAAGTGTGTTTAGGGCTGAAAGATATGCCTATTATTTGATAGTCTTAATTCTCTCTCTCTCATCATACAGAGACAAATGAGTCCCCATGGTCAAGTTATTTAGAAACCTCATGACAAGCATCTACTCCTACCTCCAAGCTTAGTGTCTTATGACACACTGGACCACAGGGCTAAATTGACTTCCATCCCACAGCAAAACTAGAGCTTTTATGTAATTGAAAAATCATAACAGTATTTGTGAATTTCTTCACTTTAATTCCTAATTATAATAATTGATAGCCTAGCTCTGTGTCACACAGAGAGGTTAATTGGAAAGATCTTTAAATATTCTGAGAGCATTAGGTCTTTTTAGGAACGTTAAGAAAGCTACCTAACAGAATATGGAAATATAGGGATGTATATAACTTAATATTTAAATCAATTTGTTTCTTATTTGTTTTAGAAAGAAAGAGAATAGAGCATGTAATGACTTGGGGGCAGGAAGGTACAGGGAGGACCATCAAGAGTTTTTTTAGAAATGGCAGTTATGATGTCATATATAGACACCTTGGCAACCTTGAGTATCAAGTTGAAACACATGAGCTTTGTATTCCAACATAGTTCAGAAACCACAAACTATCAAGGAACAGCATTTGTGGTCTATTTTGACCTTTGGCAATGGTAACTGAGCAATTTCACAGAGAATCCACCACAATTTTAGTCTCAAAAGCAGAGACTGCTTTTGTTTTCTGCCTGCCCAGACTGGAATAATCACACAGAAACTACATTACAACACTGCTTGGCTAATGGCTCAAGTGTATTCCTAGTTAGCTCTTATATTTTAAATTAACTCATTTCTATTAATCTGTGTATCGCAACAAGGCTGTGGCTTACTGGTAAGGGTCTAGTGTACTTCTCTTTTGATAGCTACATAGTGTTTCCCTGACTCTGCCTTCTTTCTTTCTCTATCTCTGTTTGGAATTTCAGCCTTGCTATATTCTGCCCTGTCATGGTCCAAACATCTTTTTTATTAACCAATGATAACAAAGCATATTCACAGCATACAGAGGGGAATCCCACATCATCTCTGCTTTTCTGTCTAAATAAAGAGGGTTTCTTTTAAGGCTGCTTCATAGCATTTATTGAGTAGATACATGGCTTTATAGTATGTGATTGTATGTTGTGCTGCCACATAAGTACACCATGTTATGCAGCACCCACAGCATTAGAGTTACCCTTTAGCAAAAGCTTCCATGTGGCCTAAATCCAGTCACCTCAGATATACACTAAGCAAAGGGAATGTTTTATTGCAATGGACTCTGTGTATCATGGGACGTGATAGGGATTTTCACACGATTTAAAACCATTCTTGCTCTATGGAACTGAAGAGAGCTCAATGGTGAGGAGCACTTGCTGCTCTTGCACAGGACCTGAGTTCACTTCTAAGCACCCAGTTCTCAACTCTCTGAAGATTTACTCCCAATGAGAATCCTAAATCCTCTTCTGGCCTTCCATGCCCTAGACAGTGTATGAATATTTGAAAAATAAAAGAAATTCATAAAATAACTATTCTAGCAAGAAAAATGTTTAAAAAGTGCTTTCTGAAAATATTTTCAACTTTTAACTAACATAGAACACAATAATACTAAATCAATGTTTTCATTTGTTTGGAAGCAACCTAAGTATCTGGACCAGAGTTGCCTGACACAAATCCAAATTAGCTTGCATCATTAGTCTCCAAAGTCCTGAGTTTAAGGGCCTGGGCCTGGGCTATGACATGTTGGCAGGAATTGTAGGCTCAAAATTGAACCTCATGTCTTGAAGTCCTCCCATGTGTCCAGCTCCTCTGGTATTCACTGACTGATGTATTTAGAAGTTGAATTAAGGACTCTGGCTACAGCTGTGGCAGGAACAGGATCCTCAGTGGCTAGCCATTCATCCTCTGATACATATGTCTGGTCTTCAGCTACTATGGGATAACCAGAGTCAGGAGCTGCAACAGAAGCATGATCATCAAGCCAGGTCTCTTGGGAACTACCCCCAGCAACTTCAAAGGCCTGATCATCACGGCAAGGATCTTGCAGGCTGGGGTTCAGTTTGGGAATTGAACCCACCATGTATGTGTCTGGAGATATCTACACCTGGATATATGCAGGCTCTTCCATCTTTTCTGGATCCCAGCTAGTAGTTCAAAAAGGAAGGTTTTAACTTTAACATAGTAACCTTAATCTCAGAGTTATGGGTTCGGGACCCACAATGGACACCAAATTGTAGTTGTACAATAACCCAGAATGGAATATAGCAAAGTTTTATTTATTTGGGGATAAACTCACTGTAAGGGTAGCAATCCACAGTCCTCTGTGTGCCCTGGGAACTGGAACCAAATCCAGCAGATAAAGGGCCTTGCATGCTTCTTGTCCGCACTTACAGCACATGAGATCAAGCCCAAAATGGGCTGGTATCTTAAAGGCTATTGGCTGAAGGAGTTCCCCCAACACTCAAAGACCTTGAAGTTTTAATGTATCATTGACAATAAAAAACAGCATAAAAAAGTAATTCCTTTGGTCCCTTGAATATTGAGGGTTAAAAGTAGTCTGTGAACTTAAGCTCATCACTAATGTGTCACGTGACAGCTGTGACAGGATGTTTATCTGTAGACATAGAGACATTCAGCAAAGCCAAAGAGGAAACAAGAGCAGACGACTCTGCCAGTCATAAGCAGGTTTGGGGAAAGGATTAATACAATTGTAAAACATTGCTTAGTGATATGGCTTGAGTTCACACCCTGACTGAAGCTTTACCTACACAACCACACTCCACAATCCAATGAGGAAGATGTCATTATTCCATATTGAACATGAGAAGTGGCTTGGACTCAGAAAGGCTTTCAACTGCTCTCAGATCGAACACCTAACACAACACAATGTGTATAATCACCCTGAATGCCCACCTTTAACCTAATGACCTCTGTCCTCTCTCAAGAAACTGGAATAAATGACTGGAAAGTAGCACAAACTTGCTAATATGCTGAAGAAACAATAACTCTTTTGAGACATTTAAAATAAGAAATTATTTTCATGGAATATAAAAAAATATTTTTAAAAAGAGCATGAAAAATATGAACCCCTAGTAGTTCTTTTAGGTGTAAGTTCAATATGGGATAGTACAAAATGACTCCTAATTCTATTATAATTCAACCTCAAAAACAAGATTACATTGTTCAGAATTGTATATAAAGGAGGTAAGGAGAAGAGATAGCAGTTTGGGCCTCTTGGTTTTGCTCGGAATACAGCAAGAACATCGTGTAGCTAACAGATTCCAAGAGAGACACAAATCTAACTAATATTTCTGAGCATGCTGGGTATAATCCTGGTAGAACTGCCATTTTTAAATACCTTAACCTTCAACAGAAGAGAAATTAAAACAGGTAAACAACAAATTACACACTGTGTCCAGTTTGCCAGTGGAGAAATGGCATTGACTGATGGGAGTGGTCAATCAGGGAAAGTCTCTAAAAGGTGCCATTTATGAAAGATTTAAAGGATTAAAAGGAAATAAATATAATCAAGAATATTATTATATATAGTGAAATGGTACCCACCATGTCACTGCTGCAGTGTGACCAAAAAGACCATGTAAATTTAGTCACGGTAGACTCTTCTGAAGACCCTTTTCATCTTGAATAAAGCAAAGTTCAGAATATCCAGCATAATTATCTCTTGAAATTGACTATATTTGCTTATGGGACAGCAGGTTACAGAAGATGTGGAAAGCTACTTTTCAACAATCAGAACCATGGGATATTATAGAATATGCTACCATAGTATCTGGAGAACTGAATTGGGTCTACAACTCTGTAGTTTTTGTCACTGCTAAGGTAGTGCCAAGTTCATTGCTCCTTCTCAGGAAATAAGCTGGCTAGCAGTGAATGTCAGGTGGGACAGTGTGCATGAAAAGTGCCCAGTGTGCATGGTTTATAATATGAATTCACCAATATGATTTCCATGTAAACCTGCCATTGAAATTGACAGTGAATGTCCATTTAACAACCCTGGGATTCTGGGGTCCGTTTCATAAAGTCTCTGGGGAGGCTTAAATAAAACACTAAAAGATGAGTAATGGGGCTAAAGAAATGGAAAGCCAGGTCCATCATTAGGAATCATCAAACCAAAAAGTAACTAGACCATAGAGGTTAATCTGATGGTGTGTTATGCTTGTATTGAACTCTCACTTCGTACTTCTTTAGCACATTGTTCTACTCAAGATCTGTTCCTTAGTGTTGATCAAACAAAAAATGATAAATAAAGGGTTTAAATACTTTTCTTGAAATAAGAGTTAAACTTTGAGACTTAAAATTTCAATGAGAAATAATGAACTTCAGATCAATGAAAAAATGAGAAACGTGTGCTTCAAAATTTGCCATCTTCATCAAAATAGACCCTTTTTAAATTTGGAATCCCATTGATTTGAATACACACACACACACACACACACACACACACACACACACACACACAGTGTAAGTCTCCTTACACCGAAAAGCTGCATTTTATCAAGGAAGTCATGTAGGGCATACACAGAAGTAGTCTCATTGGAGTATAACTGAGCTGAAAATCCCTTGTTGGTTAGTGATATCTTAGCTCTCATTGCACCATCATTGTGCATGTGTTTGCTTTAATGCTGCTGTGAGTCACCCTACATGCAGCCAATTACATAAAGTTATATATAAATTCTTGTAGAGTTATGTGCAGTACGTAATACTTGATAATTATCTGTTATTAAAATTCATTTATCTACTATGCTATAGTTTTTAATAATTATTTCACAGTACACCTGTGACAGTTTGAATGCAATTGGCCCCCATAATCTCACAGGGAGTGGCACTATTGAGAGGTGTAGCTTTGTTGGAGTAGGAATGGCCCTGTTGGAAGCATTGTGTCACTGTAGGGGTGGGTTTTGAAGTTTCTTTTGCTCCAGCTTTGCTCAGTATGACAGACAGTCCATTTCCTATTGCTTTCTGATCAAAATGTAGCCAGCACCATGTCTGCCTGCATGCCACCATGCTCCCTGCCATGATGATAATGGACTGAACTCTAAACTGTAAGCTGCCGCCCCAATTAAATGTTTTCTTTTATAAGAGTTGCCAGGGTCATGGTGTCTCTTCTCAGCAATAGACACCTGAACTAAGATAATAATACCACTACGTGCCAAAAAGATTAACGTACCATGGTGATCTGGCAACGACATCCTCAGTCTCAGTCTTTGCTAAAAGGCATCTGCTGTGTGGTTGAGCTATGCGATGTAGGGCTGTGGACATATACATCGTCGTGTTTGCACAGTGATGGCACTGCCTACCGACCTTTTCCTCAGACTGCATACCCTCCGAATGCAGCCCCATCATAAAGCGGCATGTGACCATACATTAATTTACTTACTTTGATGAGACAAATGACTAAAGGTACAACCAAAGTTGCACAGCATGGGCTTCCCATCAGGGGCATCAGGGGCATCAGGGGCATGGTAGGGCTCTACATTATGTTCAAAGATCTGAAACACACACAGGTCAGCCATGTAAGTCTAACACACCTGATTCTCTGTGCCATCTCTATTAAATTAAAATTAATTAGAAAACACATGTATGTCCTTGCATTCACATATATGCTTGGTGGAGCATGAGAACATTCCATGTTCTCATGTGATTCTGTCCTTGGTGAAATTTCTCAGCTGCTTGGAATGGCCAAACCTGTACCGATTTTACAACACTTCTCACAAGCTTTGACTGAATTCTTTCCATATTCATCATAACTTCTTCTAATTAATTTTTCCTTCAAAGTTGCAAAGCATAGACTCATCCCAGGTATTCATGTGAGTCTACTGTTTGCTGAGAGATTCTGGTGCTGCCTCTGTCTCTCTCCACTCCCACTCACAACACTTGGATTTTTATGGCACTTTGAAGGTCGCTCCCCAGTATAATGTGAGCTACTGTCTCCATTCTCTGAGGATGGTAGAGGAATATGGTCTAGAAGCTTGTCTCAGTTTGGAAGTGATTAATGTAGATTCTGATGATGAAGGAAATGAAAACGAGAAATCTGGATAAGTAATCACTGTTCCAACAAAAACAATTTCAACAAAAAATGAACCAGAGACAGAGAGAACAAACTGATAATGCCAACCACAAATAAATTATTCCCAAGTTTCAAAAACAGACCATGTGATAGCATTTAAAGTTTTGTGGGGTTTTGATTCATGAGACTTCTGAATATAACCACGATGGAAAGGGGACACAATTGTCGCCCTACCTGTCAGGGTGTTCAAAACAGAATTTGAGCAAAGGAGAAAAGGTTTCAAATAAATGCAGAACTGTGCCAGGAAATGACTTGCTAGACAAACTACCCAGAGCTTCATAAACATAGAAGACATGACTAATTTCCTCTTTGTCATATTCCCTGGGCCAAAGAATGCATGTCTTCCAAGACAAGCTGTGATAGTACCTCAAAGAGCAATAAACCTTCAGTTATAAATACAAAATATCTGAGTGGAAGGGTGTCTTCATACGGAAAAGAAGAAATCTACACCACAAATCATCTAGACAACTAGTTTCCAGAGTGAGTGATCTCTAATCTCAACACCCAAATGTAGCTGGTATTCCTCAGAAAGTCGTGCTTTTGGTTGTTTCCTTTGAGATTTTACATATGTAATATCATCTCAGCAATAAAGAAATGTGCCTCCAACTATGACTGTCTATAAATGTGTTATTCATTCTCTCTATCCCTGCATATCAATTTTTCCATTTGACGTCTCAAACACACCAGTCCACCATACGTCTAAAGATAAACTCACAATTTTACATCCTTAGACTCTACTCACACTTGTCCCTTTGTCAAGTGGCTGAAGCTTCCTAGCTATTAGTTAAAAGAATCTAAAATGCTGGAAATCAGCTTTGACTCCGTCAAATGCAAGTCCTAAATGTCTGCCGTCCATACAACAACTCTGTAGTCAGAGTAAGGACAAAAGGGAATGGGAGAGAAACTAGACAGGAGGAATTGACCTCTGCAGTGAAAGCATTTAAACACTCTCCCACACTCTTCCATCCACATATGGGAAGCTGCAGGACAGCTGATGGCGTCTTTCTCGTTCTGAATCTGAAGACTCAACCACTGGGAGTCAGGAAACACAGTTCCAACCCTAGGGCAGAAGACTGGCATCTTAAGTAGGCTGAGGAAGCCTGTTCTTACTCTTCTTTATTTAATTCTATTTGATTCTTCTATTGATTGAGTGAATGTAATCTACAGTAAGGATAATCTTCTCTACTTAGTCCATGTCCTCAGAAGATCTCATTCAGAAATACACTTGCAGATATTTATTGAGTGATGCTTGGCCAGATACCTAGGCAACCCATGGTCCAGTCAAGTGGACATGTAAAGTTAACCAGAGCAATCACCACAACTCAAATAGATGGGCTCAAGATGCTCAATGTCATTATCAATATATATATATATATATATATATATATATATACATATATATATATAATTTCCATATATTAACTCTCTCTTCATATATATGAGGAAAGATTTATATAATAAATATTATATATTTACTATATATAGTATATATAATATATAGTAAATATATAATGTTTATTATATAAATTATATAATTATAATATATTATATGTATATTATAAATTTATATATTAAATATATATTATATATAATTATATATAATCTCCTTGGTTATTTCATTCTTAAAAGCCAGTCCCCATTTACCTCCCACTTGTCAGTAATGCAACTTGCTCTATCAAATTTCTTTGAGTCTCCTTTAGCCTGCAAAATTATCTGATTCAAAACGGCTTTGGACCTCCATTATGAGGGTCTTCCTCATCCTTAGGATGTCAAATGTGAGCATTTTTATACACCAGCCCTTCCTGCTATCCAGACTCGTGCTAGTTATGGGCTCATACAATGTCCAGTATTTCTCCACCTAGGACTCTTTACCACCAAAAGCATGGAATTATTTACTACAGCTCCTCTTGAACAAGTTAATGACTTAGCTCAAGAAATAAAATCACTTTGCATGCAATTGCAGCCTTTGCACTCTGCTTTGCACTGGGAACTCAGTGAAGGTCGGATGAGCAGGCTGGAGATGAAACCCAGTGGTAAAGTATTTGTCTGGTGTACTCACAGCCCTTCAAACACAACACATACAGAAAAACCAACGCAAGCATACACACAACAACAAATATTGTCTTTTGACCAAATGATGAACCGATTCCTACTGGACATTTAGAACCACACCCAGCAGCTGCCAATCTGGGATACAAGACATAGTTCCATGTCACTGTAGGCTGGGTCTAATAAATGTACTTTCAATCAGCCCATAAGCTCTACACTGGGTAAGAAGAGTTAATTCAAAACAATTTCCTGTCTTGGCCAGGATTGCCTTTCATCAAAGCAAATCTCACAATGATTTTTTTCTCTAGGTGAGCAAATATTGCTGCCTTTCTGAGAGAAAATGTCTTCACCTGAGACCATTCGACTCATTTCTTAGACTTTCAGAGTACACCCAAAGGCTGTTCTGCATAGTTCTTTTGGACTGTGGGGTTTTAAGGCACATCTCTAAGCTCGGAAGCTCCATTGGTAAAATTAGAAACCTACTGCACATAAGGGGTTTTTGAGATCCTGGAGTGATGGCTCAGCAGTTAAAAGCATGAAGTGCTTTGCAGAGAACCTGAATTTGGTGCCAAGCTCTAAAGTCAGGCACTTCACAATGATCTGTTACTCCAGCCCCACAGTGATATATCTGGAACACTCACACTCACACACACACACACACACACACACACACACACTTTAAAATAATGTGTGCATGTGTGTATTAAAGTGTAATGTTTCAAAGTAACTTGCCTGACTTAAAAAGAAGAACCTATATAATTACGAAAGCCCTGTTTCTTTCTGCGGTTCTCAGGTACCTCTTTTATTTCATCGAATTTCTGTCATGCAGGTTGAAATTATTTCTGCTGAACAGCACGTATTCGATACAAAGCAGGCATTTACAGCAGGGGTGACATGGCCGACGAGACTGACATTTCCGCTTTTTGAGCTGGAATTGCAGTTCCTAGAATTCCCTCCCTGAATTAGTCTGGCCCATAATGTAAGACAAGTGAGCACCGTCTCCCCTGGAAGGTGGGTGCCCAGCACCGAGAACCTGCTGAAGCTCACCAGCTGGCTCACTTTGTTAGCATGGGACAGCATCCCAGACTTAAGCTCCCCGACTCCCTCAGAACCCTCCTTCAGCTTCCCCAACACTCAGGCCAGATGCAAGCATAATGAAAGCCTACATTTCCTCTGCTGAAGCCGAGGCTTAGGAAGGCAAATGGCTCTTACAGGTGCTACTCCATGTCCATCTGTCCTTTCTCCTTGCTTTGCCCTGCAGATATCTAGCAGCAAGCCTTGCATAGGCCACTGGATCACCTCCCCCTATCATGAACAGCCAAATCCCTATAATAAACATATGCAACCCTACTATTAGAGATTCGCCTTCCCTACTTGCTTCCTAATCAATAAACGTCTAAGGAGTTTTCTTCACATTGGCATCTCCCAGGTTAAACAGCATTCTCAGAAAGTTGGTGTGTCAAATAATCCCACCTTTAAAGATGAAGTGATTTTAGTATACGGTGCCCAGTTACCACAAAAAAAAAAAAAAAAAAAAAAAAAAGTTCAGAAAGCTTGAATTCAAGTACGGCATTATGGTAGTTTATATAAGCTGACTAGTTCACAAACTGAAGAAAAATAGGAACCCAGAGAATCTGAGCTCTGAGGCCAGCTTTATAGCTTTTGCTCAATTGCATGAAATGCATCTCTACTTTCATGGGACAATACACATCTCAAGCCCATTGGAGGAGTGTGTCTAAGAGAGTGGTGTAGGAGGGTCTTCTATGTGTTACTTTCATTAGTTAAATAAAGAAACTGCCTTGGCTTTTTGATAGGAGAGCAGCTTACATAGGTGGAGTAGACCAAACAGAATGCTGGGAGAAAGAAAGCAGAGTCAGACAGACACCATGATTCTCCAGCCCGAGATGGATGTAGGTTAGAATCTTGCCAGTAAGCAACAGTCTCGTGGTGATACACAGATTATTAAAAATGGGTTAATCAAGATGTGAGAGTTAGCCAATAAGAGGCTAGAACTAATGGGCCAGGCAGTGTTTAAATGAATACAGTTTCCATGTAATTATTTTGGGTGTAAAGCTGGCCAGGAGCCGGGCGGCAGGAATGGAGCCCACCACTCCTTTTACAACAAGAGAGAATCACAGTGAAACTGAGACACCAAAATACCAAATCCAGTGTAAGGGTAGAATTGAACTCAGGTCTCTCCCCTATCCTTGATCCTTCAACCCAAGTGACTACAAGATGAATGAACTGCCTCAAGCTCAACCATGACTTAGTAGCTTTAAAGTAGCCCGTGCTCTAGTTCATAACCTGAGTTCATATTCCCCACACTCACCTAAAATTTCAAGCAAAGAAATTAGCTTGGTTTCGAGCTAATGGTACCAGTTGTGAACATCCACTCAATAGGAAATTATCATAAAGGCAGGCCTAAAATATTTTCTTCAGATAATAACCAAAATATAAACTCAAAGTAAAAAAGGGACAAGACACTCAAAAGCAAGCTCCATGAACAAGATAGAAAGCATAGAACCTTACTGTCATGGAGTCTTCAGATATGGGAGTAAGTGGGAAAGATGGTAACATAAGTATTTCTGCTATGCATTAAAGAATGAAACACAATAATATAAATGAATATTTAAAGTGGATAATAAATTAGAAAATGAACTAAACAAAATGTCTATGAATAAAAATATAACCTCACAAAGCATGAGATAAAATGGATAAATATAAATCAGTATGGAAATATATTGAAGAATTATTCAGAAAGCAGAAACAGAATGATAGACAAGCCAGAAAGAGACTGTCTAGTCTAAATGAGAGAGAATACTATTGGAAATGAGGCAAAAAAATTTTCAAGCACATATCTGCCAGATGCTGTCCAGCAGTGAGGATAGACACAAAACAATTCAGTTAGAGTAAGTAAAGGTAAGTCCGTGTATAAGGACTGAGGAGATGGCTCAATCAACAAAGTGATTTATCATGCAGGCATGAGAACTGAAAACTATAAGACAGTGCCATTCACAGAATACTGCTCATTGTTATTGTATGAGTGTGGGTGTACACATGTCATGGTGCCTCTTTGAAAGTCAGAGGAGAACTTTTTCGGGTGCTGGTTCTTTCCTTCAACTCTAGATTCCAGGAGTGAACTCAGGCTATCAAGGTAGTGTAAGAAGCTCTTATAACAACTAAGGTATCTCCAACAGTTACATAGTCTTTAAGGTTACTCAGCATCACTAGGCATTGCACAACTATCTGTATTAGATAGCACCTGATCCCCAAAAATGTACATTTAAGACATTTATAATCTCAGCTTCTGTGAGTCACAGTAGAGGTGCAGCTTAGCGGTGGCCCCTACTTCAGATTTTCTGTGGGGCTGCAGTTGAGCTGTTGGTCATGATTGGCATCTTGTCAATGGCTGGCCAGAGGAAAACTCAGTTCCAAGAATGTCAGGGCTAGAGGCAAGATTCCATGCCCTTCAGATGATTGGTCTGAGAACATTAGCCTCTAGTGGGCAAAGGGCAGCCCTTGGCTTTGCAGATTTTTAGAAGTCATCCATATGATGTGGTATGACACGTTGCCACAACATGAAGTGGGAATCAGAATGTAAGTTCAGTCTTCATTTCCTAACTGGATGAGTAATAGACCATCACTGTTGCCATATCTGATTTGTATAGAGTCCTATATTGAAGGGAGGAAATCAATTAGGGACATGAGTTCTAGCGGGCAAGGATCACTAGGGACTATCCTTGATCCTACTTTACCAGACTTATTAAAGTCACCTGTCTTAGATCTAGTGATTTGTGGGTACTTCTCAAAGGAGAAGAAAACTTCTCCTCAGAAATACTTGCATTAAAATTTTCATAGTACTTTGTACAAAATAGTCATTGACTAAAAACAACCAGATGTCTAATAAGCATAGATTGGATAAACAAATCATAGTCCGTTCAAGCAGTCAGCCATTACTAAGCAATAGGAAGAATGAATGACTATTGAGTAGAACCACATGAAACAACAGTGAGCACCCCCAAAAGTCAGAAAAGTCTAAAAATGGTGGCATTTCTTACATGAGGTTTGACAGCAAGCAAGACTAATCTTCAGTGATAGAAATGGAGGGGGGCATGTGACTTGGGAGGGAGGCAGGTGGAACTTTCAAGCTGTATGGTGGTGATATTTGAGGGGTGACGATTGCATGAGACTACAGTTTTCAAAATACATTAAAGCATATAATTAGGATTTGTGTGCTTCACTATGTAGTTTTTACTTTGACTGAAAGTAATCTGGGCGCTAAGGAGATGACTCTGTACATGTTGAGCAAACGTGAAGACCTGAGTTCAGTTCCCTAACACCCACAGAAAAAGCTGAGCACGGTGGGCGTGCACCTCTGATCCTGGGGCTGGAAGATGAAGACAGGAAAACTCCAGGGGCTTTATGGCCAGTCTAGTCAAATGTGCAGACTCCAGGTTCTGCAAGAGACCCTGTCTCAACACATAAAGTGGGCAGCAGTAGAGGAAGACAGCTGATATCAAACTCTGGCCTCTGTATGAGCACATACTAGTGTATGCACCCCATATCCCACACATACACATCCAAAGAAAAGTCTCATAAAGTAAAATGTAACCCGTTATTACTTAAGGCACACATCTGAAATATAGCCACATACCATAGCTCATATTTGAAAGTATAAGGAAATCACTAGGAAAATACTGCAAGAACAACTTGCAATGGGGTCCATGAGTTTTAACATGTGGTGGGGGAGACAAAAGAAATATCAAAAGATTCATTATGTACTGATAAGATGACAAGAAAGATAGACAATCGAAATTTGATATCTAATAACAAACTCCTTTTTAACATGAAAAAAATCAGCACAAGGTGGGGGTATTGCACACCTTTAACCCCAGTAACTTGAAAGGCAGTGGCAGGTTGAGGTTGAGGCTGGCCCGGTGTATATTTTAAGTTCCAGGCCAGCCATGACTACATATTGAGACCCAGTCTTAAAAAAAACAAAAAAACAGCAAAATAGCACAAACATGACTCAAAAATAAATAAAACCAAGTATAGCAATTAAGTAGTTGGTAAGACAAAGAACATGGCACCAGTACTTGAAGTGCACAGGGTCATAGAAGGTTTATAAAAACAGACATTATCAGATTCAAAGAAGGTAGTTTGTTTCAACTTTTGAAGAATTGATTTCATACAGCAAGCAGTTTCTATTATTGGATTGTTAGTTCAAAGACAATGTTCAAAAGTTCAGAATCAATAATGAAAACATATAGTAGGCATATCTAGAAATCTATTCTGGGAGATCTCATAATTTTGGAAAGTAAGGAATAAGAATAGCTTTTGATAAAACTTAAGAGGCCACAGGAGTAATCATATTGCACTTTTTAAAAAAAAGTTACAGATATATTGTAAGTATTTTCTAGGGATGCTGTTAAGATAGTATGAATGCATATATTCTAGAAACGTAAGGATTTAGGAAGTGGCACATATTAGAATGTAAAATAGTTGGTGAATTTTTCTAACCTGTTTGAAACAAAATGTCAGGAAGAAATTTAGGAACTGAAAATAAAGATTAAAAGGGGCTAATGAGAGAAAAATTAGTTCTTTGAATCTTGAAAAAACCTTTGGTGGTATATAGTTCAAGGGGGAAGAAGACAGAGCCAAAAGCTTTTAAAAGGAGGTAAAACTTAAGCCTTTATGTGAAATAAGGAAATACCAAAAAAGTCTTATTAAAATCTACTTGAAAAGAATTATAAAACATGTTTATGATATAATTAATTTTGATGGAAATAAGATCACAGATGTGTGATGTATAAAGCTATCTGGGAAATATTAAATTACTGAAATGCATCCAAAAAACATAACAAGACAGACACAATGATAATGGGTTGAACTCAAATCTTAGCAAAAACCCCTCGGCCAGTGAGACAACACAGTTCAGAAAGATACCACTGTCAGTTCTGATCTCCTGAGTTATATGGGGCCACATGATGGAAGGAAATAGTGACTATGGCAAGTTGTCGTCTAACATCTTAGGTATATTATTGTACATAAATGTGAAGGAGTGCCTGTATACACACATCATCATTATCATCATCATCATCATAATATAATAATAATAATAATGTTTTTAAAAGGGTAACAAAATCATTCCATGTTTCCTTGTAATACTTAAATCCAAGACTACATGGAAAATCAAAAATGGTTAAGGATTTTAGAAGAAGCTAAGCGTAGTGAGATTTGCCTACCAGATATATAGAACACTAGAACCCCAAAGTAAGTTGACATACCGTATGTACTTTTCAAGAATGAACAATTAAAATAATGAGACTGGACATCCCCAGAAAAGAAGAGTTAAGGCTATGACGATGTCATGTATGATAGAGCTCCAGATGTTTTTCACATATAATGCTGTCATAACAATCTGTGTCAATCCAACCCTAACATCAGCCCATGCACAAAACCCAATAATCAGCAAGTTACAGGCTTAGTAAAAATGCAAAGCATATGACTTTTAAGGACAATTCAGAGAGTCATGATTACACTGTAGGGACTATTGCTTCGATAAGTTACAAAAGGCACAAGCCTACTTGTCTACATTAAACCTGGAAAGGTACACTGATGTTCATAGACAATGCTAAGTATATAATAAACAGACAAATCGCAAAGAAAAAGAAAAAACTCAAATATACAGAACAACAATTTTGCCATGTGTATTCATAAATCACATCTAGAACATTGAAAGTAAAAAAATTAGACAAAAAAAAGTTCACTGAAGAAAACCTCACATGGCTTCCAAGTAAACTGACGCTTCACTCTCCGACTAATAAAGAAAATACAATTGTTAAAAACAATAGCATCCTCTCTCTTTATCATTACCAAAGTAGAGTGATTGGTACTTTCTGCACTGCTAGAGGAAAAGTCAAGTTGAGCAATCACTTTGGAAGCTGTATGATACATTCATATATACTGTAGCTCTGTCTATCCCAGAACTACCCAGTCTATTCTATGCCTGCAAGAGTCTTCTGCATATGCACACAAGCAGACATGCTCCAAAGTGTAAATAGACAAACTATTAATAGAAACAAAAGCCTGGAACCAGATGTCTAATGGAGCAATACAAAAATATATCATAGCACATGGTGACACCAAGAAAACAAAATAAACTACAGCCATCTGATGGGGGGTGTGAGTCTCAAGAATACTAGGGAGTGCACAATAGTCAATAAAGACATGTATAAATGGAGTTATTCTTGGTAGAAAGTTTAACATGCAGAAGGGAACAATTCATCAAGGAGACAAATGTGTAGCTGTGAAGAAAAGCGAGAAAACAATAAACACAAAAGTCCTCATAGTACTTATTAATGAGAGGGGAAAGAGATAAGTGGGATGTAGATGATGAGCTGTGGGTACCACAAAGGTAAGCATTTCCCTTTTATTCTTCAAGAAGATGGGGAGGGAGCATGAAAACACCATGCTTTGCCAGTCTACACCCTCTTTATATTTTTTATAAAGACTGTACATTTATTTGTACAATTTAAGGGAAACTAGCCCTTGAAAAATCAGAAGCCTGAGTAACAGAGAGATTAGAGAAGCAGCTGTCTCTGTAGGCAGCATCTCCATCATCTGCTTCATAGCCCAGCCAGCATCAGTTGCAGGTACCTTTTTGCTGGAGCTGTTCTTTTTTTTTTTCCGCCTTAAACCTTCTTTGTAGGTTGCTCACTAGCGCTGCCTAATTAGTCCCTGTGGGCACCTGAGTTTACAGCCCTGCGTTAAGGCAGCATCTGCAGATGTGTTGGTTCCACGCCAGTACCACTCATCAGCTACTAAGCCCAGAACTCTGCCCTTCCACAAACTCACACTGAAAATGATTCCTCTTAAGACTTGACATCCCCTTAGCCTTCCCTCCTGGGCATTAGTTCCCTTTCTGTGGTTCTTTCTTGGAGGCTGTATTTTCTTCTCAGGGATAGCTCATTCATTTCCAAGAGTCCTCAGAGTTCTCAATGTTTCACCACCAACAGAAAATCCTCTTTCATTTTTATGCCACATAAGCAGTTATGGTCTACTTGTTGATCTGTGGTCAGAAATGGATAGGTATCACTTCAAAAGTATTTTGCCCTCTATGGTTCCCAAGGGCAATTGCAGGATTTTTTTTTTTCTTAGCACTAAGTTTAGCATGTGAGCAAACTGTAATGTGTCACCTTGAATAACAGAGGCCATCCGGAAGGGTTATGAAGCAGACAGTAGGGTACCTTTTTATTTCTGCTCCCGAGAGGTGACCATACCAGCATGGTTCTTACATTACCTTTTACAATAGAACATTTTCACAGTAGCTCCCTTTCTTATGGTTCTGGTACTTCCAAGGCTGGGGTTGGGAGGATTCTACTTGTCTGCCTCAGAGCCTTTCTGATGACCTGGGGGCATTCACTAATAGACAAGGATAAAGCAAATTCTGGTGCCTTAAATGACAGCATCTTGTCCACTGAGTTATCTAAGCCCTGCACATATTCTTTGTCAAGTCTCTTTCACTCTGCCTCCAACTGTCTTTTCATGAATTCACTCACTGTGAAGGCTAGGTACAATATATGAGCATATTCAATCTATCTGGGATTTGGCATCACTAATGTAAACATTTAAATATGGGAACTGTTGCGTGACTTGTGACAGAATGTGACATGTGCTCATATGGTCATGTACGGTGCTAGCTCTTGCTCTCATTCATGGACACATCCTGGAAACATAAACACCAAATCTATGAAGGAAGAGTGGCTTTTATTTACAGGGTAGCAATATAGATGGGGGAAAACTGTTTTCCTAGAAGTGATACCGTCCAGTAAGCAACATATTGACCTTGATTTCTACTAAATTAGGTTAAAGTCTAGTTTCTGCCATTTGACTATAAATGTAACCCTGATCAAGGCTCTTAAGCATAGTTATCGGTTTATAACAACCAGGACTATAAAGGCACTACATTAACTGGCTTTTTAAGAAGAATAAGATCCCACACACGATGCGTGTTTACAGTGCCACCTCATCAATCTTCAGTAAAAACAGAGAATATGGTTGTTGGAAGAAATAAGACCAGAGCCATAAATTTAATTCAGAAAATAAGAACTTGAAGTACAAGCCTGGCAACCTGAGTTCAATCCTGGAAATTCATGTAAAAATAGAAGAGAGAACCAAGCTGTCTTCTGACCTCCACATGTGCACAGTGGCACATATGCCTGTCCCTCAGACAACGGTGATAAATACATTTCTAAAAGAAGAATAAAGACCAACAAAGTAAATCAGATCAAATTCTAAATGGCTGGGTAGCATAGGAATTCAAATCTTCCCTAGGAAGATTAGGGAGGTTTTGAAAGGAAAGATAATCTTTGTCTGTCTGTGAAGTCCAGTAAAATGAAGGGAACTGGAGACAAATGGATACAAGAAGGTACAATAGTCTAAGTTAGTGACAGCCTAGTCTACAAAAGGGGGGATGAGTTTAATGCTGAGTTATCTGGTTAAAGAAGAGGAGACAGAGATGGAAAGGGAATGAAGGAAGACAGCAGTGTCGCTGATGAGCTGGGCAGGAAGTAGTGTTAAAAGAATGGAGATGCATGATACAGGGAGAAAGAGATTAATATTAGTAGAAGCAAAGATATAAGAAAACTCCAGATAATCTTACTTAGGTCAGCCAGACTCTGTAGGAAAGAAGAAAGGAGGGAAGGAAGGAATAAAGAAAAATGGCCTCAAGTTATCTGCCTGTCTCAAAAGCAAGATCACCAACCCGAGACAAGCTCCCGGATTAAATGAAAATATAAACTTGGTACCCTGCATAGACATCGCTTCCTCTTGTGCTAGTAACAAAACTTCATCCACATTGCACTGAGATTATTCCCAGGCCATGAGAAAGGCCCTATGCAAATGAAGTAAGTCCTATAATAAGAAAAAACACACCTGACTGGGCCAACCTTAGTGAAGGTCCTATGATGAGACTATGGGTTGGAGAGATTGTCGCCCACACACAGGGAGTGAGATCAGTAAGAAAAGAATGAACTAAGTAGAACAGAAAGCCTTTTGTAAGGAGAAGTACGGTGGCCCTGTGGAGTTACTCTAGGGTGGGGAAACCTTCAAGGAAAAGCTGCTTCCTGGAAGTGGTTAAGAACAGGAAGGGTGTAGGAGCCTTCCCAGAACCTATCTTGATATCCAGGGATCTCTCTGTGGGGACAACTCACCAGCTAGTTTGTCCTTGTGGCACTAAAGGGTTTGCTCTAGCCACGTATGGACTGGTAAAACAGAACAGATAGCCAGCCATTGGTAAGAAGGGTGATACCACTTTTCAGCACACTCAAGAAATATGAAAGTTAGAAACATTAACTAGGGAAACTGACCCGAATAAGAAAGGCAAATCTAGAGTCTTTACTGGATCCTGCTCCTTGGCTGAGCTGCTTTTTCTGTAAGAGAGGCTCTTCATGAGTCCCTATGTGATAACAGTTAAAATATAGAATATTAATGGGAATAATTGAGCTTTTTGTCTTTAAAGTGAGCTAGTCAAAAAAACTTTTGGAGGCATAGCATCCCCTGCTTTGCCACTATAATTAGCATAGATCAAGGTTAATTTTTCTTACAATCAATAAAATTGACTCATTATTTTGCATTTTCAAAAACGCATAGAGACATAGACTCAGTGCTGAACTCTAATCAAGATATCTGTCACTATTCCGCCACCCAAAGCGATCCCTCTTCATGTCCCAGATAGTTACCCTCCCAGATCCAGGCAGCCCTTGGTCTATTCTAAATCTACATCATAAGGTAAAACTCAAGAACTCTTTTTTGCTAGTATAATAACAACGCCAACAACAGAACAGGGTGACCGTCCCTGATCTGAAAAGTCTCAATATGCTCCAAACCCCCAAAACAATTGAGTGCCACTCAGAGGCCATTGTGTGGAACATTATGAGTTTTCAGGTAAAGATGCTCCAGCAAGTCCTACTGTAACTTTACTAATAATTTCCAAACTCTGAAACACGTTTGGTTCCCAAGAATGTCAGGTAAGTAATATTCCACTCAAAATCATAATATTTTAGAACAAGTCATATTTCTAATGCCAGGCCCGACTTAAGCTTTATAGGTAAAGAAACTGAGGCTTTGAGAAAAAATAGAGAAAAAAAAGGAAGAAAGAAAAAAGAGTTGCCTGTGGTTATAATGTTATAGGTCTGAAGTCACTCAGATTCATCAGTTTGACCATGAATAAATTTTAATAAAGAAAAGTTTTTATTAAATAGCAGCCAGGACAATAGATACTGGCCGGGTCCATACCTGAGATGCATGTGCAGAGTATGATGCCAGATTCCATTAGTCAGGGGCTTATTAAAACAGAACTGACAAGACTCTGTATTTTATATCTTCATCCAATCAGAGGCAAGCACACATCCTAATGTACACACTTTCTGCCCACATGTGATCGAGCATACATGCTGTGCAATTGGGGCAACCAAGCTTGTTTACAGAAGCAGAAGCACAGCTTGTTACCTTACATGAACAACAGGGCCCAGCACTCCAGGGAGTTATCTGTCCTTGGGCAAGTGGGGCTTACAGGATAGGGGCAGTTTTGTTTATAGATATCTTAAATACTGTAATTTAAACCTAAAGCATAACATCGCCATCATAATAAAGGGGACACCTCCCAGCTTGATTTTAAGACTGTCTGACCCTTGGATCTATTTTTTTTATTTTAGATGGTCTTATATTCAATTGTGTGTGTATATGGTAGCAGGGGGGCTCATGGGGCAGTATGTACATGGGGTTGTTGTGCATTTGAGTGCAGATGGTGGAGGAGGCCAGTAGAGGGCATCAGATACTCCTGGAGCACTCTCAAGCCATTTAGATCTATTTTCTTGTTTTAAATGATCTTATTTTTAAATGTGTGTGTGTGTGTGTATACGGTGCAGGGAGGGGGCGACCCTGACTGGTATGTACATGGGGTTGTATGTGCATCTGCGCACAGATGTTGGAGGAGGCCAGAAGAGGGTATCGGGCACCCCTGGAGCACACTAACTACTAAGCCATCTCTCCAGGCCCCTAGAACTATTTTTTTTAACTTTGTTCTAACTGTGCCTTGTTAAGATCCAGACAAGAGGACAGGGTGAAAATATTCTAGAAAGGTAAGTGTTAGAATCCTCATACTTTTAAAAATAGTAATAATCATAGAAGAGAACTATCGGTAAAATTTTGTTTAATTTTACTAATAGAGAAACGAAAGCAATCGTCAGGTATAAGATGGTAAGGCTATGATCCTAGGATACCTTCCTTGGCACTTTTGTGAAATGTGGAGAAGATAAAGTCTAGAGCCCTGACATCGGTCACAGACCTGTATGTTTGTAAAGCAGAATCTAGACAGCTTAGATTCCTGTGCTGTAGCTGTTGCAATGCCATGAGCATCTGCTTCCTCAAATTCCTTCAATCTGTGGCTTGTATTTCAGGCTGGAGTCCCCAACCCGATCTCTAGTGATGGAAGCACCGAAAGGGGTAGAAATCAATGCAGAAGCGGGCAATATGGAAGCCACCTGCAGAAGTGAGCTGAGACTGGAGTCCAAGGATGGGGAGGTAAGGAATGGGAAGGACAGGAATTCGAGTCCACTGGCCTGAAGGACCAACCTTTCTCCTAGGCTGGTTTGCACTGAGGATATTCTTACACAGGATCAACCCAAGGAGCCCACGAGGCCGTTGAACAGCATGATTAAAAGACAAGCCCATAGTACATAACATAAGAGTTCTGGTTCATTCTTTATGAGGTGCCAGAATAATAATAGAACTGTGAAAATAAGCACTGTTTCCAAGTCCCCCCACCTCTCTCCCTCTCGCTCTCTCTCTTCCCCTCTCTCCCCCTCCTCTCATAGCCTTAAAAGAAGATTTTTTTCACCCACATAATTAATTTGTATATCACACCCATGTGACTGAAAATGAATTTAATTTACATGTAGTCATTTTATGTTTGTGCTTGGGCTCCTTTTGAGAATGGAAAGCCGGATCTAATCACTACCCTGAGCCAGAACCAACCAGAAGCTAACAGGGGCAGAATAGATGGTCAAAGAGTAAAGTGTTGTTGACTCTCCTTACCCCAATACAACCCCAGTCGTGAAACACAAATGCCACTTGTCATTTTATAGACAAATTAAACCAAGTTCCTCAAGAGTCTGATTTGACTGCAGATAACAAAGGGATTATTTGAAGTGTACATAGGTGGACTGTTTTATTTAAGAACGAAACTAAAAGGACAGCCTGACTTTTAAAGACCAAACAGTACTCCACCTTGGGTACCTACTTAGAGGGTGCCTAGCTCGCTTGCATAATTACATCCACTCAGTGAGTAACTTTTTTAAAATGTTTGGTTTAGTTAGACTTTTGCTTTTTCTGTTTTAAAAGAATTTGTCTCATAGAGTCTCCCATTATAACAACCACTTCTTCAAATAGTCATGAACTGTAAGCCATGCTCATGAAAACAGAAACTGACTCATACAGGCAACTCATTGCCACTCAAACTTGACCTTTGGAGGAGGCAGTGATAATAAAAAACCTAATGACACCTTCACCACAGCTATCTCTCTCTCTCTATAGATGATAGATAGATGATAAATGGATGATAGATAGATAGAGAGAGAGAGAGAGAGAGAGATAATATTCTGCTGAATATTAGTGCCACCATTAGAAAAAGAAAGCAAGAAGAAGTCTCACTAATCTTTTGAAGCATGGCAATGCAAAATATTCTACTGTCTTCTGGGAACTTCATATTGGCCATGGACATGCAATGCCCTGTAGTAAGGAAACCCATTTACTGTGACATTCCCACATTTAGTTGACTCTACAACACTATTCTTATTCTGCATATCACACTTTTTGCAAAATGCTAACATCAACCAACAAGGCATAATCTTGCTAGATTATAGGTGTGTGTGAGATTAGAATTTGAGACTGTATTCTTAAGACTTATTTTATGTATATGAGTGCTCTATCAATTTTATGCCAGAAGAGGGCATCTGATCCTCTTATAGATGGTTGTGAACTACCATGTGGTTGTTGGGAATTTAACTCAGGACCTCTAGAAGAGAAGCCAGTACTCTTAACTGCTGAGCCATCTCTTCAGCCCCATAGAGGCTACCTTACCCCAATACCAACACTGCTCAGCCCAAATCAGTACTTGTGAGGTTTAAATTGAATGGAACAGTCAGCTCTTTCTGAGTTTCAAGAACTTATATATAGCTGCTCTTGACTGACTCTTTCTTTCCTATTTTCTCTCTCTAGATTAAGTTAGATGCTGCGAAAATCAAACTACCTAGACTGCCTCGTGGATCCTACACAACCACAGGAACGAGGCAGAAGGTCTTCGAGGTCTGCGTCTGCGCCAATGGGAGGTTATTCCTGTCCCAGGCAGGAACTGGTTCCACTTGTCAGATAAACACAAGTGTCTGCCTTTGAAGGACTATCCATAGTGGACAATTGTCGGCAGCATAAAGGCCCTTTTTGGCTTGAGACACTGGCTGCCAGCTATTTTTACTAGAACACAGAAAGCCTATCAAAGACCTTTTGTGTGTGTGTGTGTATGTATGAGTGTGTGTGTATGTGTGGGTTGTGTGTGTGTGTGAGTGGATATAAATATATATAAATATATATAAATAAATATATATATATCCTCTGTATAAAATGAGGTTTCAGTACAAAAGGAACCATGGGTGACCCTGTGACATTATCCACTGTCATTTTTCCACCCCACCCCCATCACCCACACGACAGAATCTCAGCACTCATTCAGGATCAGCATCCCCCAGGCAATTTCAAATCACACAGCAGACTGAGCACTTACAGAATATCCATCAATATTTTCAAGTAATCACCTCGCTTCTCTTTGAGTCATTAGAGGCAGTGATGGCGGGAATCTTTGGGTCACTCTCCAGTGATGAGATATTAATATAAAAGATAAACATTTGACTCATCTGTAATCCCAACTCCAGGCAGTTTGTAGTGATGGGGGCTAGCCTGGGCTACAGAGTGAGACTGTCTTAATATATATATATATATATATATATATATATATATATATATATATATATATATATATTTGGTTTCCCTTTCTTAGCTTCAGCCAAGCTGGTCAAGTTCTTCTCTTCAAGATAAGGATAGGGTATACCCATAGAAATTAGCCACAGAAACTCAAAATGGCCACCCTACCACTGTAGACCAACAGACGTAGGAGTTGTGCGGCTAAATGAATGGAGGCAGGGAGGTTGAATTCTGAAAGAATGTAAACCACTGACCAAACTTCTACTTATTCTACTTCATTTAAACTCACATATCCTCCCACAGTCAACGAGGAAGAGCTTTGAATCAGCATAGAAGAGGATACCAGCTCCTCTGCCATAGGATAGAAGCTATTCAATGGCCAGACAGGCAAAGACATGGACGAGATACCTCATTTAAGGGAAAACTGTCCCCCAAGCTTTTTAGGTTCTCACTTCTGACTTTGTCCAACAAATGGACTAAAAAATCACTAAATCAATCAGAATATGAAAGAGTGAGCCCAGATCCCAAGAGACGTTATTTTAAGATGGAAATCTAATCAAGAGTACTATAGAAAAGCTAACTAATTTTCATTAGTTTCTTGAGATGGGTGGGCCATTTTTAGACATGCCGTATTCTCAAGGGCTTGCTTAAACTCTCTTGCTTTGCTCTTGTATATTTTGTCAGTGCTAGGGTATTCCTATTCCTGAACTCACTGTTGTGTTTCTCTAGGAATCACAGAATTACCCGTAGCAAATTAATATAAACAGAGTCATCTGTCCTCATCAGAATCACTGTGTCCCCTGGGCTCAGCAGCACCCGATCCCCACATATGGAAATAGTCTCTAATTCCCGCCATCAGCTACCTCTTATCACCCTACCTTCATTGCCATGCCCCAGGGTCACCCTGGCCAGCTCTTGTGCTGGGACAGGGGATTACACCATCTCTGTTCAAAGAGGGGGAAATGTGCCTATGCCTTAAGCCAATGCACTCAGCAAGGAGAAGCACATCCTATTTATCTTGTTACCTGTAGTTTATTTTGGGTGGTTGGAGGGAAATGGTTTAGTTGAGACTGAGCAGCAGAAACTGACAGACAAGCCAAACGGTTTCCACAGGTGGACTCTGAGGAGCCCAGAGTGGAGGGATAACTGGCTTAGCTCATCCTTGATGGTTACTAGGTGAAGCAACGGCCCTACAATCTTGAAGGAAGTTGTATTCACAGGCCTGAGTGACACTTGTTTTTGTTTTTGTACTCCACAAGGTTCTAATTTTTCTTACTCCACAAGCTGAACAGTTTGTTATAGGAGACAAGAAAGAGGTTCGCTATTTCTGATACGGCACGCAAGAAACAAGCTGAGGTTTGCACTCACAGAATGTACTCCTCAGTTGCTTATTACCACAAAGCAGGGGCTATCCTAACCTGACCCATGACTTGGACTTCTGGCTATGAGGCCAGGCCTGGTTCCCCTCACCCTCTCTGTGTATCTTATGCAGAGGCACTGGGTGGGTCCATCTTAGGGCAGGAACTTAAAACTGTTTCCATTTGCAGCATCGGAATCTAAAAATGGATCCTATAAGAGGCCACAGGTTACTGAACCTCTTATAGGCCCTTTCCGCCAGAATCTGCCTATATCACAGACGGGTATCATTTTCAGGACACAAAAAGCCCTTCCTAGCTATTAGAAGCACCTACCCCATATTCTTCAGCTAAACAATAACTCTGAAGCCCCTTGTGTCAAAGTATATAAAGAAGACAGTGTTGTTTGGGGAAGGTTGGAGGGGATGGTTTCATTTTGTTTAAGAAGACAAATTGCCTTTCCATTTGACCATCTCACACCCATTGTCTTTGGATAAGAAGAAGAAGAAGAAAACAAAGTTCCCTGAACCTTTTCTGATTTCATTTATAATTGTGGGATAAAAGTCTTATTCCTTGGGAATTTCATGACAATCGAAAATATGTTGGTCACACATGCAAAAGTGAATCCTAGAGCAAAAAAAAAAAAAAATCACACAAACACAATAAGATAGTAACTGGGGATATAAATCAGGAAATCCCTGGGGCAATAAAGGATATAAAATTCTGGTTAATTCTGGCTGTCAGTTATGTTAAAGGACCACAGGACATCAGATAATACAGAGGATCTCTGGCATGAGAAGATTACTCATCTCAGTTGAGACTAGAAACCAAGATGCATCCTTAGTTGTCATTGAACTCCCCCTCAACCCACCCAATGCTCTCCAACCAGAATATTTGTCCACAGTCATGAGAGAAGCTTTCACCGGAACTCTGAAGGGAGGGAGGTCAGCATTTATATTAATGTCTACTGACCCCCTATTTTTGAAAATAGGAATCTTTCTAATCTTTATAAACAGTATCTTCTAGACAATCACACGCCTGGGTCTATTAAGCAGCGAGTTGGATTAACAGGATTCAAATGACTCTTCAGCATCCTAGAATTTCTGGTATGCTAATATTCTTAAGAAAACATTTTACAAATCAAAATATGATCTCCAGATACATTTATCATGCAGTTCCGCTCAGCCCATCTGTTTGGCAAATCTTGGGAGTTTCATCTGGAGGGACTACCTCAAGATGACTTAGGTTTCGAGGAGCTCCGTGGTCATATCTATCTAGGTAGAAACTTGGTGTGTGGTTTCATAATTGTTACATGACTAAGGAATAGCATTGAAAGACTTGAACTAGCTTTTAGCTTCCTTCATGTCATTCTCTCTCTAGACAAACCATAGACCAAAGAATACTTGAGGGTGGACCCTATGGAAGGGTCAATAAACTACAAACTGGAGACCCAAGTCTGACTCCACAGCCACAGACATTTACATGTCGTATATGAGCCATGTCATCTGTACCCCTACCGTTGGCTACATGGCCAGCAAAAAAAAAAAACCATTATGGTTATACAACCCTTTGTAGAAAACATTTGCTGACCTCAGAGCTACAGGTCACCTGTAGACTGTGTTAGACATGGTGGAACAGAAGGTGGATTTCTCGGGAACAAGGAGTAGCCTGTGTTTCCATGGGGGCTTGGAAAAATAAATATAAATATAAATATAAAACTTGGCTGAAGTTTTAAGAAGGACACATCTAAGAGAGAAGGCAGCTCAGAGGACTTGGGGTGACTAAGAAAGTGGAATGAAAAGCAGCTTGGGTGTGAGGAAGCTGTGTTCCTCCTATACTACTCAGTGGAGCCTGGCTGGGTGCTTCTCAGGTGAGCAATGCTTCTCAAGTGAGCAACGCCTGACCCGAAGTGAGCCAAGAAGAGCCATCTCGGTTCACAACCTTTTCCCTAAAAATACTCAAGTCCATCTACACCCACAAAATCTGCATCTTCCCGTGTGCCAGAGAGACTTTCACACCTAGTGTCTCCAGAAAATACTTTTGACCTTATAATGGCCTCTGTTACCCATACCTCCACTGTAGCTATTTGTTCTACAGCCCCAGGGTAGACCAATAAATAATTGGAAGGCCTCAAAACAATAGCAGTTTTATATAGGTAGGAATAAACAGTGAAATATTTTCTATGGAGCCATTTCTAGAAGTGACCAGATGAGTGGCAGTTTGTTTTTGCTCTTCGGAATTTGGGTCTTTGCTCCCCCTGGGGTGGAGGGAATACAGAAAGAATAGGTTTCATATTCACACACCTCTGCTTCTGTGTGGTAAGATCACTTGCTACCATAGGTCTGCCCCTTTTGCTGATAGTGATGTTGTGCTTATTGTGATAAACACAGCATCATGATAAATGAACCTTTGTGGGTGTGAGTATTTACCTTGGAGATGCAGGATGTGTTTCAATAAGAATATCTACCATTTTGGGTCCTTGATCTACATCACTACAGGAAAGCCCCCTGCCTTCCTCATGAATATATTTGAAGAATCAGGTTGGCCAATGAAATCAGACCCAATGAGAATATCCTGGTTTTATTTCTTTTAAACAAAAGATAGCATAAGGCTTGGGCCAAAGGGTTGAATTGATCCATCTTTAAGTACCTGATCCTTTATTAAGGATCAATAAAAGAAAAAATCTTATTTATGTAAGTTGCAAACAAAACCAGATCTCCCTCCCCACACCACACACCTTAGGAAGTCTTAGGTACAAAGACAAGATGATAAAGGATCAGTTCTTTGAATGGTACACTTGCATGGCGCACCAGTAGCAGGCAAGTTGGGGAACAGTTCTAATGAAAGAAGCAACCTTAGAAAACAGACCTTTTATTTCAAAGATAAAAAGTCTCTCTTGCAGATTTTCATCACTTCTTCCTTGGAGAAAGGCTTCCCAGTTTCAACATATTTCCATGAAAATAGTGAAGCTTACTGCACTGGGATATCAGACGTATTTCTTTCTCTGTGGTAATCGGAATTTTAAATTGTACAGTTGCCTCTGAATTTCCCATTCACAAAACCAAACCACTGATCAGTGATAAAGCAGCCACCCGCCCGCTGCTTCAGGCAGCACAGTGCACCCTAGGCATTAGCACTTTCTAGAGCAATGTGATTTCTATGAGTCCTAAAAGCTTTTTTTCCTAATGGAGTCCTTGAAACTTGTCAAGGCAGGTCTGAATGGCAAAGGGAAAATAATTGCTTATGGGAGGTCCTCTTTCTGAGTTTAGATGGAGCACACGTATAGAAGAAAATCCCCCGGGAACACCCACACTCACACAGATTATTTGGTCCCTCCTTCCCCCATCTTGCTTCTGTAGAAATGGGCAGAGTAAGAAATCAGTATCTTCTTCTGAGGAGGAGAAAATGTCACGAGCCTTTGATGCATTGGGGGGGGGGGGTTATGCCACAACACAACATTAAGGATGCCATCAGACTCATCCCTAAAGAGTTGTAAGTATAGAGCTACCACAATGCCAACTGCTGCCCCTCACCTTAAACCCAGCAACAGGCAGTATCAGGACACACTCGGAGGCTACCAATTGGAACAGATCAAAGGAACAGTTGCTACAGGCAAGAAGTGGCTTTGGGCCAGGCGGTGGTGGCACACGCCTTTAATCCCAGCACTCGGGAGGCAGAGGCAGGCTGATCTCTGTGAGTTCGAGACCAGCCTGGTCTACAAGAGCTAGTTCCAGGACAGAGAAACCCTGTCTCGAAAAACCAAAAAAAAAAAAAAAAAAAAAAAAAAAAAAGAAGTGGCTTTGGAGTCCCAATCTACCTGTCCTACTAGGAAGTCAGAGTCCTCAGCCAAAAGCCTCACTCAGCGTATTGCCATCCTCACTGACAAGTATGTGGCTTTTGCTTCCTCCCTAAATACAACAAACTTGAAGCTGCCCTTGCTGAGAAAAACAAGAAAGAAAACTGATGTTTAAGATTAAAAAAAAATCTACCCTTTCCATACCCAAAGTGTCTTCAAAGCCCACTTTAATGGGCCTTTGTCTCTGGAAGAAGAGATAGCTCAGATTTCATAAAGTGAGAAAACTCCAAAGCAGACTGTTCATTTAACTGAGAGTGGATTGTCTGAGGACTGAGAGGTGGCAGTGGCCAATAGGTGTTTAGTGCTCCCATTAACCTGACTCGTGAGACTCTAGGAACTTGAGGGCCATGGCTATTTGCTTTCAGAACGGGGGCAGGGAGGAGCTATCAAATTTTCACCATAAAAAGAGCCATGTCCTCAAAACTCATGCATAAAACAAGAGGCTTTTTTGGATCCACAGCCTCCCCTAAGATATGAAAAGACCTAGACTCCACTTTCCAGTCGTTATTAGAATGGTATGTTAATATTCATTGAACTCTGCACTGGGCACTGTGCCAGATGCTCTATATGCACCCATTTATTTCTTCCTCTGAATAGTGCTTTAGAGTTGAGCTCCCAACAAGGTTCCAGTTTACAGATATGGAAATTGGGACCTCAAGAGGCTAAGAAACTTATTCAAATACACTATCTAAAATATGACCAAGCCAGAGTGTGAGTCTCGTCCCTGGGCAGTTCACTAACATTCAAGTTTGTTTTCAAGTTGCTGGGGAGTGCTCCCCTCCTAGGTTTAAGATCAGACATTCTAGAATGAAAGAGGCTACAGAACCTTTACATCTCTGTTTTCTGTAGTTTCTTATCAGGGTCGCATGCAAGAACAAAGTGTGGATATGTGGAGCAGAGATAGAGAAAGCCTGACTAAGTTACAGAATCTAGAACAACAAATAACAAAACCAAGCAACTTGCTTTGTTCTGGGTATGAGTCTTGTTAAGTCAGACTCCTAGTCCTTCAGACTGGAGGATATCTCAGTTGTGAGTCTCAGGTGTAGGAGAAAATCTGAATGCTCGGTAATGCATCTGTATGGATGAACAATGCCTTGTTCCCAATATATATTATTTCTTCCTCCTACAGCTCCCTCCAAAAATCAAATGTCTTATGTGAGATCCTTGACAGTATTAGGCTTTCTTCTCTCCCTCTACTTCTAGTAAAACAAAATCAAGTAAGTTGGGGCTCAATCTCTATCACTGAGAAATACCTAGGGTTCAATCTTAAGCATTCGACACCACCGGAAGAAAGCCACTTTGACTCTGTAATGACTTAATCCCCAACCCATCACAACTATCACTAAAGGCCATATCCCTCCAAAGGTGCAGAATTCTTCCCACTAGAGGCCATCACCCCAATTCTCGTGAGTTGGAACTGATAGCCATTCTCTACCTTAACCAGGGCACCTCTTTTATATTGGTGTCCCACCCTCAGCCCTGAGGCTATAGGTATTCTAGCTAAAAAGCAGGAAGTGAATACAATCTACAGCTCATTATATAACTGGGTAGCTTTGAACACCGGCACCTTCTGAACACAGAATTGGAGTTTGGTCCATAAGAGTAAATAGACAAGATCCTTTTGGAAAACCTAACCCAGCCAAGGTCTGTCTGAACAGATTCCACACCACTATGCCCTTGTGACAGTCATGCTGGCGGTCTCCCAGAACCGAGAGATGCTATAAGGATGGGTTGCTTGTGTTTCTATGTGCAGCCTTCCTGTGACAGTAGAGAGTCTGGACACTCTCACACTCAGCCCCCAGGCTAGAGCTTGTTTGTGTCCACCTCTCATTCACTAGAATGCATTCACTAGAATTGTAAACTGTGAACTCTGCTTGGGTCAGTCAGGGATTTCCCTTCCAATGGTGTTCGTTTCCAAATGGCAAATCATATATGGGCACCTTTAAGGGGTCTTATGTCATCAACCTCCCTGGACAAAGATTGGAAATTACAGCAAAGGAAAGGGAACTGACGGGTTACATAGGCTGGAGTCACACAAAAGCCACTTCTAGCTGATGTTTTCATGAGGAAGTGGGATACATTTTCTCATCTCTCTTAGTCAGCATTTTCCCTCTGAGAGACCACAAAGCCACAGAAACCTACCGCAGGTGCCCATGCTTTAGATAGGAAAGCAGGACTGATGGGACTGAATACCCTTTGGAGAAGACACTCTGGGACAGTTAACAGAAAAGGTGAGGTCATAGAAGTTGACATGGAAGTCGGTTTGTTTGGCGATTAGGAACTTTGGAAAATGAACCTCATCTGAATTTGACCTTTGTGTTATTTTAGGTTCTGTTTTGTTTTATTTTTCCTCTGGGTTTGGTGTGATGTGAGAAGAGTATTTTAGTTTTGTTTTAAATAACATCGATCCTTGCACACTCTATGCAAAAATTTTGTAAGCATTGCAATAATGCTATGAATTACAAGGAACTATTTTAACTTTATTACACTTTCTGTATAAAAAAACAAATTTGTATTTAATATTATTTCAACTGCAGTCTTGTAAAATATATTAATAAAAAATAATGATTGATTAGAAGGAAAGTACCTTGTCCACTTCTTCAGGGAGCTCCTCTCTCATAGCTAGTAAAACTCCACATTAATCTCTCTTCTACATGGCTTTGATCAATGTTCTAACATGTTAGCTGAGGCATTTTGGCTCTTGGAGAGTTACTCACATGGACTGTCTTATGAAAAGAGAGGTTAATTTAAGGTAAGCAGGACCTGCAATTTGAGAGTCGTGATTTGGAACAGGTCAAGGGAAAAGCTATTCTTAATGAATCTCTAGGTCACCCATATGAGCATTTAGAGAAAGAACTCACTACTCCACTTTCCAAGTCTTTGAAGAAGTCGTTCCCTACTGAGGATACCCCTTCAATCGGCATCCCTTGTGAGACTATAGAGTCAGGCACTCAATCCTGGTCAAGTCGGGTTTTATCTTTTTTTCAAAGAATAGTCCAGCATACTCCCATATGGAGCACAGTGAGAGCATGTAGCATAGAAGGTAGAATCTCTTTGATCTACTCATCACACTCACTCCTTCATTTACCGCATTTTATCCTTTTCTCATTCCACAGTGACAAATTCCTCTGCATACCATGTATTCCATCTACATAGAATGCCTCCCATCTAGCGCCACCCACCCCAGAATTCCATGCTTTCCAACCACATGTGTCATATCTCTCTGTGGTCCTCATCACCAACCCTTAATTCCACCATTAATTACTTTACCTTATAAAAATGCATTTTACTAGGGTCCTGCCTACTTATCTATCTGAAACCTTAGCATATTTGCATTTAAATTTAAATTTAAAAACTTGAATGCAAACCTAAATCAATCATCATGATTATATTATAACACAGATAATTTCCTTATCTAGAAAAATTTATCACATTTTTTATGTCCTGTACATAACAAAGCAATTCCCATTTACAATTGTATTTTCATCAAAGGCTACCTCTCATTAAATTTCCCTGCTGGCTCCCAATAATGCTGAAGGAACAGATTCCTCAAAGCAAAGGACTTTCTATAGTAAAAGTCTCATTGCGAAGCAGGGTGCAATCAATGTCCAAAGATGGTGTTTAAAAAGAAAAAAAGTAATCTAAATCAAAGAGAATTAAGTTGCCAGTTAAAAGATTGGGTTAAAAAAAAGTTTAATCATAGTTTTAAAAGATAAAGAATCACTCAAGAGGGAGAAATGCAGGCCAATACTGACAAATCAAACTATTGGCCTCATTGTTAATACAAAATTGGAGAGCATATGTAAAAAAATAAGAAGCTTTAAAGAAAAATGGTTGTGTTCCTTTTCTTCAAAGAAGGGGATTTTCCAAAGTATCAAATAGATATAAATCAGCAACTGCTAGATCTCTTTGTATCGTGACCCTATCATGTAAGATTCTCTAATGGAGCATCCTCCTTGAGTCTAAGAGCCAAATTAAAGGGGCAGGAGTGGGGAAGCTGTGCATGGAGTAATAAACACATTTCAAAAGAAGCTGTGAGTAACACACAGGAATTGGCATCTCCAGTTAAGGACAATGGCAAGTTAACTTTAGTTTGTGTTTGCCAATGTTTTAATAATGCTTAACAATACTGAACACTTGGCAACAAGTGAGAATCAATTTGCTGCTCCAATACTTCTTGACTCTTCAATAGGAGGGTAAAAGATGAACTTTTGAGTCTCCTTGGCACAAACAACAAAGCATAATCATGAATACTTGTAAAATATCAAAATAATGTGTTATACTTTAAAATGTGATAATATAATCTTTTGAATTATAGTCCATTCGAGTAGGAGACAAGCATTTGAAAGTAATAAAGTTTCAGATAATAGTTATTAATCAAAGAAACATGTTATAACCCCAAATAATTAGTCTTCATCTACTATGAGGCCTTGTTAAGAGTTGTATTTTAAAAAATGATATGCAAAAATCAACAGTAAAATCAGACTTAAAGAATAATATTTAAAGTGGATTATATATATATATATTTATGTCACTTGAGGAGAGGGCCAGCTTAGCAATATGCCCCAACTCATTGATTATACATGATGAAGCAACTAAATGAACAGTAAACAAAAGTATAAAACCATGAAAAATAAGAACAAGAAAATTTTTAAATATAATTTTGGGAAGAAACTATTATCACACTATCAAGTAGCTTCTGCAAAGTTACAAAGTATAAAACACAGACATACATATATGCAAGGGTTAATGCATACACACTATATACACACCTCTACAAGACAGCAAAAGGAACTTCTCTTTGGCTGTCCATGAGCATCAGAATGCAAAAGTTAAACTTTTCCGACAATATTCTCCCCAAATGGAAAGATAAATAGATCATGTGTCCTACATTAATGAGATCCCTGAAATTTAAAGTGAACAACATTCTGTTATTGAATCCATGGTTTGAGAAAGGAACCAGCCTAGGTATGGAATGGAAAGTTTTAAATATCACAAATTGTGGAATGAGGTGGGGCCATGCCTTTAACCCCTGCACCCAGGAGGCAGAGACAGGTGGATTCTGATTCCCAGGCCAGCCAGTACTACATCATGAGATGATCTTTCAAAAATAAAAAAATTAAGAACTCACTACAAACTATATGGATAGAAAGTCTTCTGAGATATAAAAATATTTTAATTTTTAAGTAGAGACATGGTGAAAGCATTCACCATAAGATTCCAAAACCATCAATACAGGGACAAAAATAAGTAGGCTAAGATAAGGAGTTCTAAACTTCATGTCTTAAAAAAATCTGAAAGAGGCATTACTGCTAATAAATAGTTAAAACATAAAAATAAAATTTAAAAGTACATGTGTAAAATTAAAAATTGTGTAATTTCTTTATATGAAAAAAATGGAAAATTACAGTGAGATACAGAACTTTAAAAACTTGCCGGGCGGTGGTGGTGCACGCCTTTAATCCCAGCACTCGGGAGGCAGAGGCAGGCGGATCTCTGTGAGTTTGAGGCCAGCCTGGTCTACAAGAGTTAGTTCCAGGACAGGCTCTAAAAAAGCTGTAGAGAAACCCTGTCTCGAAAAACCAAAAAGAAAAAAAAGAAAAAAAAACTCACCAAGCATTAAAGGAAAGGTGAGTGCTTGCTTCACAAGTAGCTATAAAGTGCTTCTCATGTAGAAAACTCCGCCAAGTCTGATACTCATTGCTATATAAATACAACATATACTAAGTATAATGCACATGCACCCAGACGCACATAAACTTTTGTGTGGAAGAATGGAATGTGCTTTTATCTTATGCTAAGAAAAATACAGTTTCCAAACAGTGAAGAATAAAATGACCACCCTTAGCTGTAAAGAGATAAAAATGATGGAGCTTTTCCTGCTTTCCCTCAAGTTTATTTACTTACATATTTAGAATCCTACCCAACAGACATTTTGTTCTAAGAAATATATATAAAATGTTCAGGTATAATCAAATGGGAAACAAATAGCAAAGATAAGCAATAGATTCAACACAACACGCTAAAAGAGTTTTAAAACTAGAAATCAACCATAGAGAAGATAACATTTTCAAGATGTGTGTGATTTCTGTACTTGCTGAGGTTGCAGTAGACAATCACGATAATGAAATAGCCACAGATATGAAATATAAGATGCTGGGAAAACAAATGGATTATCAGCACAAACCAAGGAAAAAACATAAAGATCATAAGACTGATATTTGATAAGCTGATCAACCATTTATTGGTTGAAGTCAAAAAGACTTTGGGGTCATATCTTAAATTTTCTCCAGAGGACCATATTTAAGAACATTGCTGTTATCTGGTATCTCTGGAGTCCTTGTGCTCTTGTATAAAACACGTGCCCCTTGCTTTAGGAAATCTCAGAGCCTCGCATGCTGTGTGCACAGATATCTAAAATACACAGTTATAACACAGCATGGAAGAGAAGACAAAATTACAGGATGAATGATCATTTAACTCATGATCTGGGAGGAGAAACTAGCCCATCAAGTGCTCGTTTGTTTGGGGAGTTCTGAGGACTTTGTGTGTGTGTGTGGTGGGGTGCTTGTATTAAAGATAGCTGCTTCACGACCCAGGCTGGCCTCAACCTCACAGTTCTACTCCAGCCTCAGTCCCCACGTGCTGTAATGAGAAGCACATGCTACCACATCCAAACAGCATACGTAATTCTCAGGTCCCTTCTTCCCTCAGCCCACTGTCCTCTACAGGCAAAGGTCTAGTATAAGTAAATAAACACACAGTGGGGCTGGAAAGGGGACTCAGACTTTAAAAGAATATGCTGTTCTTTCAGAGGACCTGAGTTTGACTCCCAAAACCCAAGTTAGGTGGTAACTCCAGTTCCAGGAGAGCTACAGTCTCAGGTCTCCTCCTGCACTGCACTCAAATGTGCACAGACCCACACACATAGAATTACAAATATATCTTTTTAAAAATAATTAAATAATATCAAAAATCAGAATAAATAATTAAGTATTATAAGCTTCAAAGTGTTCATACAGATTAATAATAAAACCCTCAATATATTAATATATATCTGTAAAAGGGATAAGTATATATAATTCACATAAGTGAAAATATTCATTTTCCTCCATGCTAAGATGTTAGGAATTATAACAAAATTAATAAACATTTTTCAAACAAAATAAGAATATGCCACTGCATTAAATATTCAGTGTAAAGTCAGGCATAGTGATGTACGCCTGTAATCTCAAAATTTGGGAATTATAAACAGACAGGCCAGGAATTCACGGTCATTCTGACTGTAGAGTGAGTTTAAGGATAGCCTGGGTTACATGAGACTTATGTTAAAAAAGATGGGAGTATTCACCATAGGATGCAATCCGACTTTAGAAATATGAAAATGATCTTAAAGTACAATATATATAAACTACTAAGAATGTAGTTAAATTTATTGCCGAAATGTGGTGAAATATAGTTTCATTAAGGTCTTGCTGCTGTTTCGAAATCCCTAAAAAAGCAACACACAGGAAGGGCTGACCTCCGATCACACTTCCAGGTACGAGAACACCATGGCAAGGGTGTCAGTGTCAGCAGGTGATCACACTGTGTCTTCAGGCAAGAAGCCGGGAGTGATGATAGCCAGTGCTCAACTTGCATCACCATTTTTGCCTGTTTGCTTTATTTGTCCTGTGCAGAAACCTAGCCCACGGAGTAGCAATGCTCACAGTATGATGGGTCTTCCCACATCAACCGACTCAGTCGTGATAACACCTCACAGACTTGTCTAGCGGGACTAACCTATTCTAGATAATCTCTCAGCGGAGTGCTTGGAGGCTGATATTCTAGGAGATTCTAGATCCTCTCAAATTAACAATCAATATTAAGAATCTGGGAAATAACAGTCTCACAGGGAATAGATGCCTTAATCTTTCGTTTCTCTAACGATCAGATTGGTTAAATAGTGAATGTCAAATTAAGGATCATGTTAAATAATAGGCTTCTACTTTATTATTTAACCCTGAATATAACCCAGTAAAGTACACATTATTATGACATTTGAAAGAAATATTTCTCAACAAAATTGAGAAATGTGTGAAGGGCAATCCTACAGCTGAGAGCTAAGATGACAGATAACTTCTTCCATGCTAGGAGATTCCCTGTTTTGTTTTTTCTGTCAAGATGGAGACATGCACATCTGTGCACTGATGGCAGAAGGGTGGAGACAGATGCACATCTGTGTGCTGATGGCAGAAGGATGGTGACAGATCCACATCTGTATGCTTGTGGCAGAAGGATGGGTACAGATGCACATCTGTGTGCTGATGGCAGAAGGCACTGGTATGTTCTGTCAGAAAGCTTATACAAATATTCATAGCTTCTGGCCCAGCAAACCTACTTTCAAAATTCACCCTTCCAATAATATTTAAGATAGAAAACAGTGGTTCTCAAAGACTTGTGCACAATAGAACTCAAATGAAAAAAAATCTCACAATGCTACCTTATTGAAGAAGTCATTAACTAGACAATGGTGTTTCAAGTTCACAAACTATCAAACAGATATTCCAAAGATTTGTAAAATTTCTATCTTAATATGGCAAAACTTAATGACAAATGTGTAAAAGTGATGTATATGCAAGAGTCGACATTTCTACAGAAACTGAAAGATAAGCAAACTGATATATTTGAGTGGCAATGCTGTGGGCATTTTTATCATTCTTATAGTTATAGTATTTGTGAAATAAAACTTTCCCAAAATAAGAATAAAATCTGCTCTTTCTATAGCACTGAGTCAACATGTTTTATAGCACAAATAATCTATAAGAAACAAAATTTATAGACAAAAAATACTTATTGCATTTTGATAAAGAAATATAGTTTACAATTTGCCTTTTATCTCAACGGTTGGAGTAATAAGTACATAAATCCCATCACATCCAATCATTGGAAAATAAGTTAAAATAATTTGGGAGCCATAGAACATGTCACATGTACAAAATAAGAGATGTTAAGTTGAGGTTGCTTTTACTTTAAAGTAGGGTAGTTAATTCTTGATTGTCAGTGCCACTACAAAACACCACAAACTATGTTGTTTATAAATACCAGAGATTTCTTTCTCATGATTCTGGAGTCTGAGATCAGAATGCCAGTATGGTTCTGGTGAGGGCATTTTTCCAGGTTTCACGTTACCAAATTCTTATGTCCTCACACAAAAAAAGTTGGGGGACAAAAGAGCCCCCTGGGGTTTCTTTTAATAAAAATAAAAGCATGCATCTAGTTGACGAGGTCCTGCCTTGGCTTCACATCACCTCTCAGAGGCTCTCTCTGCCTTCTAATTCTATTACATTAGGAGCAACAATATAAACCTATGAATTTTGGAGAATACAAGCATGGAGTATACTGTAAATGTCAAAGATGTGTATTTTTAAGATAATTAAAAATCATTTTAAGGCATTAAAGCAATATAAGCATGGCTGTTCCTGTGTTCTTCAGTTCTCTTGAGAATAACCATTAATTCTGTACAATGGATAAACAAAGATGATTTCTAAACCGAGCTTTAAAGTATTTAATTTCAACTTCAGCTTATTTATTCAAATCTACCAGTGGGCCAAGTCTGAATAGAATGTGCCTTCTCCTCCATTCCACAGAAGAATGAGATATCTGAAATTGTTTTAGTTCCTTTGGAGGTGGCAAAGGTCTCCCATGGAGCCGATATCCAAGAACAAGTCACACATGGGTGTTCTGTTTGTGCTCAAGGTTTAAGTCAATTGGATCTCATAAAAGATTTGTAGCAAGGTAAGGAATGGCCCAAGTCTTCCCCTCTTCTAAAAAACACAAGGAGGAACCAAGGGAACTTTTGATCACAACTTGAAATGGATATTTGTCAATTCATTGTGACAAAACCTTATAGAGCTTCTGATCATAGATTAATCCACTTTCATTAGAGTTACATATTTCCTCCAGCCTCAACATTTCAAGTTGGTTGGTTGGTTGATTTTGATAAATTGAATTTTAAATATATGTATATTGTATTTGTATGTGTGCATCTGATATACCTGAACATGACTCTATGTGTCTGCCTGTGTGGTGATTTGCTGTGTGGAGTTGCATGTAAAAATTATGCATATGGAGGTCAGAGGTGAACATCAGGTGTCTTCCTCATTTGCTTGCCACCTTATTTACTGACCCAGGCTCTCTCACTGAGCCTGAAACCTATGGATTTGGGTAGTCTACCTCATCAGCTTGCTCAAGGGCTAACCTGTCTCCACCTCCTGAGTGCTAAGATTACATAGAAGTCACCACAGCTGCCCAAGCTAGGTACATTTTCAACCCATTCTTCCATGATGCTCAGACATAAAAACTCATTTCTCTCACCTCCATGATGCAGTAGTTCATTATTCCTCCAACATCTGGCTAAACATCCACCTCTCTATTAAATGTGTGTGTGTGTGTGTGTGTGTGTGTGTGTGTGTGTGTGTGTGTGTGTGGTACCAATGGGAGTGGTAACATGGAAAAGGACAAGTTGAGGACTTTACCCCTAAACAAAGAACTACAGAAAACTTGGCAATCCTGAGAGAGGATAAATGGTCTTCCTTGGAGAAGAGCACTCTAATTGATTATCCAGTAACAAGTGGTCAGCCCTGAGGTATACATAAAAGTAGCATACGCACTGAGTAAATGGTTTATATGTATTTAGGAATACTCTGTGTCATCTCTTTCTGCCTCTCTCTTGTCTCTCTTTGTCTCTGTGTGTATGTGCGTGTCTGTCTCTCTATTGTGTGTGCACTCTCTCTCTCTCTCTCACACACACACACACAGACACACTAATAATTACAGAAAATAAGCAATGAATCTGAGAGTGAGCAAGGTGGTTGTATAGGAGGTATTGCAGGAAAGATGTGATTATACTATAATTTCAAAAATATTATAATAAAACAACCAAACAGGAAAAAAATTTCTCACACATATAAGAAAATCTTATATAATGGGCAATCCAACAAGCAACGATGAACCCCTCTTCCATTTTTGTGGACTATTACTACAGTGGTCCAACTTTATTATTTAAAGCTAAATAACTGATAAAGACTGTGCATCCCTAATCCAAAAATCTTAACTCTAAAATCTGAGACTTTTTGAGAACAGATCCTTCTGTGAGTAGAACAGCCTATACTATGAATATTTGTTTATGCATAGATTTATTAAAATTATTATATTAAATTACCATAATAACATGTAAACATTTTTAATTTTTAATTCCAAAACATTTGAAATCCTAAGAATTCTGAAGTAGATATATTAAGCCTACACAGTGTAATATGGTACCACTAGCTCACTTTCTTTAACCTTTTTGCCTTCCCCCAAATAGGTATTCTCCAGGCAAATCATGGCTCTCGGGGCAAAGGCTAGTGTCCATAGAGGATACAGACACAGAGGGGCCTTTCTAATTTTAGGAAGACCTGTGTATGTACTCCACTACTCTCTGTATCAGTCATGCCTTTTTTCTTTTCCCATCACTACTGCAAAATATCTGAGGCTGAGTATTTATGCAACCCACAATTTCTAGACTAAAAGTCCAAGGTTGTAAGACCTCACCTGTTTGGCCAGGGAAGGGCTCTCAGTGGTACCCTACAGGGACATTTTGACAGAATGCCTGTGGGAGACGGGATCTCATGGTGAGACAGTAGGAAACTGTCTTCCTCTGTCCTAGAACCCTAATCAAAGGATTATGTTAATTCCCTCTAGATGGGTACAGATCAGAGCCCCCAGTGACTTAAGGACTTTGTGGTAGAGTGTACCTCCCAAAAGTCTCTCTTATACACACAGGTGGGAAATCCCATAGCACCAGTCTTTGCTACATGCCAGCAGTCTTCATAAGCAGCGAATGGAATTGCCTGTGGGGTATATGTACAGGCTGCATAAGAAACACAAATTAGTTCTTGCTGTGATTTAGATTTCGCCTCCCAGATATCTCACGACGTTTATAAAAAATACTCCAAATTGTTTTTTAAAGAATAATTAAAAATTAACTAAATCAAAATTACTTGTGATCCTAAGAATTTTGGGAGAGTACGGTTCAGCCCATACTGACATAAATCTTCACATATCAGTGGTTTGGACAGCACAATAAAATCATGCCCAACCCATGGGCCTTGGAGACAGGACACAGCCTCATAGAGAATGACTGCCACACCTGACCTCAGCCATACGAGTCCCTAACACTCTCACCAGCCGACCTTCGCCTTTGTATTTTGTCCTGCACTAAAAGGCTCAAATCTCCAATTTAATTTTTGCCCTTGCACTCCAAATGGAACTGTTCGTTTTAAAAGCCCACCACCATTAAAAATTCCCTCTTGGTCCATCTTGGGTCTGAATGCAGTGTGTGCAGATGCTTTGTTAGTGGCCTACCAAGCTCCATTTCCTGGCAGGAAGTCACAATCTCACTCCCCACCCCACCCCCACAATATTCACATGACTCAGAAGAGCACAGAGTAACATCCACTAATAACTGCTCGATTAAATGAAGGCGGTCGGAGTGGCTTGCTTGTTATTTTCCATCTTGATCATTTTACAGCACCCTGACAGATCTCTGACACGGTTTATAATTTGCATGGTTGATTTCCCTTCTTCTGACAGATCTATCATGATTCTGACAGAATCTAACATGATTCTGTTATAAAAACATTTTATTAGACAAACAGAGGAGGCCCACTCTCCAATGCCCTTGGTCACCATGGTAAGTTCTTTACGCCAGCCTTTGTTCAAACCTCTGTTCTTGCTTAATGACCTCTTATCTTAGGACCCCTATGATAATCCTCCCTGCTCTTGACCATCCATCTTTTTCTGTTCAATAAATGTTCTGAACACAAGGAAAGTGATTATCTGATTTATACATTTTATTGCTTCTCTCAAACTGAATTCTCTATTTCCAAATAACCTATCAAATTATCTTATTTAATTGCTCAGTGAGCACGTAATCTAAGTACGATGTCGACACTGTATTGAGAGCTTGAAAATTAAGCCAGAAAGAGACTCAGAATGATCCAAGCAGATATGTGTGGAAAGGGTAGAGACAGGTCTGGGATCTGCTCAGTGTGTCTTCCTTGGCTGAGTTCCAACCACGTGGTAGGGGCACCAACAACTGATGCTCCTTTAAAAGCAGGTCACATGGCACAGAGGGAAAGTAAAGAACCACTTATTTTCCAGTATGATCACCAGTTAGTTGTGTGACTGTGCTCAGGACCCTGGAGCCTTTTCCCTGTAAAAGAAGTATATCAGACAAATGATCTTCACTGGCTCTCATGACCTGTGTCTGTTGTTTAAGAGTGTGTATGGTAGAGGTTGGGGGTGCTGTAGCCAAGGAGGCTAGAATGGTGTAGTTAAGGGGAAGGGATTGGTTTTTGTTTGTTTGTTGGCTTTGTTTTTGTATTTGGTGTTTTCTTTGATTGTGTTGGGTTTCTGTTGGTGGTGGTGTTTTTTTGTTGTTGTTGTGTTTTGTGTGTTTGTTGTTCTAGACACAAGAGATGCAGGAGTAGAGAGACAGATAGAAGGAGAGAGCATGGGAGAGCAGAGCAGAGGGAGGAGAGGGAGAGAGGGAGAAAGGGAGAGGGGGAGGGAGAGAAAGAGAGAGAGAGGGGAGAGAGGGAGGGAAGGAGGGGGGGAGGGAGGGAGAGAGAGAGGGAGAGAGAGAGAGAGAGAGAGAGAGAGAGAGAGGGAGAGAGAGAGAGGGAGAGGGAGAGAGAGAGGGAGGGAGAGCTGAAATATCAGGGTTATAAAGAGAATGCATAGCTGAAGGGGAGGGAAGCCCATTAACTGGGAGAGCTCAGGGTAGGGGAGGAGGTGAAGAGAGACAGGATGCTAGCATGGACTTTGAAAACAGCAACAAGGAATACTGCAGAAGCCTGGAGGCCAACATGAGCTCTGGTAAGCTAAAAGGCACGACAGTCATATGTCCCTCTGCCTTTTGGAATTAGGGAAAAATGGAGTTTTCTTTAGACCTGAAACTCTTAACCTCTGGTCCATCTCTCCAGCACCACATCCTACTGTCCTGCAGAGTGCCCTGGGAAATAGCTGTCATCAGAGTTGCCAGTGCTGGCCTCATGCTATACACACACACACACACACACACACACACACACACACACACCACACACACACACACACACACACGCACACACACACACACCACACACACACACACATGCAGAGAGAGAGGGGGGGCAGATTCAATGATACTCCTACATAGCTACACTTATATAAAATGTTCAAAGGAGGGAAATTTGTAGGTATGATAATTAGTGTCTACTTGGGACTAGGTGTGATGGGAGGGATCATTACCTACCAGCAGACAGGAGAGAGGCAAATTTTCTAACACTATCCTGGACTAGTCATTTTATAACTATGTAAATTAACTTAAAAATTTACTGACTCATATACTTACAATGGGTAAATTTTACGGAGGATAAAATTATGCATCAATAAAGCTGTAACTGAACAACACACGAAGGATCAGAGATGAGGAGGTATAGATGCAAACTAAAAATATATTGCTGAAGCTGGGTGATAAGTACAAGAGTTTATCATTGCTTTTACTTTCTTGTATTTGAAATTTTTTTATAGTAAAAAGTTAAATAAAAAAGTTCCTGTGCTGAATCATGGTCAGACCAGTTACTTAGTTACTTTTTAACTAGTATGTGACGATCATTGGTGATGCTCTCGTATATTTGGAAATTATAATAAAAAAACCAACTAGGCACGGCCTCCAGGGATTTATGTAATAGTGGGAAGCAGCAACACCATGTGCAAATAAACAAGGCAGTTTGAGTTAACACAAAAGTGCTGCCACTGACTTAAACTCTCCCCCAAGGAGGTACATCTGAGTTGGGATTTGATGAGGAGAAAGCAGGCACAGGGAGTTATAAAAGAGTGTCCTGACCGAGCGATGTTCTTGGAAAATGTAAGTTATTCAGCGCGTTAATCGGAAAGACTGAACTTTCCCTTGCTTGCTCGTTTTCATTTTCTTCCGTGAATTAGACATCTGGAACACAATGACTTTCTTTTCACCTGCTGGGACACTGTGGCTGTTAATCCATCCTCTGTGGAAGAGGACGACCTTTATGTTGCTAAGGAAAGCTTCTATAATTGGCCATTCTAAACTTGTTGAAAGATGGAAGGGATACAGGGAGAGCCCGGGAGGCCAGTCAGAAGGAACAGGATCGAGATCATTTGAAATTAAACCAGAGACAGGTGTCAGAAGTCACTAGTCCTAGACATTTAACACTATACTATGTCAGAGACCAAAATGCCAAAAGATAGGACACACTGTGAATGTGGAGGGAGACTAGACTCCACAGACCAAAATCTTCCCTTCAGAAGTCCAGTGAGATATTTAAAAGTTCACTCAGGACAATGCAATAAGACAACCCTCTTGACAACCCCTAATCTAAGCATACATCAAATGGGAAAATATAAAAATATGTAAGATCATCTTTAGAATGTGATATTCTTACTGTAAAGCAGAAACTCAAAGAAATGGATCGTAACCATCCTTTGGGACCTCTGAGCCCCAAGATCCAGTTAAGCAGAGGTTGCTGGAGGTTAAAAGAGAAGTGTGCTCCATGCTGAGCAGAGAGCAATTGGAAGGAAGGGGAGAGTAGGACAATCTCCCCATCCATAGGAGGTAAAGATCAGCCTCTCTGACAGCATCTGGAAGGAGGAGGGGCTGTCCTGCTATCCCTTTGGGGGCAAATGCTGAGCTCAAAATGCAAGACCTATTTCTGCTCTTATGTGCTTTTCAGAGACTTTAAAGCAAAAACTGATCTCAAAAACTATTAAAAACAAAAAAAACTAGAAAAATAAGCATCCTGAACTGATGGGGAAGGCCTCAAACATGAAGAAAAGTAATACTAAGTAAACAATAAGTTCTATAATTTAGAAATGCAATCCAAATAAAACAATATTATAGAAGAATAATCAGGAACAGTTCAAAATCAATTGTTTTTTCTGTTTTTTTTTTCTTTTTTTTCTTTATTTTTTTATATTTAAAAATTTCCATCTCCTTCCCTCCTCCTCCCCCCTCCCTTCCCTCCTCCTCCCCCTTCCCTCCCCTCCTTCTCCCCCTTCCCTCCCCTCCCCTCCACCCATACCTCCCCTCCCTCCCTCTCAAGGCCAAGGAGCCATCAGGGTTCCCCACTCTATGCTAAGACCAAGGTCCTCCCAACTCCCCCCAGGTCCAGGAAGGTGATCAACCAAGCTGAGAAGGCTCCCACAGAGCCCATCCATGAAGAACAATCAGAGCCCAGAGCCATTGTCCTTTGCTTCTCAGTCAGCCCCCGCTGTTGGCCACATTCAGAGAGACGGGTTTGGTCGCATGATCCATCAGTCCCATTCCAACTGGAGTTGGTGATCTCCCATTAGTTCTGTCCCACCGTCTCCATGAGTGAACGCACCCCTCTCGTTCCTGACTTTCTCCCTCATGTTCTCGCTCCTTCTGCTCCTCATCAGGACCTTGGGAGTTCAGTCCAGTGCTCCAATGTGGGGCTCAGTCACCTTCCCCATCTGTCGCCAGCTGGAGGTTCCCTCACGGTCCTGACTTTCTTTCTCATATTCTCTCTCCTTCTGCTCCATGAGGAGCAGAAGGAGAGAGAATATGACAAAATCAATTGTTATAGCATCATTGTTTTAGTTCCTTTTCATTGGCATGACAAAACACCTTGACCAACACAACTTATGAAAGAAAGCATTTCATTTGGGGCCGTATGGTTCTAGAGTGTTGGCATACATGACCGTTATGGCAGAGAGCATGGCAGCAGGCAGGCAGGCATGGTGCTGGAGCAGTAGCTGAGACCTTACATCTTCATCTACAAGCAGAAAGCAGAGAGAGGACTCTCCTGGAATGGCATGAGCTTTTGAAACCTCAAAGCCCCACCCCCACCCCCCAGTGACACCTCCTCCTCCAAGACCATACCTCCTAATCCTTCCCAAACTGTTAAACCAAATGGGGATCAAATATTCAAACATATGAGCTTGTGGAAGCAATTCTCATTCAAACTGTCATGATCATCAAAGGGAAAAAATAAAAGGAGAACACAATGCCAACTAAGCTGACATACTTAGTGGTGAGCAACAAGAGACCCTGCCTAAAAGCAACGTGGAAAGTGAAGACCAGCACTGGGGGTTTGTTAGCCTTTCATCCCCACACATGTGGTGTGGCAAACCCATGCCCACACAAGCATATATGCTACACACATCAAACACATATACACACACATACACACACACAAATAGAAAACATGAAATAAGTTCCTTCCCCTCTCCATACACATGCATACATGTGTATCTTTATTGTGTTTGCATGATATACAATATGTATGAAAGTTTTAGGAAAAGCTTTAGCAACCCTAGCTCTAGTTCAATACCTGATGTCAAAGGGCATGCCCATACTTCTGCCCCAGTTCTGATGCACTATTTGAAGTAGAGAACCCACCTGTACTTTGGATCCATCTCCAGTTTGACCCTGAATCAGAGAGTATGCACATACTCCAGCACTTGCTTCATTTGCCATCTATGGTAAGAGAGCTCATCCATTTAGCCCCAACCTGGTCTATTATTGAAGTTTGAGAATATGCCTGTACTTCAGCCCTAACTGTGGTTTGCTATTTGCAGTAGTGACTTTACCCACCCACAGAGCCATGGCTAGTGGGGAAACACTCAAAAGTTATCCCACTAAAATCAGGAGCAAGACAAGGGTGCCCACTCTCCGGCTCCTATTCAATATAATTCTTGAAGTCTTAGCTAGAACAATAAGACAAAAAGGAAAAAAGAAAAGAAAAGAAAAGAAAAGAAAAGAAAAGAAAAGAAAAGAAAAGAAAAGAAAAGGATACAAATATGAAAGCAAGAAGTCAAAGTATCCTTTTTGCCAATAATGCAATTTGATACATGAGCCACCCCAAAGACTCCACTAAGAAACATTGGAAGCTGATAAACACTTTAACCAAAGGCTACAAATTTAACATATATGACTCAGTAGCCTTCCTATAAACTGATGATGACAAACAAACTAAAAAAAAATTAGGGAAACAAACCCAGTCACAATAATATCAATTAAAAAAAAAAGAAAATATTGCCCAAAATATCTTGGAATAACTCAAAACACTGGAGAAATTGAAAACAAAACTTAGAATTTTGGAAACCCCCCCCTCCATGCACATGGATTGATAGGATTAATACAGTGAAAATGCCCATATTTCCATAATCAACCTACAATTTTGATACAATTTTAATTAAAATGCCAACTTAATTCTTTAAAAAAAATACGGAGGGAAAAAAACTTAAAATGTACTTGGAAGCAGAAAATACATCAGATAACAAAAGCAATTCTGATTAATAAAAATACCACTGAAGGCTTCATAACCTGATTTCAAGTTCTAAGAGAGCATGATACTGGTACAAAAACAAACACATAATCAATAGGATGGAATTGAGGATCCATATATAAGTCTATACAACTGTAATCACTTGTTTTTTGACAAAGCCAAAAATAATGATTGGAGAAAAATGGTCTCTTCAACATATATATATATATATATATATATATATATATATATATATATAGTTCTTTCACCTTACACAAAAAAATAAACTCTAAATGGATTCAAGACTTCAATGTTAGACAGAAAACTCTGAAATAGCTAGAGGATAAAGCAGAGAGTACAATTAAAATTTAAAGACAGGTGAAGACTTTCTGAATAAGATTCTAATCACATGAGAAATCGGGCCAGCAATAGGTAAGTGAGGCCTCATGAAACATAGAAAGTTCTACTGAGTGAAGAAGAATCCTATTAAATGGGAAGAACTCTCCACCAGCTATATGTCTGACAGAGGATCCATGTCCAGAGTTTAACATTTAACAAAATAAAGTAAGCAATTAAAAATGACCCATGGAACTGAACCCAGGATTCTCAAAATGGGTAATAAGCACTTTTTAAAATGTACAATGCCTATAAACCATCAGAAAACTGCAAATTAGAATTACTTTCAGATTTTATCATAGTCCATTTGGAATAGCTATTATCAAGAAACAAATAATAATGACATATGCTGGTAAGACGATAGGGAAAGAAGAACCCTTATCCACTCTTGGGGGGAGTGAAAACTGGGAAGCCATTTTGGAAATCAGTGTTGGGTGTCCTAAGAAAGATGGATAAAGTTGTCTGACCCAGCTACAGCATGCCTGGACATAACCCAGAGGATTCCATCTCCTAGGACAGAGACACCTACTGTGCTTCCACATTCAGTAAAGCTCAATTCACAATCACAAGGAAATGAGCTAGACCAGATATGTATCAACTGAAGGGTAGAGAATGAAAATGTGTTATATAAAAAAATGAAATTTTATTCCACAACCAAAAAACAATTAATTTACAAAATTTGCAGGAAAATGGGGAGACATGAAAATTTTTACAGAGTTAGGGAACCCAAACAGAAAAAAGGGGAAATGATGGAGGACTTTGATTGGTTAATTAATAAAGAAACTGCTTGGCCCAATAGGTCAGAACATAGGTAGGTGGAGTAAATAGAACAGAATGCTGGGAAGAAGGGGGTCAGGCAGACACTTCAGACAGTTGCCATAGTGAGTCGCATGCTTCTCCTCTCTGAGATGGATGCAGGTTAAGATCTCTCCTGGTAAGCGACCACCTCATGGTGCTACACAGATTACTAAATATGGGTTAAAGCAAGATATGAGAATCAACCAATAAGAAACTACAGATAACAGGCCAAACAGTATTTAAATAAATACAGTTTCCATGTAATTATTTTGGGTAAAGCTAGCCAGGTGACAGAACACAGCCCGCTGCTCCATCTACACCATCCCTCCAAGGCTAGGTAAACACTGTGGAAGAAGTCATTGCTGCTGTGGTTATCTGAATAAAATCTGCACAAGACTGGATCTTTCAAATGTTCATCGTGGATACACGGACCTGGGAAGGGCCCAGAAGGCCCCACCCCTCCCTGAAGCTCTCTTAGTACTCAGTGGTTGTAGGAGAAGGGGATACTATGTGTCTTTAGTGGTGTGGCACTGATATGTTGCCCACACTCAAGTAACAACCTCCTATGTGTGTTCTGACAAGCAATTCTAATCAAATTCCATGGGTTGCGCACAGAGATGCAAGTCAGAAGAACTTGCTAAGAAGAAAGGTTCCAGGTAGAATGGGAAGGGGACGAGAAGGGAGCAGGTGGTAAACATGACTAAAATTCATCATTTACAAGTATTGAATTTTCAGACAGAAAATGGGTTTAAAGCATTTGTGAATAAATTAAAAAGTCACTAAAATAAAACAGGGATTAAAGCTAAGTTTTTGAAATACACACACAGAGAGAAATGAAATCAATAAATCGAAGAATTTTCAAGAATTCCATAACAGGGCACACATGTAAAAGCAAAATTTTAAATTATTGAAATGAAGTTAAGATAAATAGTTACTAGTATATGCCTTATTGAATGGGTTACCAAAATAGAAAAAGATATATTGGTGACATAATATTCAAAGAGATACACACTGTGCTGCTTAGTTTTATGTCAACTTGACACAAACTAGACTAATCTGAGAGGAGGGAGCCCCAATTGAGAAAATGCCCCCATAAAATCAGGCTACAAGAAAGCCTGTAGAGCATTTTTTTAAATTAGTGATTAATGTGGGATGGCCCACCCCTTTGCGGGTGATGCCATCTCTGGGCTGATTGTCCTAGGCTCTGTAAGAAAACAGGCTGCTGGGCAGTGGTGGTGCACACCTTTAATCCCAACACTTGGGAGACAGAGTCAGATGGATCTCTGTGAGGTTGAGGCCAGCCTGATCTACACAGTGAGTTCCAGAGTAGATTCCAAATCTACACAGAGAAACCCTGTCTCAGGAAAAAAAGAAAGAAGAGAAGAGAGAGAAGAGAAGGGGAGGGGATGGGAGGGGAGGAGAGGGGAGGGAAGAGAAGGGAAGGGGAGGAAAGGGCAGGGAAGGGGAGGGGAGGGAAGGGGAGGGGAGGGAAGGGGAGGGGAGGGGGGGGGAGGGGAGGGGAGGGGAGGGGAGGAGAGGGGAGGAGAAGAGAGGAGAGGAGAGGGGAGGAGAAGAAGAGGGGAGAGGAAGGGAGGGGAAAGGAGGGGAGGGGAGGGAAGAGGGGAGGAGAGGAGAGAAGAAAGGGAGGGGAGGGGAGGGGATGGGAGAGGGGAGGAGAGGAGAGAAGAGAGGGAGGGGGGGGGAGGGGGGGGGAGAGGGGGGGAGGGGAGGGGAGGGGAGGGGAGGGGAGAGGAGAGAGGAGAGAGGAGAGAAAAAAGCAGAAAAAAGCGGAAAAAAGCAAAAAGCAGGCTGAGCAAGACAGGGAAGCAAGCCAATAAACAGAACACTCCTGCTTGGTCTGCATCAGCTCCTGCTCCAGGTTCCTGCCCTGTGTGAATTGCTGCTCTACCTCTTTTCCATGTTGAACTGTGAAATTTAACTGTGAGGGAAATAAACCCTTTCCTCCCCACGTTGCTTTTGGCCATGGAGTTCATCATACCCAAAGTAACCCGACCTGAGGTAATCACTAACGTGTTTTTAAAGTAAAAGCTCTCAGTTCGAAGACACACACACACACACACACACACACACAGGTAAATGAAAATCCACTTATTCATGTAAAATTTGAAAATAAAACTGAAGACATCATGGATCCAGAGGAAACGTTAAAGATTTGAGCATGAATTTGGAAGAAGTTGTTATCAAGAAGACAAGGTAAAGGTTGGCATCCTGTGCCCTTTACGGTGCCAGTGGGAACCAAGTTATGGTTATGAAATTAATTCCACCTTTAAGCTATCATTAGAGACTAGGCAGGAAAGAGATAACACAAATGCCTCTGTATACAAGGCCTGGGAGGATGAGGCATTCTCTAGATCTCTGAATGAACTATCCAATAAAGAATTCATTAAATAATAGTGACACCATGAGGAGGAAATGAGCCAAGAAATTAGAAAAGTGGGTAAAGAACACATCATATGAGTAAAATAAAATTGAAGAGTGTGTTCATGTAGGTTTGAAGTCCATGATGGCAAACATCCCACTACAAAAGGCTAAGGGAGGTAGATGGACATTTCTCAAAACAATACACTTAGTTGGTTAATCAGCACTAGAGACAATATTCACAATATTTGCCATCAAGGAAATGCAAACCAGACACAAAAAGAGGAAGATCTTTATGTCCTGGATGATGACTACAATCAAAATGACAAAACCAGGCAAGGGAGAGCCTTCTTGTAATCCCAGCATTGGGGAGGCAATGTGTCCAGCATGTTCAAATGTACTACCAACTATCTCAAATAAAAATGGACTACAATCATGATTAAAAATTAAGACTGAGTTAGATACATGTAATTTCAGCTCTCAGGAGACAGGAAAATACCAAGTTCAAGATCAGTCTGGACTATATAATTAGACCCAATATCAATGCTAAATATTAATTAAAATTACTACTTAAATTTTTCTAAAACAAAAGCATGCTTCTCATAAAAGGTATAGCTTAAATGTGAGGATAAAAAAATTACAAATTGAAAGAACAAAAAGTTACTCCATCTACAAAGTTTCCAAAATAGAAATAATATCACACTCAAGACAGACAAAGCCCATCTAAGACAGAAAACACAATTTTCTTAACACTGTATTTCTGTTGCTAAATGTATCGACACAGATAAAAGGAAGGAGCTTATATTTCCCCTAATGATTTATGTTCAAGATCTATAAAGCTGAAAGTAATTGTTAGAACTGCAGAAATATTGACCCCTAGGAGGAGAAATGACAAAATATCCTCAGAAACGGAAATAACTAACAAACTTTCAAAAATCAACAAGGACACAGAAATTTGAACATCACCATTAATAAACTTAATGAATTTAATATAAATAAAATATTTCGTCCAACAATCACAGAATATACTTTACTTTCTTTTCTAATTTACATGGGACATTAACAAAAGCTACCATTTGGGGGGGGGGGCATAAAGCCAAAATCAAAAATTAAATTCTATACACATTCATAATAACTATAATGCAAAGACCCCCTATACTTTCTACAAGTTGAGTAAAATATATATTTTTAATCTAGAAGAGATTAGTACATCAACAGTAGGAGAAGTTTGGACATTATTAAGGATGTCATCTCTACTTGGTCCCCAGTCTTGACACAGCCTATTTAATTGCCATCTGTCTGCCCTTCTGTTGCTTCATCTAGACCACCTGCCCACTCGGTCATCTGGATCTTATCCTGCCTTCAGTTCCCCTGCTCCTGCAGCTCATCTCTGACCCTTCAGCCTAATTCTGAAAAGCAGCCAACCAGCAGTAACACTTTTCCAGCAAGACTTTCAGTTCAGTTTGGTTGCTATTGTATCAGTACAAATTCTATTTACATTTTCATCTGATTTTCTGCTTCTCAGGACTTATGAATCCTCTTGAACACAAGCATGAACATCTGAGTGCACATAGGAGCACTTTCTACTCTTCCAGAAGACCCAGGTTCAGTTCACAGCTCCTACAAGGAAGCTGATAATTTCATTTCCAGGAGACCTAATAACACTCTCTTCTGGCTTCCACGGACACCAGTCACACACATGTTGCACAGGCAGAACACCCAAATGCACCTTTTTAGGGGTATATAAGGACAAAAAGAAGAAGAATTGAAGGCAGGAAGGAAGTAAAGAATAATAAATAGAGAAAAAAGAATTGTGAAGTAAAAGAGACAGAGAGAGAGAGAGAGAGAGAGAGAGAGAGAGAGAGAGAGAGAGAGAGAGAGAACAAATATCGAGAGAAGCAGAATGGAAAAATGGAAGACTAAATACAAAACAAAAAATTGGAACAAGGGTTTGAAAACCAAAAGGATGAGAGAAAAAAGAAGAGAAAGAAAGGGTCACAGGTTGGTTGGTAGAAGGTAAACAAGAAAAGGAAGGAAGGAAGGAAGGAAGGAAGGAAGGAAGGAAGGAAGGAAGGAAGGAAGGAAGGAAGGAAAGAAAGAAAGAAGGAAAGAGGGAAGGAAGGAGGGAGGAAGAAAGCAGAAAAAGAAGGAAGAGAAGCAGGTAATCTGAGGAACAAGAAAGAGGGAAGTGTAGGAAGAGTAAATTGGCTGTATCGCCACCTTCCAGGCATGCTTGCTGTTTATGACATAGAATCGGGAGTTCATTGCTGGCACTCCAAGGATACCGTGTTTTGCTCCCCAGACACTTTTCCAGCCTCGTTTCTCATGATTCCCGCACAGGTCAATGAGGTCTGCAGGACAGACGCTTCCCTTCCCTCCTCTATATCGTGTCCTCAGTGTTGAATGCTTTTCCCTACAGCCTTTTACTCTTGACACGTCAGCCATTTCACTTCAGGTCCAAACCCAGAGTCTCTAAAGAGCTTTTTGAGATGTCCTGGGAGGAATTGATGTCTTCCCTCAAAACCACCCGCTGACGTCTATATGATGCCCATTTGCACTTTATAGCTTCCATCACTGAGGATTTTGAAAGCCAGTGCTTGACAGTCAGTTTGGGCCTCCTTCTACAGCAGCTCTAAGTGTTTGATCCATACAAGCTGACCAATACATATGGGTTACATTCATTAGCATTTACATTTGGAGCTGACAACACACTGGCATAGATATCAAAGAGCCAAAAAAGTATCACCCAAACCTAAGCTAAAGCTGAGTTCTGTTTCTTGCTAGGACAGAAAGATGATGAACTAGACTGAATTTCTCAAATCCTTAACACTGAGGAATAGCAGAATGGACATGCTATTAGAATGGAAATGTACTTTCAAGCCAGTCTTTCAATGTGGGGACTTGGACAGGATTGGGCAAGAATCAATATAGTACTTTAGGATTGGTGGACATAGCATGGTGAGAATTTTAAAGAGATAGATTCAGTCTTAACATAAGAATGTGCTTTATGATTTTCTCTTGGATAGTTGATGAGTCTTAAAATGAAAAGTAATATCATTTGTGCTATGGAAGGCATTTCCAAGAAGAATAAATGTATAAAGACAAGAGAATACTAAAGCCACCTTAATGGAAAACTAAGGAGTGGGTTGGTAAGATTTTCTTTGAACATCATTAAGAATTATCAAGCTATTTCTTCTGGTTACTACCATGTCAATCAGGGTAGTAAACAGGTCTTTGTTGCCAAAAATTTAAGGAAATTCTCTGGAACATACTATAAAAATATAAGTATTATTTCATAGAACCAAAATGTTCATATAAATTCCTGGATTGACAGGTAGAATAATCAGCTAACGATAATATTTTGGTTGGGATACAGGACTAAAATAGTATCTCCAGGTTTCCTAACAAGTGATTGGTGCACAGGAAGGAACAAGGTGCCAAATGATAACAGAACCCTTCCCCGGGCTTCCAAAAACTGATGTTATAGAAAGAAAGTCTCGTATCTCTTTAGCTACTATTTTGAGTTCCTATAAGCCTGAAAGCATGGCAAGGCTGCAACACCCCCTTCCCTGCTCTTTACCTGATTCATGAAAAAATTCAGTTGAAGAAGAAAACACTGGGAGGAACCCAAACAGAGAAATCGTGTGCCAGCATCAGTAAGAAACTCACAACTGCTCAACACACAGAGAATAAGAGACTATGCATGCTGAGCTGTAAGTGGGGCATCCATACCACACCTCTTGCTCCCAAGCCTCAGGGAAAATCAAGGATAAAGGATCCAAACAATTATAAGAGTTGGAGGCAGTGGATGGTGACACAGAAACAGTCACAACAGGTCAATGGCACCTATAACCTCACAGTGGTTGCTACAGGATGCTTAAGTTCTCCACAAGATCAAGCCAGACAAAATCCTAGCATAGAGAAGGGAGGCACTCACAAAGGCCCACCTCTAGCTAAGACACTGTTGGCAATTGATGGCTTCTGGAGGGAGAGAATCAGTTTCTTCAAGGATATGAGCCCTGAATGGTTAGCCATGAGTAGATAGATGGCCCTACTCCATACACATACTGGCAGTGCCAAGTGGGGGAAACTAAACAAAACAGAAAATGAATTTGGGAGAGAATTTTGGTGGGTGGTACAGGAGAGGAATTGGAGTGAAGTGACTGTGAGTTGTCTTGATATTTTAAATTAATTATCTAGTTAATTAATTTACATTTGTCACATGAGACACATGCAATTTTATGTAAAGAGTCGTGAAAACATAAAAAATATAAGAAGTTTTCTTCAAACACATACATTATGTAAATCCTTATTAATCCATTAGTTTTTTTCTATTTGGTTGGTTAAGGTTTTTTGTTTATATGCTTGAACTATTGATTTTTCTTAGATGTAAATTAAATACCCACCCATTAAAAAAGGAAGGAAGGAAGGAAGGAAGGAAGGAAGGAAGGAAGGAAGGAAGGAAGGAAGGAAGGAAGGAAAGAAGGGAGAGAGAGAAAAAAGAGAGAGAGAGACTCCCCACAAAAGACGACCTTCTTGGGTTGGCGATATAACACAGTCAGTAAAGCACTACCTAAATAAGCCTGAAGACCTGAGTTTGATTCCCTAGGACCCACTTGTGCCAGTGACCCCAGCACTGGGGCAGCAATAACAGGGTTCATGGGGCTTGCTACCCAGCCAGTTGAGCTGAATCAATGAGTTCCAGGTTCTGTGAGAGTCCCTCTACTAAAACTTAAGGTGGAGAACAATCAAGGAAAACACTCAACAATGAGCTCCACACATATGTGCACATAGACTGTACAGACAGACACATATATACACACATACACACATACACATGCACATTCACAACCTGCACTAATTATAAGTTAAAAGCTCATAGAATAACTTACAAATCTATATCATAACTCCAGTGCTTAGGTATCAGGACTCTGGAGGTCTCAGATAAGGGAAGCAGGAAGCACCATTGCCATACAGATCAGGCCACCTCTAGCCCTGCACACGATGTGCATCGTATGACTCTTTCAACCCTTTATTAGAGAATAAGATTCTGTTCCTTTTGCTTTGCTGAGCATGCACCAGCTGACAAGTTCTGCATTTGTGAGGAAGTAAAATGAAGATTGAGACAGGGTGCCTGCACTGCCTCTGGGGTTTTATTCACTGAGGCTTATCAGTCTTGATGCAAAATTCTACCACTTGAGATCACACTAGCATGCAATAGCCCTCTGTTACTTCACACAGAGATTCCCACATATAAATAACATTTCTTCATGGCATTCCTTTTGCATGTGACCAATAATGCAGAAAATGCCTGGGCTAGCACTCTGTGCAGTGCAGAGGTAGCAAGACACTACTAAGACAGACATATGCATCTAACGAATCCTTAAAAAAATGGTGTTTCCATAAATCTATTCTCTAACATCTCAGGAATTAAAGTCACAGTGACCTTGTTTAATAATTCTGTCCCTTTCCACAACCAAAGGCAACTGAGAAAAGAAAGCAGACCCTCTTTTATATTAAAATTGCTTGCTTACAATATATTGTGAGCATGCTTTTCCTCTCCCCAAACTCCTCCCAGATTCTACCCACCCAACTTCAAGTTCTCTCTGGCTGTCTCAAACCAAAACCAGAACAAGACCATCATAGTTTTCAGCTTACTGCCCATCTTCTAAGCGGGCTGTCTTTCTCCCCGCCCCAAGACTCCATTTTTCTGCTTGAGGTAGTAAATTCAGGGAATTTTCAAAGGGACAAAATCTACTTGAATACAAATATCAAACACATGGAAATTTCTCCTGGTCCACCACCCGACCCCCATCAGAAATGTCCTTTGTTGTCTGCCAGTGTGTGTCAGCTGGCTGACATCTCTGGTTGAGGAGTAATCATCCAGGCATCCTTACAATGCAATGACAATCAGTTACCAAAAATGTGCAGGCACTGATAACAGGATTCAGAAGGGTCGGAAATGAGAGGAAGAAAATGGGCATTTCAAACAAGTGCACAGAGGCTGCTGCCGACCTTAGCTTGAGACTGCATCCGAAACGATTATTAATTTTCTACTATAAAACAGAAGGAAGCCAAGTGAAATCCTGATAAAGAGCCATTCGGGACAGGGAGGGGGAGAGAGCATTTCTGTTCCGATGGAATTCTTGAAGTTCAATTCAATTCTGCCAGAAACATCTTTCTTCTCCCTTTGTTCAGTCAAGAAGAACGGGACAGCAAAAGGGAGGCACGATTTAACTCCACATGTATACCTTCTTGGAGGTACATGTGTCCTCTCTATGGTTTTTAATGGATTTGGAAATCTAAGAAAGGACCTGTATGCATCAAGGGTTTCAGCAAGCCTGTCACAACATTAACAATTTATCCCAGCTAGGCATCTTGTCAGGAGACTCGGCACACAAACTACAAAGGCAGCCACAACTTAGAACTGTCTGTGTATTCCTACCACCACCCAGCTGTTTTCATTTAAAAATGACCTCAAACTAGGCAGGATCCTGGCCATGGCAATGAACAATCAGAGGTTAGAATAAGTTCGCTTATTCCTCGTCAAGCAATTAATATGAGAATCAGGGAAAGGAGGTTACAAGCATCCCATTTCACGCAACCAGGAGCTCATAATGTGTGTGTATTCTACTTACAAGTAAAACGGTAAAGATAAGCTAAACCGGCAAAGGGTCATATCATTTCACCTGAACTGGAAGTTGTTCAGCCATTTAATTTGGAGCAAAAGGCTGACCAGGCTTTTATGAATGGAAAGAAGATATCTGAAAGGTCCCCACCTAGATGAGGAAAGACTCCCTTCCCCATAGTCAATGTGTTCTATTAAAAACAAACAAGAGCCAGCACGATGACAGCAGTGCAAGCAGAGCAGTCATTTCACTGGGCTGGGAAATCAAAATGAATGTGCTCCAATCGAGCTGCCAGAGAAGCTGGATTTGAGTGTATATGAGAATATTTGTGTCAGCTCCAAAATATGCATATAAGTATATTATATAGAGTGGATAGGTAATATTTAGGTGTATATATTATATATGCATATAAGTAGGTAATAACAGATTAACAAGAAAAAGAAGCCATGAATTTGAAAGAGAACAAAAAGGGGTTTGTAAGGGATTTGGAGGAAGGAAAAAAAAAGAAACTGATGTGATTATATTATAGTCTCAAAAACAAAAGAAATAACAAAGATAAAATAAACCTTGCTTAGATGGCAAGTATTAAAATGTAAACATCGCCAGGTGGTGGTGGCGCACACCTTTAATCCCAGCACTCAGGAGGCAGAGGCAGGAGGATCTCTGTGAGTTCGAGACCAGCCTGGTCTACAAGAGCTAGTTCCAGGACAGGCTCTAAAGCTGCAGAGAAACCCTGTCTCAAAAAATCAAAAAAAGAGTAAACATCATAATATACTTTTTCCCTTTTATTGTAAATTGTTTTTCCCTCATGTGCTATAATGTGATTATAGTCCCCCCTCCCTCTACTTGTCCTAGTTCCTAGCCACCTCCCCTCTCATCCAGATCCACACTCTTTCCATCTCTTATTAGCAAACAACAGTCTTTTAAGGGGTAAATTTTTTTAAAAAAATTAAAACAAAATAAAATGAGATGTAAGATAAACTAACACATTAGAATAAAAAATACACAATAGTAAAAGATCCCAAGAAATGGCACAAGAAACAAATGTAGAGAGAGAGGGAGATCCACTTGTTCACAGGTTCAGGAATCTCATGAAAATACTAAACTGGGAGATACATATATCCAAAACTCCAAAAATGCCATTGAGTTTGTTTTCTGTTGACCATCTACTGCTGGGCATGCAGTCTACCCTTTAGAGTAAGAGTCCCTGCTGAGACTCCCTTGGAAAAAAAATCAAATTTTCATTTGCAAGTGTTTATCGATTAGAAGTGGCTTCAGGGATAGGGATGAGGGCCTATGTCCACTTCTTTCTGCTGCTCTAGGACTTCATCTGGTGTAGACACATGCTGCCTCAGTCTCTGGGTTCGTATGTGCACTGATTCTGTTGAGTTAGTTTCTTGGTGTCCTCCATGCCCTCTCGTTTTTATACTCTTTCCACCTCCTCTTCCTTCAGATTCTCTGAGCCCTGGAGGGAGTAGTTTGATGGCAACATCTTTACAGTTAAGTATTCTGATGTCTCTCACTCACTACATATTGTCTGGGTGTGGGTCTCTACATTTGTTCCCAACTACTGCAGAAAAAAGTTTCTCTGATAATGGCTGAAAAAGGCACTGATATATGAGTATAGAAGAATGCCATTAAGAGTCATTTTATTAGTACATTCTATTCATAGAACAGTAGTATTTGCTTTACCCTAGGTCCATGGTCTATCTAATATTAGGTTCTCGGACACCAAAGCATTGTCAGGTATGGGTTCCATCTCATGGAGTGGGCCTTATGTCAAATCAGATATTGGTTGGTTACTCCCACAACCTTGTGTTGGGGGAGGCATGGTCATTTGTTTCCCTGCCACTCAGACCCATTTCCCAGCTGCCCTGACTCAAAACAACCACACAGGAACCATATTATTTAAATCACTACTTGGCCAATCACTTAAGAGTTTTGCTAGCTAGCTCTTATACCTTTAGTTAACCCATTTTTATTAATCTGTGTATCACCACATAGCTGTGGTTTACCAGCAAGGTTCTGGCTGGCAGCGAGCATCTTTCTCCTCTGGTGGCTCCATGACTTCTCCTGACTCCACCTTCTTTCTCCCAGCATTCAGTTTAGTTTTCCCACATAGCTCTATTCTGCATTCTGCCCTATTACAGACCAAAGCAGTTTCTTTATTCATTAACCAATAAAAGCAACACATATACATAAGGACCTCCGACATCAACTTTGTGCCACTATAGCACTTGCCTATCTTACAGGAAGGACACCATTTTAGATCAAAAGGTTTGCAACTGGGTTGGTGTTTATGCTTCCTCTTTGGTAGCATGCAGAATAACCTTTCTATATCAAGGATGCTAGGACATAGAGTGAAGGCTCTATGTAGCCACCAGCTCAAATTCCCCACATTCAGTGAGTTGTGAAAGTGTTGTCTTCTGTAACAGTACCTTGACCTCAGTTTGTAGAGAGTAACCTATAGGCTTGGCAATAGCCTAGGTTTCTTAGGGGTTCCAATGGGACCCCTTTGGCCAACAACCCAATTAGATGTAATCCATTCCCAATACTGGAAGTTTTGTTTGATGACAAGAGATGTCCATTTGGGGTTTTGTCCTACCCATTATTTAATGATTTTATTTAGACCACCTTCAAACATGTACATATGTTAGGAAACTTCTACTGTATTAGGTTTATATACTACCCTTCAAATGGCCCTTGATTTTAACTGTCTCTCCCCATATTTGCCCCATCCCCCTTATCCTTCCTTTCCAGTCCCCCACAGCCAGTCATAACTCTATTTTTTATTTATAGGAAGATCTTTCTGAACCTACTGGTCCCTTACTATATACCTCTTACTATATATACTCTGTGGTTCTACAAATTGTAACATTTGTGCAGTGTGATATGTATGGATCTAGTTGCATTTTTCTAAATGCAGTCATTCAGTTTGCCTAACACCATTTGTTGGAAATGTTTATCAGCTGTGGGAGTTTCCGAGTAATTTTTAGGGTCACTTATGTGTAGTGTCATATCACCTGCAAATAAAGATACTTCGACTTCTTCCTTTTCGTTTTGTATCCCCTTATTCCCCTCCAGTTGTCTTATCCCCCTAGCTAAGACTTCAAGTACTATTTTGAATAGGTATATGGAGAGAGTAAACAATGTTCCCCTGTCCCTGATTTTAATGGAATTACTAGTGTTGGTTGTTTTATACTCTTTACTCTTTGGGGGGAGCACCACCCAGCTCCCCAAAAAAATACACACAAAGGCTTTCATTACTTATGAATACTCAGCCTTAGCTTGGCTTATTTCTACCCTGCTTTTCTTAAATTCTCCCAGCTAACTTTTGCCTCTGAGCTTTTGCCTTTCTCTTACTTCTGTGTATCTTAATTTCACTCTTACTCCATGGCTGGCAGTATAGCTGGGTGGCTGGCCCCTAGCATCCTCTTCCTTCCTCTCTTGCTCCTTCTTTTTCTCCTTCTATTTATTCTCTATGTCTGACATCCCCACCTATCCTTTCTCCTTCCTTCCTATTGACTGTTCAGCTCTTTATTAGACCAATCAGGTGTTTTAGAGAGGCAAAGTACCACAGCTTTACAGAGCTAAACAAACGCGACATAAAAAAAAATGTAGCACATCTTTGCATTAAACAAACGTTCCACAGCATAAACAAATGTAACACATCCTAAAATAATATTCTACAACAAATTACTTTGAGTTTCTCGCCATTTTATTTGATACTGGATATGGAGCTATTGTAAACTTTCTTTTATTATATTGAGGTATGTCCCTTGTAGTCCTAATCTCTCCGGGACTGTTAATATCAACGGGTGTTGGATTTTGCCAAATGCCTTCTCTGCATCTACTGAAATGATCATGTGGGTTTTGTCTTTCAATTTGTTTTTTTGGTAGATTACATTTATTGATTTACATATGTTCAACCATCCTTGCATTTCTGAGATGAAGTCTACTTGATTATGGTGGATAATCTTTTTGATGTGTTCTTTGATTCTGTTTGAAAGTAAAGTGCTTTATTGAGAATTTTTGCATCTATGGTCATAAGGGAAATTGGTCTGTAATTTTCTTTCTTTGTAGGGTCTTTATGTGCTTTGGGATCAGGATAAGTGAGGCCTCATAAAATGAATTGGGCAATGTTCCTTCTGTTTCTATCTTGTAGAATAATTTGAGGATTGTTGGCTTTAACTCTTCTTTGAAAATCTGTAGAATTCTGCACTAAAACCATATGGTGCTGGGCTTTTTGGGGTTATTAGAATTTTAATTACTGCTTCTATTTCGCTGGGGGTTATAGGCTGTTTAAATTGCTTATCTGATCTTGACTTAACTTTGGCAAGTGGTATGTATTAGAAAATTAACCTTTACTTTTAGATTTTTCAAGTTGGTAGAGTACAGCTTTTTAAAGTGCATCCTTATGGTTGATTCTCTGGGTTGTTGGTGTCTATTGTTATGTTCCTTTCCCCTTTTATCCATAATTTTTTTTAATTTTGATTTTTCTCTATCTACCTGTTAGTTAATTCAGATAAGGGTTTGTCAGTATTGTTGATTTTCTCAAAGAACCAACTCTTTGCTTTTTTGATTATTTGTATTAGATTTTTGTTTTTGTTGTTGCTTCTGTTTTATTGATTTTAGCCTCAATTTGATTGTTTCTTGACGTCTACTCTTTGGTTGTAATTTCTTCTCTTTGTTCTAGAGCTTTCAGGTGTGCTGTTATGTTACTAGTATGAGACCTCTACTTTTTATTTTTTATTTTTATGTAAGTGCTATGAACTTGCCTCATAGAGAAGCTCCTTCATTGTGTTCTGAATTTCAAGTATGCTCTCAATTCATTTTCATTCAACTCTAGAAAGTCATTAATTTCTTTCCTAATTTCTGTTTTGACCCAATTTTCATTCAGTAATGAGTTGTTCAGTTTCCAGGAGTTTGTAAGCTTTTTGTTGATGAAAACAAAAGTGAATTTTTCTAAGTCTGGAGTGGTACCACATACCTGTAATCCCAGAATGCAAGACATAGTTCAAAGCCATAGATAAGCATACCCAAACACACACATGCACCTCCCATCTATACCCCCTACACACAGAGAGAGAGAGAGAGGGAGGAGGGGGAGAGGGGGAGAGGGAGGGAGGAAGGGAGAGAGAGAGAGAGAGAGAGAGAGAGAGAGAGAGAGAGAGAGAGAGAGAGAGAGAATAGGAAGCAAGAAGAGCACCAGCATTTATCTCTCTACTTCTCTATTGTGGCTGCACCATGACCAGCTGCCCCATGTGTGCAAGCTCCTGCTGCCCTGTCTACCCCATCCTGATGAGCTATAACCTGAAACCATGACTCACAATAAACCCTTCTGTAAGTTGCTTTAGTCAGGTATTCTGACACAAAAAAATGAGACAAGCAACTGATACAAATGAAAAGGTAGGAAATGGAAAATCATTTGGAAAAAATAACAAAACCAATGGCTGACTCCCCTGTAAATGGAAATTTCTGTCCCACCTGGTCCCACAGTCATTCAGTCCCAAATAAACACACAGAGGCTTGTATTAATTATAAACTGTTTGGCCTATTGGTCAGGCTTATTACTTACTACCTCTTAGAATAAATTATCCCACAAATCTTATCTATGTTTAGTGAAGCGGCTTGGTACCTTTTCTCAGTAAGGAATTCTCATCTTGTTTCCTCTGCTTCTGAATGATGACTGCATCTCTGCCTTTCCTCTTCCCAAAATTCTCCGAGTCCGGTGGCCCCACCTATGCTTCCTGCCTGGCTACTAACCAATCAGCATTTTTTAAACCAATATGAATGACAAATCTTTACAGTGTACAAGAGCCTCACAGAAAAATAATGAAAGATGGAAGGCAGTGGCATTGATAGCTTTAATGTGCTAAGAGAGAGAACTCTAGAATTCTGAAAATGGAGTACATATAAAAATGCATCCAAAAATCATGTAACCAGCCTCTCAAGTTCAAGGGAGCAGTCCAAGATGGAAAAAGAAGTGAAGTCTTCCAAGACCAAATGCATTCGAAAATGTGAGTATCCCAAAATGTAGTAGTACTGAGAGCTGAGTAGATAGATCAGTGAATAAAGCACTTGCTGTGTGTGCAAGCCTCAGGACCAGAGTTCAAATCCCCGAACCTACACAAAGCCAGGCACAATAGTACCTGTTTCTGTAATCCCAGTGCTCCTAGAATGAGATGGGAGGTTGAGGCAGGAGGATCCTGGAACCTTGTGAGACAGCCCGTCTGGTGAATGCAGTTCAGAACAACAAAACCCTCTGCATGTAACAAGGTGGAAGACGAAGACCGATCCCTAAGGTTATCCCCTGACAGCCACACATAAACCATGTGCACGCACATACACACAGATTTTTTTCTTTAAGTTTGGGTATTCAAAACCACAACGAAGGAAATACATCTAGGAGTTCATAATAAATACAGAAATACCAATTATCACTTGAGAGAGATCAAAATACCACCTCAAACATATTTCCACTTTTATTCTGAATTGGTTATTCAGAAAAAACGATACGCCACTGCAGATGGAGGCACGCTTCACAGAGCTGCACTATTGTAAGATGTCTGCGTCTGTCTGCATCAAAGCATTAAAGGTGGGCACGGAACCTTTTCTGTGACAATGTCACACTTCAGAGGAAAATGACTGATGGTCTGACCCCTGGGCCAGACAGAAGCCACCATAGGCTACATCTGCATCACAGGACAGCTTTGACTTGCTTTAGACCATTTCATTACACTTCCCTGACCTCTAACATCCCTCCTCCAAGAGACCCAAGTTCATATCCTGAGGTCAAGCTCCACACAATTTGCCAGCATCTCGCCAGCTTAGAGTTTTATACCCCTGTTAACATGATGTAATGAAATCTATGTGGACTTGTGTGTGTTGCTTTAGATGTTGCTTTTTTATCCCCCGTGCTGGTAATTGAAGTCGAGGCCTTGCGTGAGCCAAACGAGCGATCTACCACTGAGCTACATCCCTGCCCCTTGCCACTTTATTTCACATACTAAAATTATTGAATCTTCAGAGAGAGGCGAGTATATTTGAAGCTTCTCTATAGACATCAGCAGGGCAATGGGGTGGAGAGAGATTAAACAGGATCCTATTTCTAGAAATCTTTTTTTTAAGTTAATTAAGATGTAAAATACTAATCAGATGAACTGGATAAAGTGGGGAAAGTTCCAAGAGCAGGTTGTCGTCAGTAGATTAGCTCTCAGCTGCTAATGTCCCCCATGGGACCCTTCACCAGAACATTTTTAGTTGTCACTAAGATTCGGGTACAGTTCCTACTGTTGTCTACTGGCAAGGGCCCTACTAGACGAAGCTTTATAAGTTAATAGAAGCATTCTTAAGACTACCTGTAATAAACTAAATAGTCACTCCTCAGGGATGCCCTCCTTGCCATAACTCACAAAGATGTCACAAATATGCCTAAAACAATTTTGCAAGATGATAAAAGGATCTTGAGAAGGGAAAAATCATCTTGGATTATGATCACGGTGAGTGTCTTAGTTAGGGTTTTTACTGCTATATGACCAAAGGCAACATGGGAACTAAGTGATTTGTTTTGCTTTGTTTTTGTTTTGCTTACATATCCTGAATCACAGTTCACTGAGGCAATCCAATGCAAGAACTCAAACTAGGAGAGAAACCTAGAGGCAGGAGCTAACGCAGAGTCTGGGAGGATGCTATTTCATCATGATTTGCCTCCCTGCTTTCTCATAGAAGCCAAGACCACCAGCTCAGGGATGGCATTACCCATAATGTGATGGGCTCTTAAACATCAGTCACTAACTTTTTTTAATTTAAAAGTATTTTTTTTTCATTTTACATACCAACCACACTTTTCCCTCCTTCCCCTCCTCCTTCTCCCCTGCTCCACTTTCCTGACACTAGACAGACAGCTGGGGAACATGTATAGGACTGACTAGTCCTTCTGAATCACTAATCTTTTCAAAATGCCCCACAGGCATGCTTACAGCCTATCTCATGGAAGCATGTTCTCGATTGTGGTTCAGATTACTTTGCCTTCTGTCAAGCTGGCAGAGCTTGTCGAGTGTGATTACAGCCCACCACAACCTCAGAAAAGAGAGGTGAGAGGGTCAGAGTCAAATGGAAGGCAATACAATGAAAGACAGGGCAGGCAGAAAGGGCAAGAGAAGAGAAAGGAAAGGGATTAATGACTACAATTTGAAGATGCTATTGCTAGCTTTGAAGGTAGAAGATGGAGCGCCACACCAAAGGAGAAGGCAGCCTGTGGAAGCCGGGAAAAGGGAATAAAACATTCTTCCTTGGAGTTCCTTTGAGTTCAGTCCATCAAAAACCATTGTGGACAGCTGACCTCCAGAAGTCCAAGGTAACTGTGGTAGTTTGAATGCAATTGGTCCCCATAAGCTCATAGGTAGTGGCACTATGAGGAGGAGTAGATATGGTCACTGTAGGAATGGATTTTGAGATCTCATATGTTCTCAAGTCATGCCCAGTGTTTCAGTCCACTTCCTGTTGCCTCTGGGATTAAAATGTAGCTTCTTCTCCAACACCATGTCTGCCTGCATGTGACTATGTCCCACCATGATGATAATGGACTAAACCTCTGAAAATGTAAGCCACCCAATTAAACATTTTCCTTTATAAGAGTCACTGTGGTCATGGTGCTTCTTCACAGAAATAGAAACCCAAATACAGAAACAAAACTCTAAGGTGTGTAACTACCAAGTTTGTAATCAATTGCAAAAGCCATGTTGTACTAACATGCCAACCAAATGCCTGTACTGTTCAAGCTTCCATTTGTAAAATGGATACCATTGCAATGATAAAGACAGTAACACATGACCAGAACCATTCATGCTGCACAGTTATTTGACATTGCCCAATCGATGATGGTGTCTAAAACTGAAACAAAAAAAGCAAACAAAACAAAACATCCTTAAATCAAGGAAATTAAAATGGACTACAGAAGCATTTACTCATCAGAACTCAGCCAAGGCCCCTTGCTGATCCTTCCTCCATCAGTTCTAACCATGACTTTTGATTGACAAGTGAAACAGTTTCCCTGTAGTTGAATGTCATACACAGACCTATTTGAAAAACCCGGAGCATATTTTCAGAACAACTTGAAGTTATGTTTGCTTGGGCTGTATCCTACCTAAATGTGATGTTCTCGGTTCTCAAATCTCTCCCCATCAACCTTGGTTGACATATTAAAGCCTTGCCTAAATTTTCATAAGCATTACAGACAACTAGAAAAAAAATGTGGCAATGGGCAGAATTCTCATGCAGTTAGAGCTCTCTGAGTAACCTCAAGCTTTTATTCAAGATATTGATATATAAACAAACCAGGTGTTGTGACTCTTACCAAGCTCAGAGAAGGCAAATGGAAGGCTCAGACAGGAGGACCAGGAGTTTGAGGCAGTCCTGACCTGGTACCTAGTCTGGGTTGAAGATATCTATAGACAGTTCCAGGTAGCCATTCACTCAACTTACTTTTGACCAATATCATGAAATGAAATATGCTGTCCAAACCACTCCTGGCCTGTCTTTACTAAGAATGCATAAGGTAATGGCCACATCCGAAAGGATTGGCTCTTATATGGGAATAGCCTATGCACAGCACCTGGCATAGGCTGAACACTCAGGAACATTTCCCTCTCTACTATCCAGTAAGTGTCCAGAGAGAAGTAGAGAGGATGCAGTCACTCAGTAACCCAGTGGCTGGGGCTCTGTGTCCTCAGAGTTGTATTTTTCCATTTAATAGTTTAACTAGGAACTGTCTGTTGGTAGCCATAGGCTGGGCACTGGGTTTTCTAGGCTGGTAAGACCAGAGACCAGAGAGAAGCAGCCCCAAAGCTTACCCTTCCCACCATGAACAAGAAGAGTGTAGCCTGTGCAGTGAGACTTGCAGAAAGCTTAGCAGAAAGTAAAACGGTAGCTTAAAGAGTGTATTAGTCAAGAAAAGAGGGAAACAATAGAGTTCATGTGAGTTAAGCCTCAGTGGGGTGGAACCAACCAATGTCCAAACATTAGAGAAATGGGAAGAGAGTTCTGAGGACTCCTGTAACCTTGATACATCTCCAAGATTTTACTGTGTGCTCTGTGATTCTCCAGGGAAGAATATTATAGTATTTATTTTGTTTGACTCTGGGTAGTTTACTGTTGGAATTTTAAAATTCCTTGATAGGGCTAGGACGGTAGCTCAAGTGTTTGCCCAGCACACAGAAAGCCCTTGATTTGAGTCCACAACTGCACTGTGGTATGCACCTGTGGCCTTGGCAGCAATGTGAGGTTCCAAGTTCAAGGACACCCTTGGCTAAATAATAAGACTGAAACCATCCTAGGATATGTGAAATCAATAGTGCTCTGTAAGGATCCTGTCCTCCAGTTTAGTAAGTAACTTATGCACCAAACCTAGAAGTAAGTGTTTGGGTGGAAATTCTATCCCAAGCCCCCTCCCCCAGGAGTTGCCTCAGTCCAGATTCCACCCTGCCAAACAATGACTCCTCCCCAGAGATGCTCAAGACCACTCCCACAGGGTATTTAAACTGCCCACCCCCCCCCCCCCCCCCCCCCCCCCCCCCGCAGAGAACAATCACATGGTTTTCCAATCTTCCTTCCCTATCTCCTCTCTGAGGGGCTGGAAGGTCACTCAGGAGCACAGTTATCGATTAAACCTGGGCTTTCTCTAATTTTGTTTGATTTGGTCTGATTTGGATTATTGCATCTGCAGAGAGATTTATCAGGGTGCAGAAACTTTTTCAGTCAGAAATAAAAAATAACAGTTGTAAGAAAAAGTTATAAATATGACCAGACTGGCATTTAACAAGGCTAATTCTAAGAGCAGCAATGGCTTGCTTGATCTATGATAGATGTAATAGGATTAAAGAAGATCCCATAATCTCTGCCAAGAACACTTTCATAAGAAACCCTTCCTGTCACGAAGCTTCAGTGCATCTGACTTAAGTCCTTCTTGCTGCAAATTAAATTCCTCTATCCTTCCTGCACCATCCTTTATAATTAATGCTCTTCTCGCTGAAGATCATAACAGAGCACTTTTCCCCTTCACTAGCTCCACAACCCTCACTAAATAACAGTACACCAGAGAGTTGGATGTTTCGCAAATGAAAATACGTGTTCGGTGATAAACAATTCTGCTTCCTATGCATTTGCTTCAGAGGCTAACATTTTCTAGGTGGGAAGTTAGTTTGTGAGTGTCTATGTCTACCTCTGGAGAACTGTTCTGTCTCCCCATTGGCCACTTTTATGTTGGTTACTCTTCTGATTGCCATGGCACAAGCTCTAACATAAGCAACTTACGGAAGAGTGTATTTCGACTCAGTTTGTGGGAACAATCCAGACTAGGGGAGGCAGAATGGCAGAAGCAGGAATCAAATGATGGTCACATTTCCTCCAATCAGGAAGCAGAGGTGGATGAGCGCTTTGCCTAGCTTGCTTTTGTTTTAATTCAGAGATCCCAATACGCAGGATGGAGCCACCCACATTTCGGATGAAGCTTCCAATCCCAGTTAACCTAACCTGGAAACTCCCTCGAAGACTTGCACAGAGGTTTGTCTCCTAGGTAATTCTTGTCGAGTTGATAATGGAGACTAAGCATTGCAACCATCAGCCATGAATATTCCCATCCAACTGAAAGTGATGCCTAGCAGTTAAACTCCATGTGTTCTCTCACCAGCTCCCTATGAAGCAGGATATTAGGAAAGCTAGATTCAGAAGTCCTCTGTTATAGACTAGGTGCCAGAAATAGAGATGACTATTACCTGCATCCTATCTGACTGTCCTTCCTGGTCATCTGATGGAAGTTTCTAGAATGCACTGCCTTTTAAGCCTGCCTCACCACTACACTTTCTGACTGACCTCTCCCACTTACTTTTCAGTTTTGAAAGTTGCTTTCTTATGTTTGTTTTGAGACAAGACCTCATGCAGCCAATCTCAAACTAGCTATGTAGCTAAGAACCTTGAACTTCTGATCCACGTGCTAAAATTACAGGTGTGTGCCACCTTGCCTACCTTACCTCTCCTACCTGAAAGAGGCCAATGCTTAGGATGTAGGGAGGCTCCAAGAAGCTCCCCAGCATGACTCCCTTCATAGGGTATTCTTAACAAAGAATTAAACATCCCTAAAATTTCATCAAATAAGATTAAGGTTGGAATAGTTAACCTTTCTAGACTACCACCCCCTCTAACAGCAGTGTGTAGCTACTTCCTCCTCTTTAAATATAAAATGGGACACATGCAAACACGCATAATGCTGTGCCTTGCGCAAGGGACCCATCTCTTACCTTACTGGAGCCAATCAACTAGCTCAATCCTGAAGATTTAGACAAAAGAAGCCAAGGCAGCCGGGCGATGGTGGCGCACACCTTTAATCCCAGCACTCGGGAGGCAGAGGCAGGCGTATCTCTGTGAGTTCGAGACCAGCCTGGTCTACAAGAGCTAGTTCCAGGACAGGCTCCAAAGCCACAGAGAAACCCTGTCTCGAAAAACCAAAAAAAAAAAAAAAAAAAGAAGCCAAGGCAGTAGAGAAAGTTCAATGCTATAGGACAGCGGTTATAGCTGGCTATCTTGGTAGTGCTATACTTGGCCCATGATTGAGTTTTAAATTATTTTTGAGTTTAAGCTAGATTATACAAATGAGAAAATGAGATAGATTCACACGAAATCCACCTGTGCTGGGACTCCAGCCCTCTTTCCTGGGTGGAGCCCTTCTGGCCCTTCACAAATCCCCCCCCCCCCATGGTCTCCAAGCAGTTGACAAGTATCTCATCATCATATTTTTGCTTTTTTGTTTTTTCAATAACAGAATCACTCCTGGGGAAAGAAAAGACACACGAAGTAAGAAATGATGGGATACTGGAAACATCTCTCTGTGGAATAAAGGAGCACCCTTGCTGTTTACTATGTAAATACAATATGCCCCTGACTCATCATCTCTGTGATTTTGCGGGCACCTGAGTTTGAGGCCTTGACATATGTCAGCTATTGTCTCCAAAAGAAGACATCCCCTCCTGGAGGCAGGAAAAAGGGTCCTAAACCTGGGACCCTTATAGACCTAAGCTAGGACCCTTATGAAACTCAAGAAGCCCAAGAAAGTGGCAAGAGTAAAGAGGCCCTCCCAGATGGCAGATAAGCAGTAAACTATTGGGGAGCACAGGGGACTCTCAAGTGTTGCACAAGAGACAGCTCTTATGTATGAGTCATCACCCATGCTGGAGTGAGCTTTTCCGTGCATGGTGCAGCTTGCCTAAGAGTTCACCATGCAGGACTTGACATGCATGGAATCACTTCTTTGGTCTGCCATCAGGGTCCTGGCAGGAGGGAATAGATAAAGTGCTCAGAAATGTGAGAAGCCTGGGGTGATGGAACCATCCTGAGAGGGATTAGCCATTCCTTCTCAGTGTCCCTCCATATTCACGTGCAAAGAAAGCCACCTGGACAGAAAGACCAAGATCCAGAAAGCCCTCCCCCCCAAAAAGCCACAATCTCCAAAAAGGATCCGAAGGTCCTTTCCAGGTCCTGCTAGGGTAAGAAGACAACACTGACACCCAGTGGTCCATTGGTCAGTTCCCATTTGATGTCCTACCTGCTGAAGAATACAAAGATGCCCAGCCAGTCTCCTCCCAATTGTGAATATCCAGCAAACAAATTTATTTATCAGTCATTATCAGTCAGTGGTGTATAAAACAGAACTATAGTGTCCTTGAGGGCTTTCTCGCATTCTGATAAAATTCTGGTTATGTGTCGGTTTGACTTGATTTCATCCATTACCACAAGGCATTTGTATTCAATAAGGTATTTATCTTTCATTATGGAAACAATTACACCTTTGAAACTAAAATGCAAGAGTTCTTTCTCAGGAGATAAAAATCCCAACACCCTGCATTGTTCTAGTAATTTCTTTGATTTGGATGATTAAACTTCTAAGCTCTGAAAAACAAATGCAAAACATCTGAAATCATGAGGACAGGGACTCTGTTTGAACTGCCCTGTGGCTCTCCAGCACATCCCATAATTCTTACATGTGGAATAATGAGACTCCTGCCAGAGCGAGGGCAGAGGTAGATGTGGCAACAGGTACCCCACTTTGGAAAGTGGCTTTTACTTCTGGTGGGCGAATGGTAACCAGAGCCTCAAAACTAGCAAGACCTAAAACAAAACTTTGGGTGACATTAATTCTGATTGTTGATTTCAGGAAAATAAAGGAGTGGGGAATATATTTTACTAATTGTTCTTTCACACTGAAGATTTTGATTTTGCCAAAAGTGTCTGTGATAGCCTTGTGTTCCAGTCCTAACAGGAATCAGCCTTGGAACATTGGTATTGGTGAGAGATATGGGAGGACTTAAGGAAAGCTTAGAAACTCTGATAAAACATCCAGGGGTCATGCTTTCCTTTAATTCCTGTGAGAAATAAAAAAAAAAAAAATAAACACTGCTATGGTGGCATATCCCAAAGGCTCATAAACAGTGAGATAAAAACAGAAAAAGAGTAAACCAGCCACAATTAAACAAGGAAAGTACACATAATCACATCTGAAATGTGGTGACCAGAAAAAGAGACTTGTTCCAAATCCATCCTCCAAAGGCCCCTGACTCTCTCAGCCTATCCCTTACCATTCCCCAATTGGACAAGATGAGGACAATGGTTTCCTTATATGTCACCACTGACCTCAAAGCAGCTCCAAAAAAATGGAGCAATTAAAAGGAAAGTGGGCTACTTGAGCTTCTACATAGGTCACTGGACACTAGCGTCTCCATGACACCATGCTCCATTAAGTACAGCTTTCACACCAACAGGACAGAAAATAAAGTTTAACCAGGAAAAACAAACACATCCATCCAAGAAGGGTTGCTGGTGCCCAGCCCCAGATGAGAGAGTCAATCAATTTGACTCGAATTAGAACCACAATGGATGCACACCTCTGGGCACAACCATGAGGTATTTCCAGAAAGGTTCAGCTGGAAAGAGAAGACTCACCATGAATGTTGCTGACACTGTCCTATGCAAAGGGTTCCTAGATTGAATAAAAAGGAAGAAAGGGCTCCCTACCATATTAATCTCTGTATGTTTCTTGCTTCCCAACTGTGGATGCAATATGACAAGGTGTCTCAAGCTCTCGCCCCCATGTCTCCATTATGATGACAATGTGCTCAAACTGGGAGCCAAAATAAACTCTTCTTTTATTAAGGTATTTTTATCTGGGATTTTTGTTATAGTAACAAGAAAACTTTAAAAAAGGCAGCTTAATCTCTCTTCCTCTACAAACTACAGGCTCCAAGCAAGTAGCCTTATACCTGGAGCTAGCAGAAAAGGTGCCTGAAAGGCTAACACAAAAAGCCTGAATGAGCTCCCTTAGACAGCTGGAAAGAAATGTGGATATCTCTGTTTCATGGAAAACAATGCTCCAATGATTATTCCCAAGCACTTAGTCCAACAGAATCAATTGCTGGGCATGTGACTGTCAAAAAATAAATAAACAAAAGTTAAACCTCTCAAAGTCTAGACAAAAAACAAAAGAAGAATAAAAGGACATGATGAACACTGGAAACAAAATATTAAAAAAATACAAATAAAATTATGCCAATTTAGAACTAATGAATGAATTAGAAATGACAAGGAAGATTAGACATATACAAAACAAAATTAGGACATAGAAGATGAACCTCATCACAGGAGGTATAGAAGGGGCTGTAAAGTTTACACAATGGAAAATTGATGGGAAAGAGTGTTTATTGTGTTCTAAAGAGAAAACCCTTCAAGTGAATGTGATCCTCACATTGGAAATAGTGTCTTTTCAGATGTAATCAAAATAAGGTAAGTGAATCTTATAGGTCCATGGGCAAGACGAAAGTTCTGATGACTCAAATTCCCACCAGCCCTAGTGGTTTAAATGAAGTTTTCCATTCCACAGCTCTCCTTGCCACACACTGGTTAGTGAGAGAAGGCACTCTGAAAAGGCACTTATTGTGTGATCCAAGAAATTAAGATTCTAGAAAAATACAGGGACAGCCAAAGGACGATGGGTTTGCACATAGTAAATGCCATTAAATTAGTCTCAGTTTCAGTCAGAGAAGCCCCACTCAGCAGTAGGTCATCGTCAAAGCAGAGATTCATAGCCAGCAACAAAGTGCTAACAGTGAGACTACAGAGTACTCAGCCCTAAACCTGTCATCTCCATCACTCGTCCAAGGTCCAGGGAATATCGCAGAAGAAGGAGAGGAAAGACACTACAATCTGGAGAACGGTGCGAGCAATATGATGTGGCCATGGCAGTCAAGAGCACACACTGCTGCCACTATCTTACACAAGGCCTTGAACCCAGCAAAGAGGATGGTGTCAGCAGGAATGAGAAGTGGACAAGAGCAAGTGACGGGAGAGATGTGTTCACGATACACTACCTACACATAAGAAATTGTCAAAACTTTAAAAATAAGGAGAATGTCACTTAAACATTTTATCTGTATAGTTTATAGCAAACTTGGAACAAAATGTGGTTGGTAGACATTCAGAATGGAGGTAGGGAGGGAGGGAGAGAGAGAGAGAGAGAGAGAGAGAGAGAGAGAGAGAGAGAGAGAGGATAAGTCATGGAAGGCTCTTAGATTGTAAAGTGATTCTGTGTGAAATTGGAACTGTGGTTGCCTCACATGTGTGTCAGAATCCAAAGAACGTATGTGTAAATGATGGACTCCATGTAATAGGAATATTTTGGACTAGGTGTGGTTAGACACATCTATCGCCCTGGCACTGGGGATGAGGAAGCAGGATATTGACCTTGAAACCAGTCTGGGGTTTATAGCAAGACCCTGTCTGAAGAAAAAGGCTCTATATTGGTTCATTGACTGTAAGAATGTGCTACGTCAATTCAAGCTGTAGTAATAGAGGAAGTGAAGACAGTCTTAAGTGTCTTAGATAGGGTTTCTATTGCTTGAAGAGACACCAAGACTATAGCAACTCTTATAAAGGAAAATATTTCATTGGGGTTGGCTTACAGGTTCAGAAATTCAGTCCATTATAGTCATGGCAGAAATTATGGTGGTGTGCAGGCAGACATGGTGCTGGAGAAGGAGCTGAGAGTTCTATGTCTGACTTAGCAAGCAGCAGAGAGAGATAGACAATACTGGGCCTGGCTTGAGCATCTGAGACTTCAAAGTCCACCTCTCAGTCACACACTTCCTCCAACAAGGCCACTCCTCCTTAAAATGCCATTTCCTGGTAACCAAGCATTGAAATCTATGAGCTATGGAAGCCATTCCTTTTCAAACCACCACAATGAGAGTAAAGAATATGCATCAATTGATAAAGAGCTTATCACAAAAGTATGAGTTTGGATCTTCAACATTCAGGTAAATGCCCAGTGTGGTTGTCTGTACATGTAATCTCAGCATTGGAGGTATGGGGGGGCATATGCAGAGATTAGTAGATCCCCAGATCTAACTGGCCAGTCTGGCCAACAGCAATCTTATATTCAGTAAGAAGACCCTATCTCCAAAATAAAAGTAAAAAGTGACCAATGAAGACATCTTAATGTCAGTCTCTGACCTTCCACAAGCAAAAGCATGGGTACATGTTCATACACATGTGTACATACATATAAACACACACAAACACACAAAATTAATTTTTAATTATTAAAAGTTTGTATATGGGAACACTGTTCTTTCCTTCTGTTCAATTTCCCAATCGCCTAAAAATACTCAGAAAAAGTGGGGAATTTGCTTGTTTTCTTTGTTTTTTTAAAAAGAATATAGTTCCTTTTTCTGTCATCAGTGTCAACTGAAAGAGAAATCTTTAGAAAATACTTACAAATTATAGATTAAAGGTGACATTACCTTAATTGCATATTCATATTTCTTCTCAATTAGTGCATAGGTTTTCTATTAAATGACTATTCTTATATATCAAGCAATTTAGGCTACTACTTACAAAATACCTACTCTTTGCAAGGCTCTTTGATAAGCACTCACACACCTTTAAATAAATAAAACCCTCCTTTGAAAAAAATCACCCCGAGGTAGAAAGGAGGGATGACCAAACCATCATAGACTCTTGCTCTGCATACACAGGTCACCTTGTTCCCTGCTTGTTTCTCAGCAGTCTAACAAGAAAAAAAGGGACTCTCTCTCTCTCTCCTGCCTCACATCCTTCTCTCTCTTGCCATAAACACAGTTTTATAGATTCCTGGGCTCTTCTCAACAGAAAGGTGATCATTTCTGCCAGCCCACAGCCACATTGATATTCATGGGACAAACGTTTTGTAACTATACAGCAATACCCCACTAATGTAAATTTCATACACAGCTTCCCAAAGGTTAAACAATGCTGCCCAGCTCTACTGTGCCTGGAAAGCAAATGACAGCGAGAGGCTCAACCTTGGCTGGGGCTGTCCTCTTTGAGAAAGTTCTCTCACAACAAAGTATCACCCTCTGCTTAAGAGAGAACCCCAATGCCCTCTAAAGTCAGTTCCCTAGAGCTGGGAACCTCAACACACACACACACACACACACACACACACACACACACTCATAACACACACTCGACTCTCATGTCTTAGCAACTCATCCATAAGTAAAGGGTAGGAGAAAAATAAAGATGAAAGTGTTTTCAAGTTTGTTTTATGAATTTTATAAAAAACTTCCCCAAATATTCTTAGAGTATCATCACTTCCTCTCGCTGACTTTACATTAGTTCTCTGGCCCCATACTCTCTCATTCAGTCAGGAATATTTATTAAGAGTCTCCCATATGCCCAGTTCCCTTAAAGGTTCAAGGGTTAAGGCAATGAGAAATTCACATAACTTCTGTGTATATTAAAGAATTAACAATCTTGGAAAGGAAGACAAAAAAAAATACGTTCGGTTTTGCCTGTGTTGAACATATGTAATCTAACAGTGAGAAAAGTGGGTACATAGACTTTAGATGGGAGGCCACACAAAGTCTCTACAAAAAGGATGAGGTGACATCTCCAATGAAACTTCACTGCTAAAAAGGTTCAAACCATCCAGAGATGAAAGGAGGCCTCTGGGTGTAAATATGCTAGTGTACCTTAGGATAAAAAACAAGCCAGAGTGATAAGTGAAGAGTCGGGTGAAGAATGGGATATAGTGATGTGGGATTTTCCTTTGTATTCTGTGAATATCATTGGTTAATAAAAAAGCTGCTTGGGCCTATGACAGGGCAGAGTATAGTCAGGCTGGAAGAGATAGAGTGAGAGAGTAGGCAGAGTCTAAGAGAAGCCAAGTAGCTACCTCAGGAGACAGATGCTGAATAGAAACTTACCAGTAGGCCACAATCACATGGTGATACACAGATTAATAGAAATTGGTTAATTTAAGATATAAGATCTAGGCAATAAGAAATGTGAACTAATAGGCCAAGCAGTGTTTTAATAATATAGTTTCTGTATGATTATTTCTGGTTGGGGTAGCCAGGAAACAAACAAGCAGTTTCTGCCAATAGATTGGCATGCCAACTTGGGGATGACTATAGCCACATAAAACCTGAGAAAGTTTGGAAAGGAATTCTAGACACAAAAGAATAGAGTTAAACATGACTTCTTGGTAGCAGGCATTTTTTTTCCCAAGATGGACACTGTTTGCTGGTAGCAAGCAGGGGTCCTGTGGCTCCTTTAAGAGAGGTCTTCCTGATTCAGCACTAGCAGCAAAAAGTCATGCAGTTAAGAAATAGTTGCTTCTTGGTTTATGCTGCCAGCATGAACTCTGGATTTTTTTCAGGAGGCTGAGAACTTGAATGGGGTTTGTGAGGAGATTGCTGCAATTTGCTTAATGGCAACATAAACCTGCTATGTGTCTGGAAATGGAATTGTGAGCATGGCTTGCAGAGCTAGCATTGGTCAGACCTCCACCATGTTGGACTGGGCAGAGCTAAAAGGCAAAGCAGCTATGGTCCAAGCTACAACACATAGAATTTTAAGAAGCTGTCCTGGTCAGAAAAGGATTACAGATACACAGTAGGACAGTTCAGACGTAAAAGACATCCAAATGAGACACAATGTGTTTTTAAAAATGTATGTAGGCTTGGAAGGGAGAAAAAGAGTATAGAGAGATATAAAAAGAAGTAAATCAGAACTGGAGAGATGGCTCAGTGGTTAAGAGCTCTGGCTACTCTACTGGAGAACTAGGGTTCAATTCCCAGCACCCACATGGTGGCTCATGGCCTCTGTAATTCCACTTCCAAGAGATCCAACCCCTTGTTCTGGCTGCTGCAGGTACTGTACACATGTACATAACCACAAAATAAAAATAAATTAAGAATAAAAGTAAATCGTTTGAAAAAATAAAACTAAGTCTTTAAAGAGACAGTGTACTTCCAATATCCAGGAGGATTACTATATGTTTTTCTTTGGGTTCACCTTCTTATTATCTTCTCAAGGATCTCGAATTATAGGCTCGATGTCCTTTAATTATGGCTAGAAACCAATTATGAGTGAGTACATCCCATGTTCATCTTTTTGGGTCTGGGTTACCTCACTCAGAATAGTGTTTTCTATTTCCATCCATTTGCCTGCAAAATTCAAGATGTCATTGTTTTTTACCGCTGAGTAGTATTCTAACATGTATATATTCCACAGTTTCTTCATCCATTCTTCCACTGAAGGGCATCTAGGTTGTTTCCAGGATCTGGCTATTACAAATAATGCTGCTATGAACATAGTTGAACAAATGCTTTTGAAGTATGACTGGGCATCGCTTGGGTAAATTCCCAAGAGTGGAATTACTGGGTCCTGGGGTAGATGTGGCCCACGGTAAAGGCTGACTGAGAAGCCAAGGACAAAGGCACTGGGCTTTGATTCTTCTGCATGGACAGGCTCTGTTGGAGCCTTCTCAGCTTGGTTGATCACCTTCCTGGACCTGGGGGGAGTTGGAAGGACCTTGGTCTTAACATAGAGTAGGGAACCCTGATGGCTCCTTGGCCTGGAGGGGGGGGGGTATGGGTGGAGGGGAGGGGAGGGAAAGGGGAGGAGGAGGGGACGAGATGGAAATTTTTAAATATAAAAAAATAAACCATTAAAAAAAGAGACAGTGTACAGACAGTCATAGATTAAAGGAGTAAAGAAAAATAAGCCATGTAAAGAGGAAAAATACAGAGAGAGTCTGGATTATGTATATTATTGTGTTTTCTTTAAATTTTTGACTGTGGATGAACTAAGTACAGAGATACATTTCATTGTACAGGCTGCTAAGCTAAACCTATATGTGTGTGTGTGTGTGTGTGTGTGTGTGTGTGTGTGTGTGTGTGTGTGTGTGTTTGTATATACATACATACATACATACATACTTTAAAGGTATTTTGACTTTAAAATTTGGGTCTAAGGATATCTTGCCTTGGAAAAGAGGTCTAGCTTTTGTTTCCACAGAGGGAGAGAACCTGTGGATTCCTTCCAGGTTAATGTGGTTTGATGGTTTTTCCAGGTTAATATGGTTTGATGGTTTTGAGACCTCCTGAAAGGTGTCCATAAACCCCTAAAATTACTTCACCCAACAAAAGCAGGAAGCAGTTTAGAGAGAACTACACCTAAATTCCCAAATATTGTTTATAAATGTTTATTTTACATTTAAAGGAGGATATGATATACAGATGAATACTTTGCATTGGTGTGGATCTTGGTTTATTGATACAAATTTAAGGTCAATTTTGTTATATTCATTTTTCTGCTCTTGATTAAGGTATTGTTTTGTGCAATTCATTTAAAAATGTAATGTATAATTAAGTAATATAGGTTAATAGATAGTCATCTATAATAGTCAAGCTTGTATCATGTTAGTTAGGTTTTTCAAATATATAGAGATATATTTTAGTGAAATAGATAATCTTCAAACCTTTCAAGAACCTACAGAATATGGCATTTAAAATATTTTTAAAACAGGATTTTTCATGACAATGAGACACATCTGCTTCTGGTAGCACAAATCTACTTCAAGGGGATGATGGGCATCAAAGAGGCTCCTTATGGAGTTTGCTAACCATTTGGGAAAAAAATATTCTTGCCTGGAATACTTGATGTTATGGTGTATGAACTGGGCATGCAGGACCCACAGAAAAATCACTGCTGAACTTGCCTAAAGGTAAGAAGGTTTGGGGGTTCCTGCTTCATGAGAGTCTGCCAGACATTCTGCAGGACACAGAAGAAAGTTTCTGACAAACTGCCAATATAGGCATAATTGTCTTTGAAATTTTCTGCTTCATGGAAATGTCTGCCAGATACTATGAACCTATATACTAAAGATGGATACTTCAATGTTATAGAAGAACTTTTGTTGACTGTCCAGGCAGTGAGATGGTTTTGTCAATTCTAGAGTTATGGAAGTTGCTTACATTAAACTTTTTGTTAACATATGTAATATTATATCCTTCTGGAGTCTTTGATGGAGTTGAAGACAGATAGTTATAATTATAAAAAAGATAGATTAGACATAAAACTTTAGATTCACAAAGATAGAATAAATGATAGAGTATTTTTCTTAATTTGCCAAATGTAAATGGCTAAATATTGTAACTATTATTCTTGCTTGGTAACTGTTCTGTTGTATATAATCTAGCTATGTTAAAGTTAAAACCTTCCTTTTTACTTAGAAAAGGGGAGGTGATGTGGGATTCTCCTCTGTATGCTGTGAATACCCTTGGTTAATAAAGAAGCTGCTTGGACCTATGACAGGACAGAATATGGTTAGGTTGGAAGAGATATAGCAAGAGAGTAGGCAGAGTTGAAGAGAATCTATGTAGCCACCACAGGAGACAGACATCAGTGGAACCTCACCAGTAGGCCACAACCACATGGTGATACACAGATTAAAAGAAATTGGTTAATTTAAGATATAAAAGCTAGGCAATAAGAAGTGTGAGCTAATAGGCCAATTAGTGTTGTATTAATATGGTTTCTGTGTGACTATTTCCAGTCTGGATGGCTGGGAAACAAACAAGTGGTTTCTGCCAACAGTATAGAGGCTGAGTCATGGAGTAACCATAGGAAGGCGTCTAGCTTTATGCTGCATAGAATAGGGAGGTTGGAGAGGTTTTCATTTAGAAGAGCAAAATCATCCAGTATTGCTGTCTTATACAGAAAGGAATGATGCAGAGGAAGAAGATTGGAGAAAGAGAGAGGTCTGGGGTAATATGGAAAAAAATATATAGATGGAAAGGGACTGGATCCATGGTATGGCAGAACTGTAGAGTACCCAATTTGGCGAGCAAAAGAAATAGAAATATAGTCATCACCCACGTGGAAGCCCTGGTATTTATCTTGAAAGAGGCTGATTCAGGCTGAAAGAGGGAGTCCCTTTTTAAACATTTGCTGTTGTTATTGGTGGTGGTGGTGGTGGTGGTGGTGGTGGTGGTGGTGGTGGTGGTGGTGGTGATATTTTGTTGTTGTTAAACACTCGGGTGAGTACTTTCCATAGTACACATGTGGAGGCCAAAGGACAACTTCCAGGATTTGGTTCTTTCCTTCCATCATGTGGGCCAAAGAGATTAAACTCCAGTACTCAACCTTGGCAGAAAGCACCCTTACCTGCTGAACTGTTTCATTAGTCTCAAAAGGTGGTCTTCTGACCACAAATCCACACAAAGGAATACACTTATCAACTATGTGAAAATGACTTATCTGATCAGGAGCCCTGTGAGTCAAGAAAGAAGCCACCAATGTGTCTCATAGAGAAATCCTGATGAAGAAAATACTATGGAAGGTACTAGAACAGAACTGCTGATGGATCTAGCTATGAGTAAGTAAATAAGAGAGAATTGATTCCCAACTTTTGGCCATGATCATCAAAATGAGAAACCCAATTCTCTGTGTTGAAGAAGATACATTTATGGTCCTAAAAAATAAATTGCTTCAAGCATGGCTAAATGTCTTATAAGACAATATAGAGATAGTTATATCAGGGGAAGAATAAAAAATAAGAGAAAACTCAACCTTGTTCGTGTGTGTCAACACACACAGGTCAGGCAGAACATAAGCAGCTAGATGATTCCATTATGGTTCCATCAGTGACTTCTGTGAATTCATGCAAAGAGACTGGACATGAGGCCCATTCATCTAGACACAGCAGCCTAGAGGGTGAAAGCTGGGCACTGTTCACTCAACATGTGTTTTATAGCTCATTTCAATCAAGCATTCCCATATCAATGCAGACAGTAGATCATCTACAAATTTAATTAAGAGTATTTGTGCAGAATCTCAATTTGACCATAAAAAATTTAATGCTTAATATAGTTTAAGGTTCAATGGACTTTCTTTTTAAATGGAGACAGATGAAATGGCCACAGATTAATTTTTCCGGTCATTCTCAATATATCAGAGTTATGAAGACAACTGAGAAGACTGGATACTCCATGAAGCAGGCTGAATATTAGATAAAATACAGGGCTTAACTGTCTTCTACAAAACTCCCCTTGAGCAATAATTTATTGTCTCTAATTAAGTAATTATATGCTTCATAGTAATATCAAGGTAATTGCCTCCCAGAGCCAAGTATTTCTGTTCACATTCCCTTCTAAGACCAGCTCACCTTTGGAAATATGATGGCCACCATGTGTGCTTGCTGATAGTGGTGTGGGGCTGTGATGGGGGTAACAGCCTGCAATGTATTGAACCAGATCTATGAATACTTCTAAGCCTGTGAATTCATTTATGCAGTTGGGTCTTCAAAATTAAGAAGAGTTTTAGTAAACCACACTGGACCTGTAGTTTAGTCTTAACTACTGTGCTTGCCAATTTGGCAACCGTGGAGAAAGCAGTAACCATTGGTTTCTTCATTTACAAAAGTGGGAGAGTAATGTCTCACCAAGATACTTCATAGGAAGGTGAATAAATAAATGGAAACAGGGCATGTAAAAAATCAGTGACTGTTTCTCTTGACAGGATGAATGAACTCAAGAACATGACCCACTATTTATCTGAAATATTTCACTACATGTTAGTTTAAATTGTCAGCTTGACAGGTCCTAGAATCCTAAGAGAGAAGCTTCCAGGCAAAACTGTAAGAAGTTATCTATATGAAGACAGCTCTGGCTATGCCTATGACAGATTATCATCATTACGAGAGATAGAAAACCCCACCCTAGATGTAGGTGACACCTTTGCCCAAGTTTGCGTCCTGCTCTACAAAAAAGAAGAGAGCTGAGCACTATTGTATCTCTGATTCCTGACTGCAATGTGACCCAAGTTTTGCCCCTGTGATTTCCCTACCTAAATGGACTGTACCCACAAACTGTGAGCCAAAATGAATCCCTCGTGCTACTTGTACCTGCATTCTATAACAACAGAAAATTAATGAATATATCCCCAAGTAATGGAATAGCAGAAATTAAATGTTTCTGAGCTGATACTGACCACAGCCTGAAGCCTGTGTTCCTTCCCACTGATATTAATAGTTGATCAATAGATATGTATCCTTCACACTGACACATAACAGTCATCAATAGAATTTCATTTCATCTGTCTCCTTTTTTCTCACTAGAGGGGACCAGAGAGTTAGCTAATGCTTATTCTGAATATGAAGAAACAAAGACCCAGAGAGGTGAAATGACATACTTACAGATTTGCATAAATCTCCCCACCTTGGTTTCTCCTGTCAACCTAAGGGTCTTAGAATACATGGTAATTTTAAATTACTTACATAGTGGAGGCTATATACATAGCCCAGGAAAATCAGAATGGACCCTCCATTTGTTCAGGACAGGTTGGCTTCTAAATATAGAATATTCTAGTTCTGTATCAGATTAGCAAGAAAGGAGGATTACATGTAGCTAATAACTTTGGTTTACTTTACAGTATCATTTGGTACACCAGGATAAAGGTTTATTTTAGGCTGAAACATGACATAAATGTTAATGTTATTGAGCAAGGCAGACCTCTGCAATGCACCAGGTCCCCTTACCTTCTTTCTCTTATATACCAACCCACTTCACTCAGGCAACTTCTCTATAGCTGACTGGAGATTACTCCCACATGGCATCTTTCATGTCTTGAAGAATTCTATGATTTACTTGCTTGGGTTCTTATCTTCATAATTAAAATGTCAGAGTTGTGGTTACAAAATATAACAGAAGGTTAGACAAGATGATGTATTTCATTTTCTCACAGCAAGCAGCTCTGAATATGTGCAGTCTGTGCATGCTGCAATTTTTCTGTGGTATCTGGGAGCAATATTTCCCCTCTTGTCATCATCAACTTATGTCGGTTCTGTCCTGATGGGTCTATACATTCCTGAGAAGAGGAGTGTGGATTGAGGAAGGAAATAGACATGAGAGAGAAGATAGAGTTGAGAGGACTTACAGTGAATATTGTAAAAAGCCCAGAGTTCATTACTCACTGTCCTTATATACCCCAATCAAAAGGGACGGGTATGAAACTTCCAAGATACAAAGAACAAGTAAGCATAATTATCTCCTTACATCTCAAAGCACATGGTAACCACACCCTAAGTCAAATATTCTGTTGTCTGGATTTTGAAGAGTAAAGCATTCAAAGCCACACCTTTGGTCAAAAATCTTGTTATTTGTCCTTGAGGAGCAGGAATAGGCTTGAACTCTCTGACCTTTAGTCAAGATGGAACAGATCCAAAACTGTGGGCTCTCATGATTCTCTCTTTTTAATTACTTTAATAATGCCTTCACTCCTGCCACAGAACAGATGACTATGCCTGATTTAGGTTGTGTTTTCAACCTTCAAGACTTACCCATCATTGGTCCACACATTCCACCATGCATGTCCTGTCTTTGGTTTACTGGAGGCAAAAAATTCTTACCCATCTTTGACTACTAACATCTGTTTATAAAGGCTTAAGGGAGGGTACATAGCTTGACCCCATGTGCCTCTAAGCCAACTTTACACTGAGAGTTCACAAGTAACTTGATATTGATAAGCAAACAAATAATGCATACAATACACATGCTCCTATTGCTGCAATACCTCCTAATAAGAGAGTAAAAGATGATAAAACTGGAATGGCCTCTTTAAATTGATCCAGGATGTCTTCAGCAGTTTTAGCTGCATCAAAATCCAAATTTGCCTTATTAAACACATCAAATCTAAGAACTCACTAGCATAATGCCAAATTCCTCTCAGGAAAGTTATAACCTTTTCCCAACAAGTAACATTTTCATAGTGAACAGAACAGTCACAAACATCACAGGTCAATACCATAATTCTAGTATGAATATTAACAATGACCACACAATTGATTAAATTACAATTCTCATAACTCTGTTCTAATCAAAGGTAGAGGCTGTTAGTTCATTTCCAGCTGTCCAAATCCAAAATAATCACCTAGAAATGATATTATTTGCAATACTGTTTGGCCAATAGCTTAGGCATATTGCTAGCTAGCTCTTATATCCTAAACTAACCAATCTCCATTAATCTGTGCATCACCACTAGGTCATAGCCTACTAGCAAAGTTTTGGCAGGATCTGGCAGAGGCATCTGTCTCCTACAGTAGCCACATGGCTTCTCATCAACTCTGCCTTCTTTCTCCCAGCATTCGGTTTAGTTTTCCCTCCTAGCTCTATTCTGCTAAGGCACTTGCCAAAACAGCTTTATTCATTAACCAATAAAAGCAACACATATATATCACGAGTTCCCAAATCAGAGGTCTGAGTTTTTTTCCTCTCCTAAAGTCCAATTGCATTGCTGCTACCAATATCCAAAGATTCATTTGAGCTGCTTCAGTCCCCAAGTACCAAATATCAGCAGCAAAACCTTTTTTCCACTCCTTCTCATATAATAAAGAGGGGCTTTAGTCACACACAGCCTCTCCATAACAGTGTTTGATTGCCTCAATGAATCTATTTCCCATGGAGGGGAAATTTCTGAGGAACCTGTTCTTCAGATCTTCTATTTCAACAGCAGATGAACACAATATTGGCAAAAGTGACCTCTGCATCACAAGATATAATGTAGATACCTGGCCAAACGCTTAGTCATCATTCCTCGGCTGGATCCAGAGAGATCAAAATTCAAAGAAGTCTGGGAAGTGAGTACAAAAGGTCTGTAAAAAGCTGGGAATAATTAACAATCACTGTAATCTCCTTCCCTTCCCAGACTGCAGGAAGCAATATTGGATGATCAGAAACATAGGTTCAGAAATCTCACTCCAACTCCTCTGAGGGGAGTATCAGCACCCATAATATCATCAGGGCTAGCACTCCTCTATTTTGCACACCACACCAAATACTCAGGAAGTCATCAAGCTTCATTTTCTTCCTGTGAAAAAACACAAACATGACCTCTACCCCCATATTAAAATAGGGTCAAGTCCCTTTCATAATCCAGTGTAAAGACCATTCCATTCACCTGAGTAAAAGTTACTTTTGGTGGCACCATGCAAAAAATCTATCTGTGCAGATTGCTCCATGGGCATCCACATTAAAGAATTTAAAATCATGAGGACATCATGTAATCATTATGTGATGACTGAGGACATAACTCCCCCATATTTATTTTTTTTTGAAGTTGCATTTTCAAAGAGCCATAGGCATACACCACAATTCCTCATCCTTGGGGATTATAAGGAATGTCTGTTTTGTGTTCAATTTTCCATTGGGAAAAAATGCTGAAATGTTTTACTAATATATCCAGATCCATTATCCATTTTTATAATTTTAGGAATTCCCACATAGGAAAAACACTTCTAAGCAATGAGTTATCACATGCTTAACTGCTTCTCCAATTTGTGCAGTGGCCATCAAGAATCCTGAATAGGTATCGACTGTCACATGAATGTATCTTAATTTACCAAATTCTGCAACATGAGTAACATCCATTTGCTATAGATAATTAGGATTTACCTCATGGATTTACCCCTAAGGTAGGCACAGGTAAATATTGTGGGCATGTATCATATTGCTTAACAATTTGACAAGCAGTGTCCCTGGGAAGGCCAAATTATTTTCTTAAACTTCTGCTATTCTGATGAAGAGCATGTACTATTGAGCCAGTTCTACTGGGGACAAAGAAACCATCTGTGTTAATTTAGCAGCTGATGGAAGAAGTCCAGAAAGACTGTAGTGAGCTCTAATTTGTCCCACAACGCATGGAAACTTTCTTTGATGAATCAGTGGCATCTCAAATTTGCTGGAACAGTATTCTAACTTGATTCTTACTGTTTCAATACAGGGAACAGTCTCTATGACCTGAACAACTCTAAAAATATATGACTATCAGAATATAAATTAAATAAACTATGTACAAAAAGCTGAAAATCCATAGCTACAGCTTGTAATTCTTGTAATTCTATATCTGACCTGAATCTGGAATGTTTTGTACTACATAAACCTTTACCATTAATAACATAGATAGCTCTTCCATTGGAAGAACCGTAAGTAAAAACTAGCATAGCATATTTTATGAAATCTTTCATCACAATTCTAAGAAATATAAGTAAATGTACTTGTGCAAATTGCAACAATCAGTCAGCTGGAAAATGATTATATTTGACCCAAAAAATGAGCAAAAGCAATCACTCAAGAATTATTATTTGGAAATAACCAATCAACCTATTGTTTAATATAAGGAATATTGATACCATTAGGTAATCACCTAGATTCTATCTGGTCTTTCTGTGCTACACAAGCAACTACTTCATAGTAAGGGTTTAATACTTTGGCTAGGGAAACAGACAGATGCAGTCATAATAATGGTCCTTCTTGCCATAGTACAGTCATTGGAGTATGTCATGTAGGAAGCACATAGGTTTCCCACGGATTTGCATAGTCAACATAGCATACCTGCTGATATTGAATTGTATGCTCCACCTAGGCCAGCACTTGTCTGGTAGCATCTATAAGGTGTCTAAGGAAACTGAGATTACTATTCCCCTTAAGAATCTCACTGAAAGGGAGGGAAGGGGAGGGAAGGAGGAGGAGGAGGGGAAGAAAAAAATTATATTTAAAATAAAATAAACAAAAAGAGGAAAAAAAAGAATCTCACTGAAGAGCTCAAGATCTCCTATAGGCAACTTCAGATAGGTCCAGAGCCATTGAATATCTCCCAATAATTTCTGGAAATCATTCAAAGTTTGGAAGTTATTTTTTTCTAATTTCCAATTTCTGAAGCTTAATTTCTTTAAGATACAAAATATGTCCCAAATAGTGCAAATATTTTGCACTTTCTCTGGTGTAATTATTAACCATGGATTGACAAAGCTCTGCTGAAACTGTCCATATGTTGCAAGCAAAACTCCTTCATTTTCATGGGAAAGCAAAATATCATCCATATAACAGATAGTATAAACTTGTGGCAATTGATCTCAAATATTTTATATGACTTGAGCCACAAATTTCTGGCATAATGTAGCACCATTTGCCATACCCTGAGGCAAGACATTCAAATAATAGCTCCTCATAGGCTCTTTGAAATTAACTAAAGGAATGCTAAATGGCAATCTTGGGGAGCCACAATTCTTTAAAAAGAATTCTTTTAAACGTAAAATAATTTTATATGTATACTTTGGTATGATTGCAGGAGAAGGCAATCCGGGCTACAAGGCTCCCATCAGCTGCATGGTTCCATTAACTTTTCTAAAATCTTGTATTAATCTCCACTTCCCAGTTTTCATTTTAATCACAATTCAGAAGAATTTCAGGGAGAATTGGAAGGCATAATACGGCCACTATTCAGCTGTTCCTGCACTAACTGCTGGGTAACTTGTATCTTCTCTTTTGTCAGAGGCCACGGATCCACCCATACAAGCTCCTCACCATTCCAAATAATAGGGTCTGCATGGAGTGCATGCTTCTCAGTGACCTCTCCTAAAAATATCCTAATCCTGATTTGGGAGGTCTCTTGATAGGCATGAGAGGATCAAGTCTTCCTTCATTCTCCCTGCAGACCCTTTGATTGGGCAATAATCCTTGTTGAAACACTTGATTAGTAACAACTGCCTTGGGGCTATAAAAATACATTTCTATTTGGCTCAGTGTTTGGCCAAAACATTCCTTCATGACCCTCTTCATCTCTCCAGAAAGTTCATTGCTACTTTGCTCAGGACTCTTGAGTTTGACCAATCCCTTGTAGCTGTGTAATAGGCTCCATCATTGACCATGTTGAAGGCCATTGACTGGTAGAGATAACAGACACATCTGCACCAGTATCCAAGAGACCAAAAAAGCCCCTTCCACTTTTAAACAAAGTGAGTCCTGGGTCCTGTGGACTTATGGCTTGTAGCCAGTAGGCATCAGGTGAACCAAACCCAGCCTCTCTTCTCTTACCTCATTTAACTTGATTTCTTGTTTGCACTTGGGGAAATAAAATTAATTGTGCAAGTCTCTGGCCTGTCTTTACCACAGAAATTCTATTAGGTGAATGATTCATAATCTTGGTTTCTCCTACATAATCAGTGTCAATTACTCCAGGAGCAACAAAATCCCCCCTGCATATTGACACTACTCCTCCCTATCAATAATCCTACATTGACTTTCAGCAAAAACCCATATATTCCAGTAGGGAGGACTTCTATCCCCATTTTGGAAGTCAAAACCATATAAACAAGAGAGCTGAGATCAAGTCCTACATTGCCTGGGGTTGCTCTGTACATGTCCTGAATGTATTTCCTTGTGGGAGGCAGGCTGCTAGAGTACCCCCCAATGAATCTATTTCAGGGCCTGGGGCAGCCCCTCTACTAGTTTCCCAGCAGGGAATTCCCTTGGGCATCCTCATTTGATCTTCATTCATTAGTCCAATGTTTCCCTCTCTTGCATCTGAGACACAATACAATCCCAGTTCCCTTTTTCCTCCTAGGCTTACTCTCCTATCAGGACACTGCCTCACCTGATGCCCAATCTGGCCACATCCAAACAACTTCCAGGAGATCCTGAGGCCCTTCTTTTCCCTGGATTTTGATGTCTTTGTTGGAAGAGAACATCCTTAACTGTTTTTCCCTGTAAAGCAGCAGCCACAGATAAGTCCTGAGGATTTGAGGACCCAATATCCAAACAAAGTTGAATGTAACCAGAGATGTTGCCTTTCTTTCTAACAAGGTCTCAAAGCAGCCTGAGAGGTTGCATCAGCATTCTCATAGGCTAGCTATTTAACAATCAAAAGTCCAGTTCTGAATCCCCAATTAATCTGCCTACTCTCTGCATCAGCCTAGAGACAAAGCCCTGAAACAGCTCATCAGGCCCCTGCCTTATCCTAGACAAGTCCTCAGTCTGCCTTGCAGAAGATGGAAGTCTATTCCAGGCCATCTGAGCAACTGCACCAACTTGGACATATACTGCCACATCAAAATTCAACTGCTGATCGCTTTCCCTACAAATGCCATCACCGGCAAGCATATCATAAAAAAATGGGAATTTGTTGGGTCTGATTTATTTCAGCTATGGCTTGACATTGTTCTGAAAATTCAGTTTTCCACAACAGGTAATCTCCCAGACAAACAAGCTTTGGTTATCTGTTTCCAATACCCAGGGGTCAACATCTCCACAGCCATGTTTTCTAACAGCACTTGCATAAAAGGTGTTGTAGGTCCATATTCAGAGCATACTGTTTTTAATTCCTTGACTTGCTTAAATGGAACTGAATCATGCACCCTGAATATATTTCCGAGTGTCCCTTTGTTCCATCACTGGAAACTTCTGAAACCCTTGCACATCCTTTCCCTGGCTTGCTGCTTCTCTGACACTAGCATGCATGGGAGACACACACAGAGGCTACAGAAAGAACTACATCCATATTCTCAAATATTGTTTATAAATGTTTGTTTACATTTTTAAAGGGGGTATGCTATGGAGATTTGCATTGATAAGGATCTTGGTTTATTGATACAAATTTAAGGTCCATTTTGTTATACTGTGTGTATGTATTTCTGATCTTGATTAAGGTACTGTGTTTGTCCAGCTCATTAAAAAATGTAATGTATAATTAAGAAATATAGGTTAATGGATAGTCATCTATAATAGTAAAGCTTGTAGTCATGTTAGTTAGGTTTTCTAGATATATAGAGATATATATTCAGTTAGGTAGGTTTTCTTCAAATCTTTCAGAGACCCTCAGAATATAGCATTTAAAATCCTTTAAGAACTTAGGACTTTTCATGACAGTGACACACATCTGCTCCTGTCAGCACCAAGCTACTCCAAGAGGTTGATGGGGATCAAAGAGACTCTTTATGTAGTTGGTTAGACATTTTGGTAAGAAAGTGTTCTTGCCTGGACTGCTTGATGTTATGCTGATTGAACTAGACATGCAGGACCCACAGAGAGATGACTGCTGAACTTGTCAAAGGTGAGATGGTCCTTCAGGGTTCCTGCTTCATGAAAGAGTCTGCTAGACATTCTGCAGGACACAGAAGAAAGTGACTGACAAACTGCCAATAGAGGCAAAACAGTCTTTGAAATTTCCTGCTTCATGGAAAAGTCTGCTGGATACTATGGGCTGGATATAGATGTTCCAATGATACAGAAGATCTCTGAGTAACTGTCCGGGTAACGAGATATCTCTGTCAATTCTAGAGCTTTGGAAGTTGCTTACAATGCACTTTATGTTAACTTAGGTAATATTATATCCTTCTGGAGTCTTTGATGGAGTTGAAGAATATATAGTTTATATTTTCCTTAGTTATAATAAAAGATAAAGTAAATATAAATATTGTAACTGTAATTCTTATTTGATAACTGTTTTGTTATTTGTAATTTTACTACATTAAAGTTAAAATCTTGCTTTTTATTTAAACAGAAAAGGGGAGTTGATGTGGGATTCCAGAACCTCTGTATGCTGTGAATATCATTGGTTAATAAAGATGCTGTTTTGGGCCTGTGATAGGGTAGAGCAGAGCTAGGTGGGGAAAAGTAAACTGAATGCTGGGAGAAAGAAGGCAGAGTTAGAGGAGATGCCATGCATCCCTACCAGAGACAGATGCCAGAGGTTTACCCAGTAAGCCACAGCCTCATGGCAATACACAGATTAAGGGAGGTGAGTTAATTTAAGATATGAGTTAGCCAGAGAAATGCTTAAGCTATTGGTCAAACAGTATTACAAAGTATATAGTGTCTGTGTGGTTATTTTGGAGCTGAGCAGCTGGGAACAAACAAGCAGCCTCCTACAACAAATGGTGCTGAGGTGGACAGCTAAATTCACTTAAAATTTGAGAGAGTCTGGGAAGTAATTCTAGACACAAAAAGAACAGAGTTAAGCATGGCCTCTTTTCTCAGATGGGCTCTGTTTGCTAGAGGCAATGTGCCTCATTGAAGAGAGGCTTCCTGACTCAACTTTAGCTGCAAAAACCTTGATGGCCCCACCATCAAACATTTAAATGGTGTTGATGAATAGCCAATAGCATTCTTCTTGGTGGTAGCAGAGACCTTGAAACTCCAAAGTTCTGGCAATAAACATGGCCCCTGCCAGTACCTCTGCCATGAGGCTAGAATCTCAAAAGCTAAGGAATGGGATGGATCCAGCCATCAAATCCATGGCTCTAATCCTAGCCATATCACTTAGCAAATTAAAGACTCATGTGGTCAGAAAAAGAGAGATATACAATAAAATAGATTCTGATGAAGAAACCTCTAAATGGTTTACAGTGTGTTTCAAAATATATGTAGGCTTGGAAGAGAAAAGAAAAGAATAAAATCCCTAAAATAAAAAGAAAGAGTAGTTGGGTGTGGTGGCACACACCTTTAATCCCAACACTTGGGAGGCAGATGCAGGCAGATGTCTGTGAGTTCAAGGACAACCTGGTCTACAGAGTGAATGCCAGGATAGCCAAAGATACACAGAGAAACCTAGTCTCATAAAACTAAAAATTAAAATTAAAAATAAAAGAAATAGAGTTTAAAATAATGCCATGCAAAGATGAAAAATACACAGAAAGTATGGATACTTATGTAATTGTGTTGTCTTTGAATTGCTTGAATGCTGAGAAAGGAACAACGGCTGCTAAAAGACATTTGATTATAAATGCTTCTGGATTAATCCAAGATAGGTATTTTGAAAATGCTCTCACTTCAAAATTGAAGTCAAAAGATATGTTACTTTGGAGAAGAGGTTTGGTTTTTGTTTTCACAGGAAAAGAGAGGCTGTAGATTCATTCTGGGTTAAGTGAAATCAGGTTTGATCAAGAAAGACCACCTGAGAAATCTCAAATAGGAACAGATGGCCCAGATGTCTGAGTTCTACATCCAGAATAGTTTCAAGACTGCTGACTGAGATGAACAAGTCTCACAGGATATTCCAGTCAGGACTTGATCATAATTCTAAATTTTCTTTAGGTCCCCATAAGATTATCAGTGCCCCCAATCAGCAGGAAGTAGACTGAAAAACTATGCCCACATTCCCAAAAAAAATGGATTATGGATATTTATCTTTGTTTAGAGTTTTATCTACAAGTTATTATAGATAATAGTAAGGAAAAAATCTAAACAAAGGAGATTAGATTCAGAGTTTTTGTTTTGAAAAAAAGGAGGGTGCAATGTTGTGAGACAATGGTCTCTTATCCTGCCACTTGTATTTTAATAAAGTGCTGATTAGCCAGTAGCCAGGCAGGAAGTATAGGAACTATGGTGAGGCTGGAAGTAGAGGCAGGGCAGTGAGAAAAGGAGAATTCTGGGAAGAGGAAATGATCAGTCTGCATTTGTCACGCAGACATAGAGGAACCCAGATGAGAATGCCTCACTGATAAAATGTACCAAGTCACATGGCTAACACAAACAAGAATTATGGGCTAATTTAAGATGTAAGAATCAGTTAATAAAGCCGGGCGGTGGTGGCTCACGCCTTTAATCCCAGCACTCGGGAGGCAGAGGCAGGCGGATCTCTGTGAGTTCGAGGCCAGCCTGGTCTACAAGAGCTAGTTCCAGGACAGGCTCTAAAAAAGCTGCAGAGAAACCCTGTCTCGAAAAACCAAAAAAAAAAAAAAAAAAAAAAAAGAATCAGTTAATAAGAAGCCTATACTAATAGGCCCACCAGTTTATAATTAATATAGCCCTCTGTGTATTTCTTTGGGACTGAATGGCTGCAGGACCAGGCTCCAGGCAGGACTGAAACCTCAGTTAACAAATGCTGAGTGTTTGCCCCACTCCAGGAGGCCTTTGAACAGATGGCCTCTTAGGAGGATCTAAACCAACTACTACAATTGGAAGGGAAATGCCCTTCTGAAAAGAGGAGACTTTAAGGGTCTCCAATTTTTGTAAAAGGGATAGTACTAAGACTCTCAAGTCCTTTAGCTTTTATTCAATTTCACTACAAAGTTTCAGCCTCTCAGCACTCATGGTCAGAAGTGATGGAGATAGAAATGGGGTTCTTAGTAACTTCTTCCTCTAATCATTCACTATGATTGCACTAATCAGTACCACACAATCCTGTGAAAACTTTCACATCTAGTGATTCCTCTAGCAGTACAGAGGGTTTTCTTTCTTTCTTTTTTCTTGTTGTTGGTTTTTTGTTTGTTTGTTTTGTCTTGTCTTGTGTTTTGTTTTTTGAGACAGGGTTTCTCTGTAGCTTGGGAGCCTATCCTGGAACTAGCTCTTGTAGACCAGGCTGGCCACGAACTCACAGAGATCCGCCTGCCTCTGCCTCTTGAGTGCTGGGATTAAAAGTATGCACCATCACTGCCAGGCTTCACTTTTAGCCTTTGCAGGGGGAAATACCTCCTGTTGTTCAGTGAGCAAATCAAAACTGTCACATAAAAAGTGCCCATAGACCAAAAACATCCTCTGGGACACCTCCAGGTCCATACTCACCATAATGTTGGATTTTCACCCCAGTTCTGCCCCATGCTTTTGTGTCCAAGGTCCCGTGCTCAGAAAATCATGGGCAGAGCTGCTCTACAAACTCTAAAAATTTCTGTAGTTGATGTTCTACCTGAGCACCTCTGGCTTTTAGAATATCTTTAAGCAAATGTACAAACATCTGACTACTATTTCCCTGCTCCATATTTACAAATTTTACTCCCAGGATACTCAGTGCACTTCCACATTACTAATTATTCTAGTGCTCACTTTTCACTACATCTGTGGTATCCATTCACTTGTGGTGCCCATTACATTATTCCCTTTTCTCTGGCACAACATTTGGGGTGCCATCTGTGAGTTCCGGCCCAATGGGTCTATACATTCCTGAGGAGTGTGGATTGAGGAAAGAAACAGACATTAGACAGAATATCGAGTCAGGAGGGCCTCCAGTGAAGACTGTAACAGCCCTTAGTTCATTATTCACAGTCCTTACATACCCCAATCAAAAGAGGAGGACCCAGACTTATATGATACAAAGAACAAGCAAGCATTATTACCTTCTAACATCTCAAAACACCTCGTAACCACAGCCTAAATCAAAACTTCCTGTTGACTGGTCATTGAAGAGTAAGGCATGCATCTGGTAGGTACACTTTTGGTTAAACGTTGAGGAGTAAGAATAGGTTTGAACTCTCTGACCTTCAGTCAAGGTGGAACCGATCCAAAACTTGGGGCCCTCACAAACCTCCCATTAGTCATCCATTAGACAAGACAGAAGTTAGGATTCCTAAAGGAAGAAGAAAGATGGGTAGTGGTTCATGCCACCTCATCTCCCTTAACTTCTAAACACTGAGGGCAGAGATTAGGGAATATTTTTTCCACATATGCCATGCAGTGCCCAGTCAAATGTAAAATCTGCAGGTGGCATTTACTGTAGAGAGTAATATATTAGGCCACAAAACCAATTTCCATACATTCAAACTTTAAAGTAATACACTATATTAGTTCTGGTAACAATGAAATACAAATAGAAGATAACACCAAAAGAAGTTTTAATTTTTTTTTCAGATGAACCTAGGGTATTGCATGTGTTAGTAGTTAAGCAGTCTAGCACTGAGCTACCCTACTGATCAAGAAACTTTAGGAAATACACAAATTTGTAGAGACCAAACAGCTCACCTTTGAACAAAAAAACTAAAAGGATATTACATGTTTTCAAAACAGGTGAAAATGGAAAAAATGTGTCTTTTATAATAAAAACGTAGTACTGAGGATAGATAGACAGACAGACAGACAGACAGACAGACAGACAGACAGATAGATAGATCAAAAAGGAAAACAGGAATATTTCAAATGACCCATGATTCAATTCAGTTAGCTTCAGCCTAGGAATGGAAAGATGGTTCAACATGTGCAAAACCAAATCAAAGACAATTATTTGAATTTCCAGCCAAAAAGCTTAGCACTGAGTCCAAACATTTGACCACTTTAAGATCTATGTAGAAGATAAAATGTCTAGAAAAAATGAAGGGTTTTTTTATAGTTTTGGCCAGAACTGAAGCTTTTTAAATCTATATCTCTTGCCTATAGAAATAATATAACCTATAAAAAAGATAAACTGAAAATCTTTGAAATATAGAGAGATGTTGCTGTGTGTTCTATCTACCAGGATTGAGAGTAGTCTTTCTTGGGAAAATGAGTTTATTCTGATGCCAGAGCTCAAGCAATAGCCCTATTTCACTCCTAATGGTATTTCTATAGGGTTTAAGGGTCCTTGTTATAATATGGTCATCAAGAGAATAAAGAATAAAAATCATACATCTTAATATATTCAGGAAAACCATCTGGCAGGATTCAGCAGTCCTTCATGATAAAGGTTCTGAACAAATTAGTATTTCAATATAATAATAAGGGATGTAGATAACAAACTCACAGCCAATATCATAATGAATGTGGAAAAACTACAAGCACTTCTTCTAAGAAAAGAAGTAAGATGAAGGCATCTCCTCCTACTGTTTTCAATTAAAAGAATATGAAAAGTCTTAACTAGAGCAATTAAACAAGAGAATAAAAGCAAACACAAAAATAGGAAATGAAGAATTCAACTATTTGAAGATTACATGAATATATATATATTCATATTTATATATATTTTCATATTATATATATATTCATATTATATATATTATATATATATATATAATTACATATATATATTTATATATATATATGGATTTGAACTCAACCCAAAACACAATTTGAACTTATAAGCAAATTTAGTGAATTGGCCAGATCAAAAATAAAGATATAAAATTGAGTAGCTTTTCTACATATCACTAACAAATTTCCTGAAATTGTAAAAGCAATCCTAATCAATAACTGCTGTAAAAAGGATAAAATATGGGATTAAACTTAACCAAGAAAGTTGAAGACAACTTCACTGAAATTTATGTTAGTAAGTACAAAAGCAGCATGAGGAGGAAGTAAAAGTGAGTGAGGAGGAAGGGAGACATTACTGATTATAGTGACTGACTTTGTCATTTAACCAGGGAAGTGAGGTCATTAAGGTGATGAGGTTTGGGGGAGGAAATGGAAGGGTTAACCATTTGCAAACCCTGTTGAATTTGAAAGACTGTGGGGAAAAAATTGGAGATGCAGCTCAGTAAAGGAGAACTTGCCTAGCATCGACAGGCCTTGGGTTCAATTTCCAGCTACAAAGAAATGAAGGGACAGAAGGAAGGAGGCTAAGAAGGAGGGGGCCGAGGAAGGAATGGAGATGGATGGGTACTGGGAGCGTATGAGACTTGGAACTGAAGCCTACATGTGGTGAGCGAACCTGAGAAGAATCCAATGTAGCCCTTTGTAAAAGGAGAGGGAAGTTCTTAATCCCAAATATACGAGGAGAGAGATCACTGACTGAAATCTTTATGACCAAATTAAAATAAGCAATTAGTTACAGCATGCTTTTTTTTTATTCATGAACATGGGATGCCTTCCCCTAAAACAGTATTCAAGAAGTCAACACTGAATGTGAGGAAGACAAGTTTTTCATGGCTCAGGGGTAGGGTTTCCATATGGGGGGTTGGTGGGCAAATAGGCAGGATTACAGGAGCAGATCATAAGCATGACACGTTAGTCATTATGACCTTCTGAAACAGAGACATGAGTGAAAGATAGGCAGGCAGGCACGAGGTAGTTAGAACAGGTGGTAGTAATAACCTTCTGAAACAAAGGCATGGTTTCTTTCCTGGAACAGGCAGTACAGGACCACATGTAGTTAAGGTTACAGGTGGGGCATAGCCTGACCTTGGGAAACAGATATTTAATAATAAACAGGAATGAACCTAGCTTGTTTTTACTATAAGATGATTGTCAAATCTAAGAGAGGCAGGTTGGTTCATCAAATGCTATATCCTCTAACACCCATGGCCTTGCCATTGTTAGGTACACTGGATGAACTATACTGTGCCCCCCCCCCTTGTCTTTAGCAGAACATCCCCCATAAAACTCCAGATGGTCCTTATGCTCCTCTTTGCTTATTCTCCTTATGGCTTCCATCTCTCCTGAGCCACCAATCTAAAATCAAAGTCCACTTGAATCCATAGCAAATCTTAGATCATTAACCTCTCCCTTCAATATCTCCTTCCCTTCTTCAGTCTATGCCTTAGACCTGGCTCTGTCCTGTGAACACAAGTTCCGTCACAGCCCTCCCAAATGGCAGATCACATTGCCTAGCACAGAAAAGCAAGGGTTTCCCTTTGCTTACGGTTATGACTTTGCTTCCATTTCATCCTCTGTTTAAAAATAAAAGCAAAATAGCTACGAGCCTCATGTTACTGGATGATATCACAAATGCCCCTTCCTGGTCAGGGTCAACAGATGAATGTTGGGTCACCTCTAAATTCTCTATCAGTAAATTTCTTCCTCCTTACCACTTTGTTACTGTTCCTTTCTTTGTTCTTGAGTTCTGCACATGAATGAATTATCCAGCAGGCTGGTCTCTTTTTGTGTCTTAATCTTACCTTAACTTGGTACTGTTGGCTAAGATATGACCCTCAATGCATATATTGAAACTGGAAATTTCAATTTTATGGCTTTGGAGATAGGGCCTTAGGGAGAAAACCCAGCTTAAATAAGACCATAAAGGCGGAGTCCTTGTTATGAGATTATTGTTCATACAAGAAGAGATATCATAAGGCCATCCCTCTCCCTCCAAGTGAAGGCAGCAAGAAATGACCACACCTGAGAGACAGCAGTTCCTACAACCTAACCAGGCTGGAATATTTACCTTTAACTTTTAGTCTCTAGAACTGTAAGAAAATAACCTCACAGCCATCCAAGACCATAGATTGGGCATTTCTGGTATATTATAAATGAGAAAAGCACAAAATTATACCTCTAACTTCAGATTTAGGGCAGTTACAGAAATATGCCTTTTTCCGATTTATCTGCTCGGAGGAGGAGAAGTCCACATTTCCTCAGGTTAACCTGATTACATCCAAATTCTTGCTGCCCTACTTGATCCATATGAGTTTGAGGAAATACCTTTTTTGTCTGGAAAGTGAAGATAACAGTGGTGTGGGCCTTACTGGGTTGTGGTAAGAACTAAAAGAAGAGATAGTATATGGAAGTGAACACCTATCAATCAAAAGGCGTCTGGGACCACCTGTTTTCAGGAATAAAGTTTTATTGGAACACAACAATCGTATTTGCTCCGATTTTGTCTGTGGCTTCTTTCCCATTTTAAGTACAGAACAGCAGAGTTACAGCAGATGTCACCTCGCATGCTAATCCTAAAATACTGATCATCTGGCACTTTGTAGGGGAAAGAAAAGTACTTTGTAGACCTCTGGCCTATGTACAGGATTTAAAATAGATTGAAACAACTTAAATTCTCAATGAGCAATGGTGCATTTGTCCTTGGGAAAAAAAAAAAAAGCTTGTTTCCATTTGCTCGTAGCTGTGGGATGAGGCTGGATGGGGGAGGGTAGGCAGAAAACAGTCACTTGCCTTGTGAAGTTTAGCTGTAAAATTCCAAAGCACACAGTCCTTCACAGAAGCCAGCCTTCCCTCTGGGCTGTGGTATAATTGTGTGCAGTGGGCACAGAATGGGGTTGCAGACTTATTGGATTTTCCTGTCTCTACTAATGCTGGTTAGTAGACCTCATACCAAGCATGAAATATGTTCCCCAGGCTGAAAGCGCTGTAAGAAGCCTTAACCCCAACCAAGGTTCTCGCAGCAAATTGGGGGAAACAAGAGTAAGAAGGAAACAAGGAAGTTCTCACACTATACAGCCCCTCAAAAGCTAAAAGCTGTGTTTAGTAAGATAATAGAGAACAGCCAGAGGCAATGATGCCTTGAAGTTTACCGGGTGCAATACATAGAAACAGATTCCTGTCACAACTTGAGTCGTGGCAGGAGATAAAAAGCATTTCATAAAAATGCGTTTATATACCAGACCCTGGCACACTAAAAAGATAGATCCAACTTTAATATCCCTTTACATACCTCAGTGCAGCTCTCCCCACACTGGAGAAAACATGCAGAAGCTGGCACTTACACAAAATGCATGTTCTCCTTCTGCACATTCACTCATGACGTTTTTCATGACGCTCATTTTCCAGCTGACAAAAGTTGGGCAACTAAGAGGCTGTGATTGGCTGAGAGATGGCCCACGTGGTACAGAAGTGCTCATCTGGGTCGAGGAGCTAACAGCCCAGGCTTGGATCACACACCTGACACTAGCTCTTCGAGCCCATGTGAGTTTTGGCATCCTGCTACCAGAGAAGTGTTGTGAGGACCTAAGGAGAGGGCGGGATCTTTAAATGTTTAACATGGTGCCTGATACCTACATTCTCAGTAAGCATTAGCTAGCACGGAGTCGTCATCAACATCGTTACTCTGCTGTAAAGAATAGAAGGTACAGAGTCAGAGCCTTGGGAACCTGCTGCAGTCAGTGAGGAATTCGATTACGTTGGTGCTGAGGCATCTAAAAGTCGATACAGTGTTGTTTGATCCAGGGGGAAAGTAAAAGGATTAATTTCTACTATGTTTTAGCTCTCCAAAAAGGTAGGTACCTAACTATTTCATCTTTATCTTACATTAACAAAACTTATATCCCACTTATATAAGTATATACTACCCTCCCCCCAAAAAAAATACACGGAAAGGTTATTTTTCAATAAAATACTGCCCATCTTACAAATAACCAGATCAGTAGAAACTAAATGTCCTCCCTATAAATGGTCTATCATGAAACATATCATGGGGTTTCATGCTTTACATTCTAACAGACCATTAAAGTACAAACCAGTTCACGTTAATCCAATAGTGTGGATTAAGGGTGTACTTTATCCTGTCGGGTCTGACACATTAGTCTGTCTGCCTTGTCCTTAGGGTACAGTCCTGTAAGGGTCCCATGAGGACCTCAGATGTCGAGGTACCTCCTCCTCAGCACACACTTCAGTATGAGTGTCCTTCTGAATTCTCTCTCCAGTTAAGTGAGAATGCTGATGAGTCTGTCTGCTTCCCAGTTCCACCACCGCTGATTTCTGAAGGGGCTTGTCTCCCCCAACCCATGAACTGGACAGTCAGCGCCTCCAGGAGAAACCCATGCAAAAGACTGAATTCCTAATCATTTTCCTTTTCTATGAAACAGTGACCTACCCCGACAAGTCCTAACTGATTTGGCTTCACACTCTGATTTTGTTTTCCAGACCCACAAGGTGGCTGAAACTCCTCCCGGTGTGTCAGCCTTTCCATTTGTGGCAATTTTAAAGCAGAACTTGCTAAGGGTGGGGAAGCATCACAGAACGGCAGACCACATCCAAGGAACAGTTTCCATGAGATCTAGACTTCTCCGTGCCTGGCTGACTTGGCAATTCTTTCCAAAGAGTTTCTGTATTTTGATGAGCTTCAGTTCAATCTGTCTTTACCTCAATTATCTCCGTGTGTACACATCCATATATGTGCGGGTACATGTGTGCAGAAGTGTGTGCAGATGTGTTCGTGTGTATGTGGAAGTCAGAGGACAACCTTGAGTGTAATTTCTCGAGTCCCATGCACCTTCCTTGATTTCTAGGCTGTCACTTACTGGCCTGGAGAAGCCAGTCAGAAAGCCCTGGGAATCTCCATGTCACTGCCTTCCCAACATTAGCCTTACAAGTGTCTGCCACCATAACCATTTTTCTTTTAAATGTTTTATTATTAACTTATCTTAATGGCTGTGCCACTTGCATGTACTTTCAAGCTCACTAGTGAAAAACTAGAACTTCATGTTGAGAATATTTGTTTTGGCTTCCACAAAATTATGTCAACTTCAAAAAAATTTTAAATTAGATATTATTTTTGGTTTTGAACATTAGTTCTTGCATGCATGTACATATGTGTGACACATGCATACTTTGTGCCTAGGGAAGACAAAAGGGAGTACCAGATCCCCTGGCGCTGGAGTCAAAGATAGCCCCAAGCTACTATGTGAGTGATGGGAATCGAACCCATGTCCTTTGGAAAAGCAGTCAGTGGTTTTAGCCACCAAGCCATCTCTCCAGCCCTTCAGTTGTCCACTAGAGACTCTATAAAAGCCTCTATTTAGATGGGCTAGATCTATTAACATTACCATATTTTTTTTAAAAAAAAACTAAATCCTTAAGAAATATTTCAATACTTTAAATAAAATTGTTATTCATTTTAGTAATACAGACTAGTAATGTTATTTTTTTTTTTTTTGGTTTTTTTTTTTTTTCGAGACAGGGTTTCCCTGTAGTTTCTAGAGCCTGTCCTGGAACTAGCTCTTGTAGACCAGGCTGGCCTCGAACTCAGAGATCCGCCTGCCTCTGCCTCCCGAGTGCTGGGATTAAAGGCGTGCGCCACCGCCGCCCGGCTAGTAATGTTATTTTTAAGAATGCTTTTTTTCCCTTAAAATAAGGGGTGAAAAGATGGCACAGTTTTTCATAGTTTTAAAAATCTTTCTAAGGTTTAGCTGAATAGAAGAGGGTCAGACTCTGCCACCAGCTTCTGCGTTCATTCTGCTGCTGTGTGTTGTCTTGGGTTGTAGGACAGGAAGAAAGGAAGCCTCACACGCATGCTCTGCTGGAAGCTGGAAGAGGACTATAATCCCATTTCCTGATAATCATGAGATTACTCCTTGGATACTACACCTGCACCCAAGAGGCTGTACTTTCTCCAGCATGAATATGACATGAAATCCGACATCACATCCACTAGTACTGTGGCCGTGCTACATTGAAATACAATAATCTATCTTTGCTGTAAATGAGTGTTTTACAAATCAAATAGTTGTGATATCATACACTGGCTATCTGGAAAATAATAGATGACAGTCATATGCATCTTTTAAATATTAGATTTTTTCCACTATAAATTTAAAACACATTTGTCAATGTTCTGGTCAAAATGTATAATTTTTGAGAGACTATCAAACTGGTAGTAGTAAAAACAGATTTCTCCAAACCTTATCAACAACAAATAACAGATACTGCCTATTTTTACATTTTTAACTTTTTGAAGTACAGGATTGCCTTTTAAAATTTTGAAACAGCATCTTACTGTGTCACTTAGGCTGGCTCAACTCACATTGCTACCCAGGGTGGGCTTGAACTCAGCATCCTCTCGTCAGCATATACGTAGATGCCACCAAACCTAGAATTTTTTCTTATTTTCAATATACTATCTACAAAAAAAAATACTAAGTATGAAAAAAGCAATAGCTGCCAGCTACCTTTTCCAGTGAAAATGGTATGCAATGAAAACACTGCCCCAAACCACCTATGGCAGCCCCTCAAGTGGTTTGGTGTCCCCCAGAGCACTTTGGGTAACTCCGCCATTTTGTCACCCAGAATGCTTTGAAGAAAAAAGAGCATCAATTAATTGTTTTATGCTTTATCAAGACCATTTGAAGTGAGTCTGTTCTGTGTGATAAATCCACATATATGTGTGTGATAAGTGTGATACACACACATCTGCGTTTTTGGCATATGTCGCCCTTATGTCTAAAACGTGTATGCATGGTGGGAAGGAGTCTTGATGGGGTTATTTTTCATCTATTTCAGCTAGTGTTTTCATGTCTTCTAAGGCATCAGCAGTTTTATCTACCCCTGCTTTGCACTCTCAGCACAAATGTCAATCATAGTAGAAATAACTTAATATTACAGTGAATGTGGAAGAAAACAAGACTCAAAAAAAAACAAACTAAAGTATTCATTTCTGCCTTAAAATACATATCTATATTTTCCTAGTATCTTCTATTCAAATTCCACTGATTTGGGTTTTTTTTTTTTTTTTTTTTTTTGTACCTCATGGAAGTAGTGTTTCCAAACGCTTACAAATTGCTAACTCTTCAGAGTCTTAATAAGCCTTGATAAAAATATGTAAACAGAAGCAAAAATTCATACCTAGTGTTTGCTTTGTTTCTTGGTCATTTCTTAGTAAATGTTTTTGTTTTATGTTGACAGTGTGGTTAATTAACTATTCCTGTATTATCTCTAAATTAATTCCGTCGAGATATAAATTAAATTGCTTACAAATTATCTGTTTACATGTTTTTAAGCAGGAAAAGATAATATTCTCAGCATGACTTGAGGGAGCTATAAATAGAGGAGATTAACTTGGTTTGTAATAATGCCAAAAATAAAATTAAAGGGAAAAGAAGCCTTTTATTTTTACACTATAGGCATTATAGCCCATGCAGAGGAATATCCACGTGTAACTTTTATTGTCCTTATGTCTAAAATGTAATTTGATAGAAGAAAAATGAATATGATTTACCAATAAAAAAGAAGGTATGAGTGGTTAAAATATATATATAAATTTGAAAGAATGATGAAAAGTAAATAAAAATTGGAAGTTATACTCTTGCCACACTGTTGGTCCTTTAGTTTCAAGACAGGGGCTTACTATACAGACCAGGCTGACCCTGCGCTCACTACCAGCTTCTACAAGTGCTGGGATTACAGGCTTGCATTACCATGCCTGGCCATCCTATAAAGTTATTAAAGCTGATATCTGAGTCATGAAATAAAATGAAAAAAAGCTCGCATAGTTCTTCCTAGAACCTCCAGGATGGTCTAAGCGACCTTGAGCATGAGAACAGCCTGCATGACCTTGAAGGAAATGCGTGTTCTCACTGCCACCCACCTGAAATAGAATACTTGTCGTGGCAAAGAGATAATAATTTTTTTTTTCTCTCTTCGTTCTGGGGTCTAAGAAGAGAGGATGGTACCAACCATACATCTATACATCTGTATGGGCGTAATACAGATTAAACGTGTGTAAACAGTGTTGTGCATGGATGGTGGTATCTCTTTTCACCTTCTGAAGCAGAGTGTCTGATAGTGAAAGCAAACTGGTTCTAGGGCAGCAAGTTAAGCCTGGCAAAATCATTCTACTAGATTCAGTTGTTTTCATCTGAGCATTTTATGATTTCTTCCAGTTTACTGCTAAATGAACATACTGCAGAAGCTTCACTCCATTGAACTGAGGGAACTAAAAAGGGTTTCAATAAGGCTGAAGAGCAATCAGCCGCTCTCTTCTGAGACTGAGCAATCAGCCTCCATCCTAGAGAAGGAAGGCAGAGGTATTGCAAAGGCAGCAGGGATGGCAGCTGATGGAGCAGGTATCAGGACTCACAATGAAAATGCAAAGATAAAGGCCTAGTCAGAAGAATTAACTCAGCAATAGAGCAAGAAGGGGATCACATCATATACAAGCCATTAGCTTCCTCCAGGGTCATAAGACAAAAACAAAGTTGACTTCACATTAACTGTGGGTTAGTGTTTGTGTTTCTCACAAATTGTCTCTTGGATGAAGAGATGATTTGGTGGTTTTGCTGTACTTCCAGGGAACCCATGCTTGGGTTGGGCAGCCAAACATGAACAATTTACAAATGCCCATTAAAGGAACATGCATATTTGCTATATTACTCTACACAGACGGTATAATTGTAGATGCCATTATATAAATCAAAGCTGCCAACTATTCAACAGATTTTAAACTTTTCTACCTCAATGATTACATTGTATAATTTACTACAGCTAATACAATGACAGTAGGAGAAGATGTGCATCAAAATCCCAGATACCCACCCATTGCGCCCCAGCCCCCTCAGGGGCCAAGGGAATCTGGGAATAAAGCCCCATGATAAACAGGGTCAGAAACCCACCACAGTAGATTGCTTATTAAGTCTGATACATCAGTAATGTCATGCTTCTTAATCCATTGCATAACTTAATCATAATGTGATCAGTTTGTCTTTGTATAGATAATTAGTTTCAACTACCTGAAAGTCTACAGATTCTAAGAAAAAGTGACTAGACAATTATTGGAGCTTTTGAGTTGAACAGCGAAGTTCCCATTTCTCCAATTTATTGCTTATAAGCACCTTAGTAGGAAGGACCTGGGAATCTTGGTAAAATGCAGATTCTGAGCCGTTAGTCCTAGAATGGGGGTCTAGAGCTTACATTACGATGCCCCCAGTTGACTCTGAGGCTGATTGTCCTAGGATTACATTCTAATCCCAAAGTCTCTGTTCCACTTTCCACCAGACTATGGTTTAATGGAGTTAAAACTGCTAATCATGGCAGCACTGGTAACTTACCCATGAATTTAATTCTCAAGAAGGCAAACATGTGTGTGTACATGCTCCTGTGTGTGTGTGTGTGTGTTGTCACCATAGTAAACTGGGAAGAACAATTTTTAAAAGGAACCAACTAAATGTTCACCGACAAGAGAATGTTCATATAAGTGATGGTTTATCTATACAACACAATATTCATCTCTTTTTCAAGACTGCCACCCATGCCCAATCCTATAACCCAGCAATTCCAGTCCTGCTTACCTTATTCCACAAGAGAAATGAAGTAGACCCACAGAAAGATGCATGTAAGAATGTAGGAGCTTTACGCATAAGTTCCTAAAACAGGCTAGGTGACTATAAACAGGAGAAATAGATAAACAAACTGGAGCACAGTCATATAATGTAGGGCTAGTTGGTAGTAAGAAAGAACATACTACTGGTGTACACATGTACCAACATGGGTGGCCCACAAGAGCATTCCCCTTAGCAAAAAAAAAAAAAAAAAAAAGATTTTCACACAAGAGTTTATGGTTTGGGAGGTAGTAATAATTGCCTATTTCTGGGTAGAAATTTGAGATGCATAAGTGGATGCGTTTATGAAAAGCCACCAAATCCTACAACTGTCCTTTGTGGATTGAATTGCTTACCATCTGCACCAATACATAGAGAAAGCGAGGGCAGGGCATCTGAATGCTGAACTCTAGTAAAGGACTGCACAGGAGAAGAGAAGCTCCCCACCAACACCTAACGCTCACTGCGAAAGGATCAGGGCAATAAGATCAACTGGGAGCCGGATGGAGCCGTGAGCAGTGAGCAGTGAGGCACAGCAAAGCCTTCGTGGTAGAGTCTGTGCTGTGGCCAAAATTTCTCTAGCTCTTTCGTACCCTTACCTTTTTCTCATATTAAAACTGTTGGATAAAGTACACTATCATTATGTGGAAGATTAAAAAATGAATTACCAGTCTTCCTACATATCCGTATGCTCAAGTGCAAGAAAGTTCTGGGTAGGCAAACAGGGATTTAAGCACTGTTGACCCCAGAAAAGTTGTTGGTTGGTGGTAGAGACAGGGAGGGTTGACTTTGTGGCAGTAGGCAGGGTCTGTGGGGGAGGAGCAGAGGCACGTTTAGAAAAAGTGATACTGTCAAAGAGAGGTTATACAGGCAGAGAAAGCAATGACCTGCAACAGCCAGAAGCAAGGCTGGGTTTAGTAACGATACGTGTGCTGAAATGCAACACAAGTGTGAATGACAAGTTGTGTAAGTCTCTGCCCTTTGTAACCCACACGGAAGCACTAGGGGCCGCCTTGACCATGCCCCTCTGTGCAGTCAACTACATAATGCTGGGACATATACAACTAGGTCTTTTTGCACTAAAAGTGCTACTCATGCTTGGGATGGAGCTATGTCGGCAGAGTGCTTTGCCTGGCGTCACTCAAGTCCTGGATCCTCAGTACTACATCAACCAGAAATAGTTGTATGTGCCTATAATTCCAGCACCAGGGAGATGGATAGAAGAGGATCAGGAATTCAAGGTCATGCTCAGTTACACAATGAATTTAAAGTCTACCTGAGCTACGTGAGACCCTTAAACAAGAAACAAAGCTGGGCGGTGGTGGCACACGCCTTTAATCCCAGCACTCGGGAGGCAGAGGCAGGCGGATCTCTGAGTTCGAGGCCAGCCTGGTCTACAAGAGCTAGTTCCAGGACAGGCTCTAGAAACTACAGGCAAACCCTGTCTCGAAAAACCAAAAAAAAAAAAAAAAAAAAACAAAAAAACAGCAACAAAACGTACGCATGCTGTTGTATGCCGAGATGAACTAATGGAACTCTTAAGTTTCTTTCTCAGACTTGGTATCTTCCATAGAGGGAAAATTTAGACACTGAGATATGTGTGAGAATGATTGAAAATATTGTTCCTAACACATATCTGTTGGCTACCTACCTGTCCAGGCCACTGAACTTCTCTGGGATGATTCCCACAAAGATGTAATCACAGACCTACCTAAACATCTCCCGCTTCCCCCGATTAGCCATGGCTAATTTTACTAGGATAAGCAAAACCAAGATGATCCAATCAGATTCCTTCCCCTACCAGTCCAGAATTTGCTAATATTAACCATGGGAGACAGGTAAACTTGGGAACTGTGGAGATGCTCACTTCAACCAAACACAAGTGAAAAGCAATGCAAAGCTGATCTGTGAGAGAGAACCTGAGACTGCAGAGAAGTAGCAAGAGAATCAATAGGGCTGGCAACATCCTTGGGTAAAACACTTACCTAGGATGCAAGTGTTCCCAGGATAAGAGCCAATAAGACCCCACAGGGAACAAGATACGGTGATGTCCAGATATACCGTACACTTCTGGTTCCTTCCATGTCACACTAATAAATCCCTCTCCCTGGGTTTTAGGATACAAACCTGACATTGGCCACAGAAGGTCTTTCTTTATTCAGTAAGTCTGGTGAATTTCTCCCATCTGAAGCAGCACAACTCACGCAATTACCCCAGAAGAATATGCAGAGTGCAAATCCAGAGGTCAGCAGGCATGTCATTTGAGACCCTGAGAGCTCAGAGAACTTCACACTGAATGGTCTTTAGGCTCTGGACACTGTCAACTCCCTTCCTGGGAGGAAACATGGCCCTTTTCTGTAGTCCCCTTACTCCAGGCCTTCCAGCTGGGAGCCAGAGGCAGAAGGCAGTTTGGGAAAAAAGTCTGCATTATATAGTAAGAGAGCCTTCGACCATCACTTACAAACAAATGTAAAAACTGCCTAGAAATACCCATGACAGATGTACTCTGGCTCAATCTAAGGCAATCTCAGGGTATGCCCAGTGAGGCTTGTTCTTTGGTTCTCATTCTTTGACACCGTATCAATGGAGACACAATAAATGGCCATAAATTCAGACAAAAGACCGGGGTCCGGTGATGTGGATACCCTCATACCTTAAGGGAAGCAGGCCAGCTTCTGAAAGCATCATTTTGGACATTTACTTACACATAAACACCAAGAGCCAATTGTACTTGCTGACATTACGACCCCTGGTAGGGGCCATGGCCCTCCAAGCTTTCTAGTTTAGTACTATGGTGGTTTGGATGAAAATGACCTCCTGAGACTCATGTATTTGAATGTCTCATTCCCAGTGGGGAAAGATTAGGTGTAATCTTGTTGGAGGAAGTGTCACTATGGTTAGCCTTCTCTCTGTCTCTTGCTTGTGGATCAGGTAGTAGCTCTCAGCTGCTACCCCAGTGTCATGCTTGCCTGCCTGGCACCACGCTCCCAACTGTGATGATCGTGGACTCACCATCTGAAACTGTAAGCCCCCAATTAAATGCTTTCTCCTATAAATTGCCTTCATAATGGTATCTTAGCGTACCAATAGAAAAGTAACTAAGACAAAATCCAGGGAATGACGCTGTCAACAAAACTGTCTAAGAGAAAGAGATAATGTCATATAGAAAGTCGAGGCAGGCCCTGATGTATGCAGGCAGAGAACACCATGAATGATAGAGTTCTGCCCGGATTCTCCAACACTCCATGATCTTCATAAATCCCCCCTGTGTCTGTCTATGGGCCTCATCATTTTTCCTCACAGCACCAAGGTAATTTATTATTAGAAAAGACTTAATGGCTCTTTGGAAGAAAAGGTTCCTTTCTTTTCCCGTCTCCCCAACCTTACTTCACCTGACAGGTACAATATTAATTTTTCACATATACACACACATTACTTCTCAGTGGGATGCATAATCACTAGAACCTAGCAACAAATAAAGCATGCTAGGCAGTGGTGGAGCATGCCTCTAATCCCAGCACTCAGGAGGTAGAGGCAGGTGGATCTCTGAGTTCGAGGCCAGCCTGGTCTACAGAGTGAATTCCAGGACAGCCAGGGTTACACAGAGAAACCCTGTCTTGAAGAAACATCAACGACAAAAACAAACGAAATAACAGAGCAGAATATCTAAATCAAATAAAAGGCATTAGGTTTGTTTTCAACATTCAGATTGCAAAGTCAGGACTGATATTAGCCAGCGCATGTAACTCTTGACATATGGACAAATGGATAAAAAAGATCCGTGAGTCCAAAAGTGGCCTATAAGAGGCACCCACCATGGTGTGGGTGGGGGATGAATTTCTTACACATGTTGCATCTGAAAGCAGTGGGAGATTATAGATTGTCCAACATACGGTAGCAGAACACCTGACCAGACATTGAGACGACAACAAAAATGTATAACCACTCTGATACCAAAACAAACTCTAGGGGATGAGACAATAAAACATAAAAATTTAAATTGTAAAATATGTATCAATAAGTACATATATTTAAAAGTGGGACCCACTATTCTCTAGGCCTGGGGTCCTGGCCAGGATTAAAAAGGGAAAGTCAACTGGGCACATACATTCATTGCTCCCTCCTTCTGACTTCGGACTACGTGTGACCAGCCACTTCGGGTTCTCGTCACACAAGCCTTTCATAGACATCCACACGTGCATGCGTGCGTGCGTGCGTGCGTGCATGTGTGTGTATGTGTGTGTAAGAGCTCAAGTGAAATATTTAAACTGAAAAACCTCAAAGGGGAAAAATAGATGACACCAACTACACAAAAAACTTCAAGACCATAAAGTCATAAGAAGACGAGTTCGATAGAAAAATAGACCAAAATACACAAGGCATGTTTCTTGCTTCATGAAATATTAGGACAAATAAGTTTTGAGAGACAAATTACGTCCCGCTTCCCAAAGTCACTTAGAAAGAAATGTAAACAGCTTTTAAAATAGGCTCAGGCAGATAGAAGTAAAGACATGCAGTTTAAAACCAGATTAAGAACACTAAAAAGTTAGGAAACTGTTGATGAGGAGTAGGAAACAGGCTTTCCTGTGCAATTACTGATGGAAATATCAACACAACCTTTCAGAAGGATGATGTGGCTGTATCTTTAATAGTTTAAATGTCACAGCTCCTTTACAATTGTAGTTCAAGCAATCTGTTCTCCTAGACGCAGTTACCTATAGGTATAAAGAGAAAAGTCTGAGGCTGTAGGATTCTTACGAGTAAAATCTGGTAATTTGAACATACACCAAAGAGGAATGAGGAAACACAACACAATCATGATGCTGTAAATTGGACAGGTATTCAGAGGACGAAGGTTAACTTACAGAAAGTTAACTGTTACAGAAAGACTTCTGTGGCATAATGCTACCTACTAAAAGCAGTACAAGAGTATTGCAGATATTCTGTGTGCATGCCTCCACCCAAAATTATATACTATCGAAGAACAACCAGGGTAAGTCTCTGTCACACCAAGCATGGCCAAAATCTATCCGTTTTATTAGCCTGTGTTATATTGCCAATGGGAAATAAAGTGTGGGCTCAATCCCAAATGTGGCAGATACCCAAGATCACATTGTGAGCCTTAACGCTTCTTACCATAAAATGATGTAAAAATGATAAAAGCAGCAAAAAACAACAAATGGCAAGATATTTTGACTTCCTGATTTTCAAAAGAAAGATCTACAATGAAATGATGGAATTTTACAGCAGAAAGCCACGTTTGTCTTTAATTCCTTGAATGGGAAAGATTGCTAAGGCAGAAACAATGCTTAGCTGTCTTTTCATCCTGAGATAATCCACACAGGCAGACTGTGACAGCATTGAGAATTTTTCTCTTCTGATCCATACAAAACCCACTGCCTTGAATTTTTAGCATCTGGCTATGGGTGAAACCCACTGTTTTCCTTCTAAGCTTGAATTAAATACTAATAGACTTTGAACTTGAATGAGTCCCCAGCTTGTTTGAAAGCACCGTGTGTTAAAGAAACATGGAGCCAGCTGTGAACACTCTACCACTCATTGCCAATCCACTTGGAAGGCATCAGGATTCCCAGGTGAGCGCTAGATCTGCAGCAGAAAGACCTGCAAAAACTGCATCCTTCCTATGTGTGAAGCCGCTCTGTGATAAAGCCTCGGAAATTTAATTTTCTGTATGGGGCAGAGCCAGGAGCATCTCGGAGCAACAGTGTTCAGACAGTTCAACCAAAACAACAATTTCCAGCTTCAATGCAAGACCTTGTCTCAAAAAAAAAAAGTAAGATGGAGACTGATGAACACCTGATGCTGACCTCTGACCCTGTACATGCACAGACACATATAGACATGTGAACATATATGAACATCATACATACACACACTTCATGAAGAGTGGACAGAAGGACATCACATGCTTCACAATGTGATAACCTCACAAAAGTGTGGCACAGTTTTTTCAATTACTCTGAAAAAGTGTTCTAGTTTTGTTTCTGTTGCTGTGATTAAAAAAAAAAATACCTCGAAAAAAGCAACTTATGAACTTATGGGGGGAGGAAGAAGTTTATTTCAGCTTACAATTGCATGTTACAGTCCATCATTGTCAGGAAGTCAGGGTAGAAAGTGCACATCACATCGCTACTTTTAAGGATCCAGCCAAGAAGAAGTAATCAAAGCATAAGAAGGAACCAATTCAGATCCAAACACAGAAACACTCTCTTTTAAAATGCGTGTATGAGCCAGGTATGGTAGCATCTGCTTTTAGTCCTAGCACTCTGGAGGCAGAGACAGGAGGATCTCTGAGAGTTTAAGACCAGCCTGGTCTACAGAGATAGACCCAGGAATGCCAGAACTGCATAAAGAGACCTTGTATCAAAAACCAAACAAACCAGTGTTTATGGGGTAAGGGACTCTCTGAGAACAATGGCATCCTGGATTGGACCATACAAAGGGTAGGAGGGAAGTAATGGTGAGGGTGGATAAAGTCCTTAGCTCGGCTAATGGTATGGCATGGAAATTAATTTCCTAGCTTTGACAAATGTACCATAGTCATCAATTATATTTGCATTTTAGGAAACCGGGTAAGCGATGTGCTGGAACACTTCATACTACCTTTAGACCTACTCCATAAATCTAAACTTGTTTCAAAATCAAAACAAGAGTAAGTGAAGCTGTGCCTTTTTGAAACTGTTAATGGTGAGAAGACAATGTTTAGGAAAATGTTGCTGATTAAAGTTGACTGAGGAGACAGGACAACAAAATTCAATGTCTGACCTTGACCAGATCCTGTGCTGGTGGATGAACTTAAGAAGATACAGAGCATAACAACATTGAAAGAGGATTTTTGTAACGACATTAAATTCACTGGCACAGCTGGTAACAATACTGTGGTTGTGGCTGTGTAAGCAACCTATACTGTTCAAACTTCAAAATCACCACTGGAACGTTTAGAATGTTAGATGGAGGGGTGTGCATGTGTGGGAGGGGGAGGGAGGCTTGGACACAGTAACAAATTAAATAGGACCAGATGCTAATAACAGATGAATCCTGGTAAGAGACACTGCATCGAAAATGATGACCACCAAAAGGTAGGTCACATTTTGCAGACTTGGGGTATAGTCCTTGACTAGACTACCCTCACCCCACAAGCGAAACACAAGTTCTGGGTTTCCTAGGCCAGCCACAATTTGAGTCAGTTGCCTACAAACTCACAGGTTCCTGCTTTCCCACCTGAAAAATGTCCCTGGATGGCTATCCGATGCTGGTGCCCTCTCTCCGCCATTGACAGAGAACCCAAGCTGCATCCCTCAAACGTATGTATCCATCGCATCTGTTCCTTACAGCATCCTGACTAATACTGGAAGCTTCTCCTCTTGCTTTCAGGGCCAGGATTGGATCACTTGAACCCTAAACAAAAACTGTTGTTCTCAAATCTTAATAACAGCATAAGCATGCATGTAGATCATTTGGGAGGGGATCGATGTTAGAGTATCAACGATCAAGAAAATTACATTGATGAGAAAACCACCTTTTAAATGCTATTCTTGGTATACTTTTTTTTTTCGTCTCAAATGATCTTTGTAATCGTTCTCTCTTTTACAATACACATAGAACCCTGAGGAACTGATACTGACTGAGCACTTTCTAAGTACCAACTGTGCCACCTGATTGGCCCTCTCCATCCACCTTCCAGTTAACACCGCCCATTGTATGGCTGATGAGACCAAGCCCAGAGAAAGATCACCTGTGAAGTGAGTCTCCTCTTGGTGAAGCAGCCAGGGAGACTGAGTATGAATATTCTGGGGGAGGGGGAGAAAACAGGGATAAAGGTCAGGAGACTAAAAAGGGCCCCTCTGACTGATAAAAAAAAAAAGGGAAAAAAAGAGAGGTTGTAAGGGAAGGAATGGGGAAGATAATAGAGGAAACTGGAAGAGAATAATGATGATGGGACGAAAGGGTAGAACAGGGAAGGAGAGGGAGGGAGATGGGGGGCAGCATGAGGAGCTTCAAACAGAAGGAAATATGTATCAAAATACCATATAGAAACCTATTACTTTGTGATCTAATTTCAAAGTTTGAATTAAAAGTAATGATGGTGGTGGAACTGGGACGCCCCCTCTCTTCAAATAAGTATCCTACTATTCTTCCGGTCCTGTGTCTCTGCGCTTTAGTGTGTGCCAAGGGAAAAGCACCATTTTAGACAGATTCATGTAACAAGAAGAGCTGCCAAATATGTCCCTGGATTTCCTCCACAGACACTGAAAGAGGCAATGATAAACCACAGAAGCCTTAGGACCGACTCCCAACCATCAGGCAGCACTTAGGGTGGAGAGGTAGGTTGCTTTGTAGGAAATAATCTCCTTGCTCAGCTCAATAGAATTCCTCAGGACACCCAAAAGGTCCAGCATCCCTATTCAGCCTGCTGATGTAAATTAACTTTCATCAATATAAGATGTCTTGGCCCCCTTGCAGGATGCCTCAGGAACATCAGCAATCCAGGTGACTTAGGGCTACACACTGACATGTGATTAAAAACTTCGAGAAGGAAAAGATGAAGTCAGTCAGACAGAACTCAAGAGCCCAGTGCCATAGAGAATCTCCTGGTTCTTGGTGGAGCAGGGAATGATGGATGGGGCCCTCCAAGGCTACCCATGATTGAAGCCAGAATGCCAATCAGAGAGTGAACCAAGAGTGCAAAGCAAGAAGTTGGATGCTGCTGTCAGCTTGCCAGAGGGTGCCACGGGGGGTCGGACTGTGTAAAGAGTGAAGAACAAAGAACACCGGGGAGATGGCAGACGAGCTTTCTCAGCAGTTTCAAGGACACCCAGGTGGAAATCTGGGCCATCTGATGTCATAGCAATGATGAGTTTGCAGAAAGTCATTCCCTCACTTTCGGAAAACATAGACCTCTATTGGCACAAGGATGGCTGGCCACAAGAAGACCCTTCTGAGCTCAGCTTCCCTTTATTCAAAACTTGGTGACAGTGCAGGGGTTAGGAAGTATAACTGTAGCAGACAAGATACCCCTGAGGCAATCCTCTCACACGCCTAACAGCAATAAAGGGGTAGGGATCTCTAACCTGTGAACCCCTCATACTCAGGAAGAGGGACTCTGGGTTGTGAGAAAAGTCACTGTCAGGATTCTTTCACATAGTCAGGCAATTCCCTGGTCAAGTCTTTTATAATTTACTGAAAAAAAAAAAAAAAAAAAAAAACAGGCCTGCAAGTCCTCAGAATTCAAGGAACCTGAAAATCCCAGAGGGAAACAAGGTCTAACGTTTCTAAATTTACATTCTGGGGACTCTCTGAAAATGCTCTAGGGTATGTGATTATAAACAAGCTATCCCCAATAATCTCAGACCATTGATGGTGCTATTTGGATGGGTATAGAAGGTATGGTCTTACCAGAGGGCGTATGTCACTATTAGCAGGCTTCTAGTTTGCTTTCTCTACTTCATCCTTGTGGTTCAGATATGAGCTCTCGACTTCCTGCTCCATCCGCCATCCCTGCTTCTTCCTTTAATGCCCCCCTTCCCCACCATGATGAAGTCTTAGCCCCCTGGAACCATAAGCACCGATAAGCTCTTCTATATAAACCCTTAATCACAGTGTTCTATCACAGCAATAGGAAAGTAATATGGAGTCCAATTGGTAGGGTTTCGGGGGACAAAGATAAACATCAGGCAGACTCCAGGCAAAGGAGCTTTGCTTCCAAGAGTCTCAAGTAACAGCTAAAATTTATACGGGTTTTCACTCGGCCAGACCTGGCCATTGTATTTAGGTGTGTTTTCTCGCTTATTTCTCCAGACTGATTGAGTTGATGCTATCAAAATCCCTAGGGTAAAGACAAGAAAGCTGGAGCTCAGAGAAGTCAAACACCCAGCCTAGGGTCATGCAGCTGGTCACTGGTAAATGAGAATCAAACACAGCTTTTTGTCACTGTGTTACATTGGGGTCCTCTTTTTCAAACTTACTGAAAGTTTTTACTTCTCTAAAGGTAGAGTTGATTAAACCTGTTCATCCATCTTCTTTGCCAGCTGCTGGGGCCTCTCCAGCCTTCGTGTTCCTGGGCTTTGTGCTTTGAAACCACCTTGTTAAGTCCCTTACAAAGGAGTCTAGGAGGCCTACCCTGGCCAAGGAACTGCAAATCTTCAATCTCCCAGAGATTACAGCTTAGAGTTGGTCATGCATAGCTTTGTCAAACAGGAGTAGGTGGTGAAACTTGTCCTGAACTCAGCCGTTGGACCACTTCTTTGAGGCCTTGTCCCCAGACTGGCTTACTGGGTCTTTGTCATTCTTGATCAACTTTAGGGCACCTTTCTTCTTGTCATGCATGGGTGGCATGGCGATGCTCAGAGAGCAGTGACAGCCGCTGCAGTCCCGCTAAGATGTCAGACAAAAAGGCAGGATCCTCCTAAGGTGCCCCCTGATGACAAGAGTAAGTAGGTGGCTCAGTTGGGAAAGTCCTTGCTGTGTAAGCCTGAGGACATGAACTGGATCCCCAGCGACCATGTAAAAAGTATTAAAGGCCTGGGCTTGCTGGTGTACCCTTGTGATTCCAGAGTTGAAGACGTAGAAGCAAGGAGAACCCTGGGGCATGTTGGCTAGCCAGTCAGCCTAGCCTAATAGACAAGCCCAGGTCCCAGTGAGAGACCCTGCCTCAAAAAAACAAGGAGGACAGCTCCTAGTCTCTCTAGGATGCATGTGCAACTACATATATTTCCCCCCCCCACCCATACACACACATAATTAGCAAAGAGGCTGCCATTGACAAAGGGGTTTTCTCCTAACACAGCAGACAGTTTATAGAGTTTATCTAAGGTGCCCAAGCCACAGGCAGAGACTGGCAGTTGAAGGCTTATCGAGAACACTGACAGTGGCTTCTGAGTTTTGAGGGCCACATCGCTGGGCAATTTACTCTGCTATCTGTTAGAAGGAGGAGAATATTAAATACTGACCTCTTATAGCTCAGGCAGGCTTTGTGAAGCTTAAAGATCTGATGTCTTAAAAATCACCTCCTACCATTACATTAGGAACACACAGCCTCCTCCTACAGATACCAGACACTCAGAGCTAAGGAAGAACGGGGCTCAATTGGAGAGCTTTATCCTGACTATGCACTGTGAGGATGGGGAGAAAGGAAGTGGGGCTCAGTCAGGTGAGGAGGCTGGGGGCTGCTCACAGAGATGATGGAGAAATGAGCAAATACAGGAGATAAATGAGTGCTCACTTTTATAGGAAAGATGAAAACACTTTGTCTCCTGAAGCAGTCAGTGGATTTGTTTTTATGAGACCATGAGAGGTGGCCATGGTTTTTGTTCTGCCTTGCCTATAAGAAAACTCAGTTAAATTTTATGTCTGATTTGAGCCTATTTCCTCAGATTTGATTTGGGGCAAACTACTCCTTCCTTAGAGTACCACTGACACCCACCCAAAGTGAGAGCCACTGCACTCGGCTGTGATCTGGCTTCACATGCTTGTTAGGAAATGGACAGAAGTTAACTCATTAATTATGATGCAAAGATGATAGGAGAGACAGTGTAACCTTGGAAAACACAGGCTGCAGAAGATGTGATCTTTCTCTGCCAGCATTTTCTCAGACACAGTTCAACTCCAGAAAACAACGCCTGAGAAGAAAATGAATAGCATCGTTTTTTTGTATGAGAGTAGAGGCCTTTGCTATGGCTGTTAGATAAGATCTCATGGTTCAGGCTGGATTCAAACTCCCTATGTAGCTGAGAGTGACCGTGGACTTCTGAACCTCCTGCCTCTACTTCCAGAGTCCTAGGATGGCAGGCAAGCAACAACACATTTGGTTAATGCAATACCGGGGAGCAAACCCGGGACTCATGCAGGCTAGGCCAACATTCTACCAGCTATGCGACACACACCTAGCCCCAACACAGTTTTAATATTTTAATAGATATTAAGAGCATAAAACCTTTCTGCTTAAAATGATTATAACACGGGCAGAATCTGATAACAAATATCTGGAAGATTGACACTTGAAATAATTCAAAAAGTAAAGCCAAATTGCAGAGACCTTCTAGATGAGAGTGAGCAACCTACTAGGGTTCCTACCAGGGGAACAGTCCCTGTTTTCAGTCTGAAGTCAGGCAAGAAAAGCTACAGAACAATACTGTTCTTTCCAATCTTGAGTATGTGCAATTAACTGAGAGTCATGCAGCCCTCTAGAACAGATTAGTGATCCAAGCATATATGAGGCCTGCCTTGCTGTAGTTGTCAACTAATGAAAAGACAAAGAAAAGAAAAAAGAGTTAATAATCACACATTATGGCAAATGCCCCCAGAATAAAAAAAAAATGGTATTAATAGAGACCCTGTTGAAGGGTCCTTGCCCAGTTTAGACGGACTCATTGTAGAGATCTTCTATAAGGAAGTTCCTCTTAGCTCTTATCGTAAAGATAAGGAACAAAGTGGGGGAGCATTCAAGACTGGGATGTAATGTCCTCAGGCAGGACAGAGTTGTGAAAGTCCTAAGAGAAGTCCATTGACTTGCATCTCTGAGGAGAGGAAGGCCATATGAATCCAAGAGGTAGGCAGGGGCCAGACCATCCAGGGCCTTGCATGGTAATTTGGAGCTGGCAATTTATCTAAAACAGATAGTGGAGACGGTAAATGTCTAGAGCGAGGGAGCGACATTCTGAAAGAACCTGAAAACGGGTCACTCTGGCTCTTGGGTACCAAATGGCCTGGAAGTTTGTTAAGACTGAATGGGGACAGGAGTCACCAAACCTCAGACTGTGAGCTGAGTTTAAAGGCATTGCCTGTGTTCATAACTAGAGTTTCAGTGTGGTGCCGCATGGTAGTTTGTTTACAGACTATAGCCGGTCTCACAGATAGCAGTAGGTTTGTTTACAGACTATAGCTGGTCTCACAGATAACAATAGGTTTTGTTTCACAAAGTACCCAAGTTGTCAAGGGCTCAAATCCTGATGGTGGGAAAGCAAAATTTAGCAGAAACCATACTTTCAATTTTGAGTTTTAATCCTGTTCTGAGCTGGTGACAGGCAGTCTGATTCCACCCCCTGCCCCCCTCCACCACAGGCTGCTGAACAAGAGCTACTGCCAGGCAGCCCCTCAATCAGAAATGACCCATATTCTGCAATACACGGAGCTGATAAGCTGTGTTTAGCAGGTGTATACATTAATATCATAAATCAGAAAACATATTTATCAACTTACCATGAACTTATTGGGACAAAGCCCTCATAAGTCAGGACCTTCTCTGGCTGCCACAAGGAGTAAAATGGCTTGAAATTCTAAAAATATTTATTATCTGGTCCTTTTCAAAAATTTTTTTTAAAAAGTGTACTATCCCCTGAGTTAAAATGTCACATTAGCCAAGGTGATGATGGCTAATTAGTATTTATCTAACTAAAATTATCGAGAGCTTTCTGTGTTCCTAGGAGAAGAACAAAATTTTTACAATGATGAGCATCATGAAGGAACAGGCTCCACCCCCATGACACTTAGTCCCTTAAGAGCCAGTCTCACGCACATCCTTACAAAATCCTCTCACAATGCCTCAAAAATTCCCCTCGAATCCTTTAGTTTGAGTCTCTTCCATCCACAATTTGCCCTCATTAAGACCTTTTCAAACAGATGAACATATCATATATATATATATATATATATATATATATATATATATATATATATATATAAAAATTGTGGCTTGGTGTGACCATGGTTATGAAAAATGCCTTCCCACACTGCCCACTAATCTCTAAGAAACCATTCAAGCTTGCCTTGGGAGAAAATCCTGCTACAAGAAAGGTTCATTAAGATATGGCATAGGCCCCTAAGTAGTAAGATGCTGTGTACATGTGTGTAATCTCTACTGGACAGCATTAATGGGCTACCCATCTGCATTGGCAACATTCTTTCCAAGTGCACTCATGTGGAGCCATCAGCAGCTCCCCAGCAGCCAGGTGAGAGACAGCGTGAAGGGAAATGAGGTGAACACTGGGGGTCTTGATGGCGCTACCCGAGTCCTGTGACCCATGTACCCCTCTCCTCTCCTAGTTAGCTACATCAGTAAACCCTACTGCTTTTGGCTGTTAAACCACTGCCATGTATAAGCAAGAGTCCTGAGAAACATAATAGCCTTCAACTGGGCAACCACAGCATGGGTTGATCACTCCACACCCCATAGTAGGTAGCCAGTGTGGGAGAATGCAGTGAGCCACTCCCTAGAGAGGAGGGACTCTTTAGCTGACTACAAGAAGAAACAGATGTCTGTTGGTTCCCTGAGTTCCTTCTCTAATCTCCTCTAGAACACAGAATTGCAAAGACAGGAGCTCTCCTAGGCTTTTTTGTTTCCTTCAGCAGGGGAATACCAAGGTCAGCCACTGTAGACAGCTCTGTCTGGGGATAGCACCTGAGATATCACACTGTGGAAGTTTCCTGGCTGACCTCTTTCTGCCGTTTGTTGCTGTTCTCCAACCCCTGGTTCCTACGTGTTCCAAGTCCTTCCTTTTATCCTATGGCTGCTCTGGAAGCACACCATTCTGTGTAAAAGGTGCTTAACAGTCAGGCAGGGGGTAGAGGAAGGTGGAGCCATGTGAGTCTGAGGCCAGTCTGGTCCACACAGCTCCAAGACAACCAGCGCTACATAGCCAGACCCTGTCTCAAAAACAGACTAACATATATGCCAAATAAACTTCAAAAGCTTATTGAGAATTATTCTTTTTTTCAGGAACTCTCTCTTCCATAAGCTAATAGACTTGTTTGTTTTCTTGTTCGTCTGCCTGGTGTGTTAGGGCTTCATTACAATCAAAAGCCAATATGTTTTTTTTTTCTTCAGTCTACACCAAAGAAATTCCTAATAACTGCTGGCTGGTATGTGAGCCTTGTACCTGTTACGAGTTTACACATAACTAGGGCACTCTATGCCCTGGCTAGCATGACTCAGCTACAAATACATCATGTGATCTCCAGCAGGTCCTCCATCTTCCTATCTGTTCTTCCTATCTGTGAACTGCAGAAATGGGTTTTTCCCAGCAGGCTATCCCCACTGAGTCCTGTGTTTAAGTCGCTGTTCAGTTCTTATACACACACACACACACACACACACGGGGGGGGGGGGGAGGGGGCAGGGGGCAGAGCAGACCAGGAGTCTGCTATTTACACTGTGTTCCTGAGCCCTGCTATTGGGCAGTCTCTCTGGTCCAGGCATGGACAAGCCTCAGGCAGAGAGCACAGCTGCATGTCCTTCATGAAGGAACCCAGGTGCTTCTTGAAATGAGAAAATAGGAAGAGAACATATGTAAATGTCTCAAAAGTCAGAATGGCCTACCAGGAACTCCGGAGCTGATTCAGAGTGCTATTTTCTCCTGCCCTACAAAAGCAACCTACTAAAATGGAAATAACAGGCATAGCTCGGTTGTCGAGTGACACAAAGTCCCGAGTTCCATCCCCAGCACCAGAAAGGCTGACCATGGTGGTTCACATTTATAAACTCAGTATGGCAAAGATTAAGACAGGAGGACCAAAAGGTCAAAGTCATCCTTGGCTACATAGCACATTTGAGACCTGTCTAGGCTACCTGAGATCCTGCCTTGATTAATTGAATAATTAAAACTATTAGAAGAAATTCATTAGCAATACTTTCTTGTTTCCTCCCCTTCAGCCCAGTTCTCATGAACACTTTTATTCATTACAACTACAATACACGCCAAGGACAGCCCAGTGTTTCCCAGCTGGGTGCCATTGGCCTCCTAGAGAATTCTCAGGACTTGAATCCCACTGCACTGACAGCGTTTACTGCCTGCTCGGTGTCCGCAGTCTGGCCACCATCACTGTCACCGACGCCTCCTGCAGTCATATGAAGAGGGCCAATACTGGCTCGGAGTTGAACTTCTTTTAATCCTGGCTTCCCTGAGGGTCAGACGTGTGACACCATTTCCCAAGGTCACCCAAGTAAATCAGGGCTACAGATGGCTGTGAAGCAACGCAGTTTGCATGTTGGTAGCATTCAGTTTTAGGGAGCTTTAGATTACCTTCCTTCGTCTCCGAGATCTGCGTGTTAGGATTCTCTAACTTAGCCCTGTTATAAAACCAGGGCCTACTTGTGAACATGAAGACCAACACTACCTGCCAGCTATCATTTAATCACACACGTAGTGCTCTTAACTCTACTGAGCAGCGTACTTCAGATTCCTGGAGGTCCTCACTAGAAACAGCTCATCCAGCCCAACTGAATCCAGTGGCGCCCTGGATCCATTGCTTCTCCAGAAGCAGAAATGAGTCACTGGGAATATACCCAGAAGACAGAGATCAAGTAGAGGCAACTGCTTAGCCCACAAATCCTGTCCTCCGTGGCATTGGTAGCCCTGATTGGTCAATGTGTGTCTTCTCACACATTGCTCCTCTCACATGATTCCACTACTGAGCAGGAGGTGAGCCTGTCTGTAGCAGTATTACAATGCCGTGGCTAATTCTGCCTCGTCTTCCCTATTGTAGCTCCCTAGATAGCTAGCACCTACTATTAAGTTCTAGAAGAAAAGATGAACAGGTATATTTAAAAAAAAATGCTCCATTTGAGGTTGTATCTGTGTCAAACTGTCCCAAGACAGCAAAGTCACAGGTAACAAGGAGAGAAAACTGCCATGAACACCACCACTCGCTCACACATGCCTGACCCTTCAATTTTTTGCAAAGGTGCAAAAGGACAGAACCTTCAGGACTCTGTGTTCTTGGACATTTGCAGAGCGATTCGGGAGTCTCTTTTCACACACCTACCTCCGCCGAGACGCACTTCAGACAAGCCACGTGATCAACGAGCAAGTGACACACAGCCTCTCTCTGTGTTCTGGAAGACCAGCGGGTCAGGAACTGCGTTTTAACAGCACATTCCAAAAGGAAACTTTTTCTGCAAAAGAATATTAAAGACAGGACAAGTGGATCGCCTCGAAAGTTTAACACAATGAGAACAAAAGTCAAAGCTAAAGTCCTGAACTGGGATACTCCTTAGCCAAATATATTTAAAGCAATAAATACAACTTCACAGAAAGGCTCACATGGGGGGGAAGGGATACTGTGCACCCCCTTAACAGAATCCGTGGTAATGGTTTATTGTTGCTTTCATATTTTCAGTAGTGATAGTAGGAGTTTGTTGGGAGGCACTGAATTTCTCTGTAATATTCATTTAAGGTTTTGTTGTCCAGGGACATATATTTTTTAAATGTTTCTTCATATGACATCAGTCACTTCAGGCAAACCAACAGTCTGCCCCCTCTCCAGCCTTTTCCCCTGCCAAAACTGGGTCAATACATGCTTCCAGTCCCAAGCTCTTTCCGTTCAGAATCCCCTGCAAACGGAAGAAACTTCCTTGCAGTCGTTAAATGTTGGCATGTAAATATGAAAGTGTTCTTCCCAGCTCCTCCTCCTCTCTCTTCCTCCTCTCCCTCTTCCTCCACTCCCTCTCCTGGTGGCTTCACATTCCTGATCCTCTGGGCCCAAGTTCTCTGAATCCTGAAAGTGTAGATGTATACAACCAGACCCCCTTCCTTCTGGAAAGCTAAGAGCTACCTAAAATGTTTAACTAAGTTCGTTTTTCAATGACTATTTGTTGCAAGCAAGAAAATAGCATAGTGAAATTTACTGTTAACAAGAAGAGTAAAAATAGCAATCAATCTACAAAAGGTAAAGGGGGGAGAAAAGATCCTGAAAATAAAATTACCCAGTACGCCTTAAAGCTAGTCATAACTATTTTGAATTACTCTGCATATAAATATCAGTTGCTCCAATGGGAAAATGTAAAACACACAAAGAGAAAGGTCTAGATGTGATTGAATTATAAATCTGGTTTTATCGTTGGTAGAGTCATACAGTAGAGAAACGTACAACCCCTTTCCTACCCTTCCAGTCTACCCTCCCTTCTGCCTGCAAAGCATAATAGCAAAGTGAGACTCTCTGCTGGCAGCAAAGAAAATGACAAAACCAAACTTGGCAGCAAATCAAAGAAGTGCACAGACAAAAATCAATGCAACTCATACTCAACTCAATTACTTCCCCTCTGAGGCTGAGCAGTATTCATGAATATGCTCTTGGAACGTCGATAGTTTGCTTGAACACGCTGTCATCTGGTTGGAGAAGAATGTGGGCTTGGTTTTTAAGCTATTTTGCATGAAGGATGAAGAGGAGTTGGGCATATGGTTCAGTGAGTTAATCACTTGCCTTAGGACCTGATGTCCTGATACGAGATCCCCAGAACCCACATAAAGACAGATAGATTAGCACTCATGTCTGTGATCCCAGAATTCATACAGGGCAGCAGGAAGTAGACAGGAGAATCCTCAGAAGCTCAAGTGTGGCCTAGGCTTGCACACCCAGCTGGAAATAACAAGTGAGACTCAGTCTCCAACAAGATGGAAGGTTATCCAACATCCAAGGTTATCCTCCCCCTCTCGCTGTCCCTCCCCCTTCTCCCCACCCCACCACACACAGAGTGATGGAGAGATTAAGCACAAAAATAAACAAACAAAACAGCATGAAAACGTGTTGACAACAGCGGAAGGGCCTTGTGGACAATCTGCATTTGAGACTATGTTGTCAGCATAGAAGCTACTCAGGGAAATTATCAGAACTAAGCCTGGGAAAGGGCTGGGCAGGGTTGGGGAGGCGGGGGATCCACACTCAGAGCCTAGCTTAGCACCAGTTAAGCACCAGTAATAGTGTTATCCTCCATGCAAGAAGAACCACGGAGAGTTTCGGCACAAATAGGGGCTTTACGTGGAGTTTTGAGTTAGAAAGTTCTCTGGAACTCTTGGTCCCCACTGACACCACAGTGGAAAATGTCCTGGGCAGAAAGATCAGTTAAGGGGCTACTGCAATAGTACAGGCAGGTGTTTATGAGGACCTAAAGCCGACCTGGCAGGCATGATATAGGACACAGGTGCAGCAAAGCCCTGGGAGGACGGGCAGTAAGGTTCAACTCTTGCTTGAACACAATGACTTCCAAATGGCATGGAGATATGAGAGGGAAAATGGCTACTGGGCAGTTGCAAATATTCTGAGAACTGGGTCAATGATGTGGGATGTCCTTCTGTATCTGTGTTACTTTTATTGGCTGATGAATAAAGCTGCTTTTGCCTATGGTAGGGCAGAATATAGTCAGGCTGGAAGAAATAGAGAGAGAGAGAGTAGACAGAGTCAGGGAGACGCCATGTAGCTGCCAAAGGAGAAAGATGCCCAGGACCTTTCCAGTAGGCCACAGCCTCATGGTGACACAAATATTAATAGAAATGTGTTAGTTTAAGATGCAAGAGCTAGCTAGAAATATACCTGAGTCATCAACCAAGCAGTATTGTAATTAATATAGTCTCTGTGTGATTATTCATGTCTGGGTGGCCGGGAAACAAAATACAGCCTCCATTTACAGGTAAAATTCATCAGATTTCCTCTAGGCTCACACAACTTTTAATTAGATAGGAAACAGAAATAAACAATAGCAGTATTGAAAATAGAGTGGGTTCAGTTATTCAACCAAATGCACTGCTGTGCTTGTAAAATATCCCACATGGGCATATGTGTTTGATCACTTGGTCCCCAAGTGGCGGCACTGCTTTAAGGGCACTGTGGAAACTTAGCAGAAGTGGGTCATCATGGGATGGACCTTAAAGGCTATCCCCAGACCCCAGTATAATCCGGCTCTCTCTGTTCTCCCTCCCTCATCTCCCAAGATAGGAGGATTTCTCCCCATGCATTTCAATATCAATGAACCCCACACACCTTCCCACCAGGACAGATTGTACATCCTCCAGTTAATGAGCCAAAAGAAATTCCTCTAGCCTAACGTCTTGCTTTTTTCAGGGATTTTATCGTGGAAATTAGAAAAAAATATTAATATATACAATCAAGCTGGGGGGGAAGAACGAGAGAAAGAGGAAATGGCTCTTTGAACCTGTCCTGGCTAGTCAGCCACGCATAGAAACAGCACTGTGCTCTGCAGTCAGTGGAGTCTTCTTAGACTGGAGTTCCTCAGTAACAGTGCAGCCTGGCCAGTTGCTGGGATAGCCTGCCACCCAGTGGCCTCTGTCTCTAGATGCAAGGACTGTGCTCTCCTGAACACCCCTGCTGAAATGCCACCTTCATCCCCGGTCATTTGCACTGCGTTCCTCCCTCCAGGCCAGGCCCACACTTGAGCACTGACTGTTCACTCTCCCGTCAGGATTATCGGCTCATTCTCTTTTGTTCTCACAGTCCACAAATGGAGAGAACCATCTTCCTCCTGATACATATTTCTAAAAACACAACTCAACGAGAGTTGCTCACACCTGGCTCACTTTCTCTAATACCCCCTCACATCTAGCACCAGGGAACCCAGAGCTTCCGCCCCCGCCCCACACACACACACACTCTCTCTTAAAACACCAGAGTTATAGATACTGGGAAACATCCAAAATCTCTACCATTGAGCCATCTAGGACGTGTGGATTCTCCGCACAGCTGAGCCTCATCCGACACCTGAAAACAGCAAGGCAGAACCACAGACCTTGACAAGGTACAGCCCCTACCCACTGTTAACTGAAAGAGCCAGGCACAAAGCAGTGTGAATCACAGTCCAGCATGGGAGCCCAGGGACGGGCTCTGTCTGCTGGTATTGTCGCCAATGGCTCTAGCAAAGAGACTTAGACTCTCAAATTATGAAAGGTCAACCTCAGAAAGCAGTTGCTCATCCCAGTGCTGTGTGAATCAAGGGAAAAGAGACTCATGATGAAATATTCTAGTCACTCCTTACCATTTTATATCCTATAGATATTGATTTAAAAAAAAAACTCTCATTTCTGCTAATGTCTTGTTACCAGGATACCATTTTTTCAATAACTTACAAAGAGCAGAGATTATTAACCCTATGATTCTTATTCCAGCTGGGCTTTTCAAAACTACATTTCCTGCCATCCACCAAGGTTAAATACTGAATTATGAAATTGCACATGGATAATGACATTCTCCGAATGAACTTCTCTGGGCTGCAAATGGGTTTCTTTGGAGACTGTGGAGGACGGGGAGGAAGGCAAAGCCTTCGTAGTGCGAAGGGCTGAGAGACTCAATTTGGATTTACGAAGCGATGAGGAAGCCCTCAAAGCCTCTTTCCTGGAACTTACCTGAATTCCGCTGGCTGGCCCTCAGTAAACCTTGGCGCTGCAGAGACTTGAAGTTAAAGGCAGCAGGGATCGTCTGTGATAGCAGCAGTGGCCCAACAACCTAAACTGGATCCTAGAGACTTAGTTCTAAACTCTGACCTGGGGGCCACAATCTCTGTGCAGGAAAGAAAGAAGCCTGGAAGCGGCTTCCCTGGTTGCCTCCAAAGAAGCCTGGAAGCGGTTTCCCTGGCCGCTTTTCCGCGTGATGAGATCCATGCAGGCCTACCTATCTCACTCAGGTGTAGGGCCTTGAGGGGCAGAGGCAGAGCTGCCTCGGAGCGGTCCAGGAGAGCTAGAAGTAGTAATGATTACAGCTCCCCTACCCCAAACAGCAGCAAGGCAGGCAGGTGCTGAGGTACCAGCTGGAAGCTTGTGAGAGATGCAGGAAGGCTGACCTGTGACCTAAGGTGGGGGTGGGGGCAGGTTCACCGGCTTTACAAATAGAGTTTTTCTACTATTGAGTAGCAGTGATGGGAGTTACATACTGCACTGGATACAAACAATGAGGGAAGAGTCTCCCTTTGCAAAATACCTTACAAAGTGTTCAAGAACCATCATTTTCTCAAACGGTGGCGCGACACGCATCCTCAGAGAAACCACCCCTGCAAAAGGGCGGGCTAACTGGGTTCGCTGTGGGCAGCTGGCAGTCTCGGCTCCAGGCTGAGCCTGGTCCTTTTCAACCCACACGTGTCATCCAGAGACTTTGGAACAAGACTTCCATTTGAGCAGCCTCCTGGGTAGCCGTGGCAGTCTGCAGTGACGTCCATGAGAAGAGTGAACTCTTCTGTGATGTCTCCAGATCACAGATTACAATGCCCTACAGCTGTGGTTTGCGCCCTTCCAAAAGTGCGACCCTTCAATACGGTTCCTTGTGTTAAATTGTTTTTGTTGCTACTTTCTAACTGTAATTTTGCTACTTTTATAAATTGAAATGTCAATATCTGATATTAAGGATATCTGATATGTGGACCCCAAGGGGGTCACAACCCATGGATTGAGAGCCACTGCCCCTACAGTCTTGCCCTGCTGCTAAACACTGGATTACACAAGACCCCCTCCTTAGAAACCTCTCGCTTACCTCGAGGACAGCTGGCTGTTTTTTCCCCCCCGACTTTCCTAATGAATCTGTTGAGCAACTCAGAAGAAACAGCTGCCTGGGACAGCTGAGCTTTATACAGTCAAGTTACTTCTCAGAAGGAAGGCTAAGAAGCTCACAGAGTGTCAGGACAAACAGCTTCTCTGCTACCAGGAGAAGGCTCAGAGGGTAGGGGAATTTGCTGCTCAAGCCTGAGGACCTGAGTTCAAAGTAGGACACCTAACGCCTCCTATGGTCTCTACAGGGACAGACACACACACACACACACACACACACACACACACTCACATGCACGTGTGAGCATGCACACACACACATACACACACACACACAAAAAGAGAGAGATTCAGATCTTAAAACATCTGTTTCAGGAACCAGTGAGGCTTAAGTCTAGCTATTGGGTGTTCATCTGTATAAATATTTATGATGCAGTCTTTCTGTGTAACTACCAGATATCTTCACCAAAGTCCTCCATGACTGAGGCTTGGTAGAGACTTCTGTGAGGGACTAATAATGAACGTGGTTTTTTCCTTTACTTTCTGTCTACTAAAACTTTAAGCGTTCTCCCCGGAAAGGGGAGAGAAAGCCTCCCAAATTGAGTCCAAATTATTTCCCTCTAGCTCACCAATTTGTAGGTTTAGAGTCTGACTTTTAAAAAAATTTAAATACCTTGTTTTTCTTTGTTAACAGTCTGTATTGTAGCAACAACAACAATATTTCCATCCCCTTTAGACCTAGGAAGTACTGTGAAGGGACTCAAAGGTCTCTTTGCATTAGTGAAAGCTATCTAATTGGAGATAATACTTTCATGTCCTGTGATAATAAAATGATTGTATGCTCAATATAAAGCACTGTGACCCCTGTCATGCTAGTTTAAGTCTATGTTTAACTTTCCTCTCCTGAAGAATGAGACAGTAATGCAGTGGCTTCTTAAAACTGCCGGTGGAATCCCACATTGCTATGCAGGGGATTGTCTCAAGACATTTAATGCCATGAGATTTGCAGAGGTTGTTTAGAGTATAGGCCAAAAGCTTCGCATCCAGGTAAAAGCACATATTCTAAAATTCTGGCTTCTTGTGGCTCTGAGAAAGCTAGCTATCCATTCCAACACTTCAGTTTCTTCATTCATAAAACAGGGATATTAATAGTAGCTAGTTTGTAGCATTTTGTAAGAATTGAATGATATAGCTACAAAACATCCTCGGCAAAGCACTCAGCGCATCCTAAATGCTAATTAACTATTATGCACTGCGGAGATCGGGGTGGGAACATTCTACAGAATTAAACACCTCAAAAATGTTTAAGCACTTGGCATTTCAGCTGATTTGAAAGGAAGTTTTCCCACTTTAAAAAAAATAAACATCTGGACCTAAACCATATATAATTATAACTACCAAAGGAGAGAAAACATTTCAATCCACAGATGGAGAATATTACTTATTTTGACCTAAAAATAGCTCAACGCCATGATATAAACGCAGATTGACTTTCCATACATATTCACAGGATGATTAAGTATGGAGAGCTAAAAGCACAGTACTCAAAACTTCATTTATGTAGATGTCTGAATACTTAAAAATCTTTTAAATCAAATCACTTCCCATCGTCTCCCAGGCAGATGATACAAAGGTCTAATCGATAATTCATCCCGACAAAGAAACTCATTAATCAGCTCGGGCTGGGACGCGCATCTTGTCAGGGAGCCTTGTTTTGTGTAAATGAGATAATTTAGTACAAAGTGAATAATCCAACTCTCTATAAGTAATTCATTCCAAGATTAAGCATTATGAATGTCTGCATTTAAAAAGGCCTCCCCTGCCTGGGTGCGAATCATTTCTGTCTCACTTGACCCTGAAGGATGGACAGTCTTGGGTTATGAGAGTCCCTTTGAAGTCACCATATCCACTGGAGTCTACCTAATAATATGCACGGCTTTATGTCCAGTTCATAAAGTCCTTTGCCTGGTGTGTTATATCTGCTTTTACCCTGGAGATGAACAGATCCAAACAAAATAAAGAAGGACTTGGGAGGGAATGGGGTACAGCTCTTTTGTAAGGTGCTGGGTACCTCAAGGCTCTGGGTGCCGTACCCAACTCCAAACAGTTTAAGAGTGTGGGGGAAGCAAAGAATATGTATTCGGATATCCTCAAACCCAGCCCTTCAGACAGCCTATCTTTCCCTCCTTACCCATTCTACAAGCTGGTCATTCTCTTCCACGAGATCTACAGAAGGCTTAAGGTATTCTGAGAACCCGCAGAGACTATATGCAAATAAGACACCATTTTCCATAAGATACTTGTGTGTCCGACTAGAGTCCTCGGGGGATACTGGAGTCACTCCCCACAGATAATGAGGGATAAATGTACCTTAATACTGTTTGTTCTGCTTATCTTTGCTATGAAGGAAATGGTTTCCTTTATATATTTGATAAGGGTTAGCTTTAACAAAGCTCTTTATGAAACGTGCATTTTCAAGGGCAATCAGTTCTGCTTATGCCGACTGGGTAGTCTGGGTCAACGAGCCTATTGCTAAAACAAAACACCAGATTTTTTTTGAGGATTTCCTACATGAGTACAATACATTTTCATCATATCTACCCCTTTCCCCCCTCTCCGACTCCTCTTGTTGGTCCTCCAAGTTTCCTTCTCAAACTCATGCCCTCTTCTTCTACTATATTTGTTGTTGTTGTTACCATCATTATTTAACCTACTGAATCCAATTAGTGTTGCCCACAAGCACATGAGTGGAGGGCTGACCACTGGCACATGGGCAACATACCAAAAGGCTCATTCCTGAAGAAACGTGCCTCTCCCTCCCTCAGCAACCATCTGCCACTCATAGCTCCTCATCTAGGGGTGGGACTTGATGAATGCTTCCTCCATCCATGCTGGAATCTGACCAAAGCTGCTGAGGCTCATGAGTGTAGCCTTCCAGTTGTGTCCAGAAGACAGTGTTTTGTGGCAATCCTCCACATCCCCTGGCTCCTCTAATCTTGCTTTGAAGTGTTTTCTAATCTGGAAGGGCTATCTGCATCCTCGAACTGTTTTGGCTGTGTAATGGAACTGTAAGCAAAGCGATAGGAGCCTCGGGGCCATCAGTGAGACTTTGGTAAACCGCTGTCTGGTACAGACCTATAATGATCTATCAAGATTTTATGTAAACAGACACACTGAGCCAGAAGTTTTCTAGGAACTTACCACACTGTGACACTCCCTTTCCCAGTATCTCTATTCAAGGCCAATGAGATGCCTCACTTGTTGCCAAGGCCCACAACTTGAGTTCAATCCCTAGGACCCACACAGTGGAAGGAAAAAACTTTATTCCTGTGAGTTATTCTGGCACATACATGTTAAGGCATGTTGCACCCACAGATACACCCCCACACACATAATAAATCATTTTCTTAAAAAAAAAAAAAGATACTGGGGCCAGCAAGATGTCACAGGATTTAAAGGCTCTTGCTACCAAGCTTGACAACTTGAGTTCAATTGCAAGATACACTTGATGAAAGGAGAGCACAGACTCCCATCCATTGTCTTCTGACCTCCAGATTCACGCCATGGCGCGCGCGCGCACACACACACACACACACACACACTAAACACACACACTAAAGGTAAAAAAAAAAGTCTGCATAAGAATATCCATCGCCGTGTGGATTGTAATAACAACGAACTGGTCTCAGTAGAACTACCAATAGTTCAATGGTTAAATGTTAGTAATTTATATAAGGACACATAATTTAAAAATAATAAGTGAATGAAATATATTGTAATGTGCCGACCTTAGAAGATCGCCTATAAACACGACTCTAAAGGCATGGCTGTATCTCTGGCTGTTATCCAACTTCCCTCTCCCAGCAACTGCTAGGTTTACAGATTGCTCAGTTGTTTGTCCTCTCACACTCTAGTAAAATAGATACATAGAGAGGCATGTAGAGAGGTAGACAGACAGACAGACAGACAGATCTCCAGCATTCACCACATTGGAGAATAGGATGAGATACCTAGCAATCTGTACAGTGCCGTCCTTTGTGAATAATAGAAAAATTAATATATACATTTTGCTTGTTTGTGAATTAAACTAGACACACACACATTCCCCAAAAGGCAACAAAAAGGATGAAATCTTAAAAATCTTTAAACCTGGTAGTGGTGGCCATACCTTTAATCCCAGCACTCGGGAGGCGGAGGCAGGTGGATCTCTGTTAAATTCAAGGCCAGCCTAGTCTACAGATTGAGTTCCAGGACAAACAGAGCTACACAGAGAAACCCTGTCTTGAAAAAACAAAACAAAACAAAAATAAAATAAAAATATTTAATTCTGTATTCAAATGTCTTATTAAATTATTTTTAACAATTTATTTAAATAACCAAAACTCTGGAAATTAAAGCTGATACTCTTCATTGAACTGAGACTTCAAGTGACAAGAGCTCACTGCTGTTAATACAGAAACACGCAGGCTCTCAGGCTCCTCAATTTGATTTAGAGTGGAAAGCATCAGCAAAGGTTTTCTTGCCTCCCAGAAAGCAGACACGTGTAGCTCTGATAAACCCTCCTCCATCTTAGGCTTGAAAGCCTTAAAACAGGAACCCTGAAGGATCAACTTTATAGTAAAGACAAATCAGATTCATTCCTGTTTATGATTAAATCTGTTTCTCAAGGACTGGGCTAAGCCCCTCCTGTAACCTTAACTACAAATGGTTCTGTACTGCCTGTTCCAGGAAATGATGACTGTGCCTTTGTCTCAAAGGTTAGTAGACCGTCACCTTGCCGCCATGTCTTTGCTTCAGGAGGTTACTATGACCAACTTGCTATGCTTGTGTTCTGCGTCTGTAATCTTGCCTATTTGCACACCAAATCCCCCATTTGGGAACCCCCTACTCCTAACCTACAAACACCCTTATCTTCCCCATGTCCAACACTGATCTCTTGAACCCTGACTTTACAAAGAGACAGCTGGTATACATGAATGCGCAAGCTTGCTTTAATTAGTGGCTTGCTTTAATTAATTTGGCCATGATGATTTGGGTTAGTGGTCTTTGCCCTCACATGTGTCAGACTCACAGATCACCTCTTGGCCCAGGTCAGGATTTCCTCTGTGTTGGTCTCACCTGTAGTGATGAGCTGCGGGCCGGCTCCCCACCGCCCGGCTCCCAGCCACCGGCTAGCTTTATCCAAAATAATTACACAGAAACTGTATTCTTTTAAACACTGCCTGGCCCATTATTTTCAGCCTCTTACTCACATCTTGATTAATCCATATCTAATAATCTGTGTAGCACCACGAATGGTGTCTTACTGGGAAAGATTCAGCACGTCTGACCTGGCTTCTAGCTTCATCGCGTCTGGTTATAGAGGCAGGGCAATTGTCTGAGCCATCTACCTCACTTCCTTCCTGTTCTGTCTACTCCACCCACCTATTTTCTAACCTATTAGGCCAAGCAGTTTTCATTATTAATTAACCAATGAAATCAACAGATTGATAGAAGACCCGCCTCCATCACTCACCAAGCTTGACTCCTAGGCTTATGCCACCAGTATCTCAGCAGAAACAAGATTGCTTCAGTTCTTTCTGGGGAAACACAATACACACAATTACTAACCCCAGATAGGACCCACGAGAGATGAAAGCAATGATTCTATCCAAGTTCAACTTGGCGAGGGGTTACTTACAGACACAGGCATGATTCACATACAGCTGAGTCACCTGAGAGCCAACGTGTGGTGATGACTCCCAAAAGCTGCAAGCCCATAACTCTCTGCAAGACTTGCAGGCAGCTCACCCAGTCTGAGAGTCTCCTCACAGAGGCTTAGCTGCTCAGAAGGCTTAAGCTCCTTAGCTTAAGTTGTTTGTGGCTACCATCACCTTAGAAAGGGGCCCTGGTGAATCTTCTAAATTCATCTTTCCAAGACGTGTTTATTTCCTGTCTCACAAGGCTACCCTCTCCTTCCTGAGGGAATGTTTTCATCTGAAGGGAATTGCTGTGCAACACACTTGCCCCACAAAGGCCTGAATCTCCAAGCAGAGAAGACCCCCCTCAGAGAAGGCCCAATAACTTCCTACCAAAATGCAGTGTTTTATTTTTATATAATAAACCCACCAACACAGATTTTAAATCTTTCATTTGACACGTTGCCTTTGGCTTATTTTATTTTTGTTTGTTGTTTGTTTGCTTGAGGTTTCAGGGGGGTGTTATTTGTTTAAATTTATTTAACTTTATTTCATGTGCATTGGTGTGAAGGCATCGGATCCCCCTGAAGTTGGAGTTACAGGCAGTAGTGAACTGCCATGTGGGTGCTGAGAATTGAACCCAGGTCCTCTGGAAGAACAGCCAGTGCTCTTAACCATTGAGCTATCTCTCTAGCCCCATTTGTTTTGGAACAGGGCTTCACTATATAGCCCTTGCTGGTATGAAATTCACTGCAGAGACAAGGCTGGCCTCAAACTCAGCAATCTTCCTTTGCCTTCCTGTTTTCCTTCCATTCCTCCCCGTGTGGCATGTGTGCACGCGCACACACACACACACATACACATACACACAATGTTAGCATTCAGACACACCAGGCCCACCCCTGGAATCTTGGCAGAATGTGTCACCCCAGAATTTATGCACTTACTCTGGCATGCTGTGGTCTCTGTGTTCATGCTCTGTGCTTTTCCCTTTTAAAGAGCAGAAGCCCACCTGTTCACTCTCTTCTTTCTCTTCCTCTCTCCCACCAGCCTCTGCCTCTCTCTCTGGCCCCCAATAATAAAAACACCATAGGCAAGCTCTGGCATCTGCAGTCTCTCTCTCTCTCTCTCTCTCTCTCTCTCTCTCTCTCTCTCTCTCTCTCTCTCTCTCTCTCTCTCTCTCTCCCACCATTTTTAAAATTGTAACACACACCATACACAGAAGTCTGACTCTTCCAGGTACTGTCAAAATCCTCTTAGTCATAACAATATGCCAAAAATATGTGTCAGAAAAACTTTACTCACCCCAGATTCAGTATGAAGCAACTGGGTAAGACGACGCTGTTGAAAATTACTGTGGTCCCCAGCTGCAAGCACGCAAATATGATCGTCTTGTTCTAGGGTGGGCAAGGTCCCACATTCACTTCATCCAACAACACGTTAAAGAACTTCACTGAGCTACAGGGTGCAAACTATAAATTCCCCTTTACGAATATAACCAATGACTTTCTCGTGTTTTCACAATCATGAAAGCATCACGGTAAGCTGAGTTTAGAACATTCATAGCCATCCCGCAAAGAAGCCTAGTGCCATTGGTAATCACACCCACTCCTGTTCTCGCCCCCAGCTCAGCAGAGCCACTGATCTTGATGCTGCTACAGAGTTACATGTGCAGCTCTTTCGTGTCAAGGGAGCTAAGCAGTCCTCTTTCCAGTCTGGCTTCTTCCTTTCGCATTCATCCTTCGGATTCATTCTTCTTGCAGCTGCTTTTTAATGCTGAATGGGGTTTTCCTGCTTGCACAGGTCTATCATCTTTGTTATCGAGTCACAGACCACGGGATTATTTCTACGTGACGGCAGTGATAAACAGTGACGCCAGGCGCAACATTGCACAAGTCTTAGCCACTCAAGAGTTGTGCACCCTTACACTCGCACCAACAATGTGTGAGGGGGTTGATTTCTCCCAGCCCTTGAAGGGCTTGTCATCGTCTTTTGTTTTTGTTGTCTGACTGTTTTTGAGACAGGTTCTCTCTGTGTTACCCTGGCTCCTGGAATTTACGAGGTAGACCAGGCTGGCCTCTGCTTCCCCAGGGCTGGGACTAAAAGCTTGAGCCGCTGTGCCCAGCTTGTCTGCCTTTTTAAAAGTGCGATTTGATTATAGTTTTCATTTGCTTTTTTCCTATATGCCATTTTCCACTGTTCGGGTCTCCGGGGAAATGTAAGTTTAAATAATGGCGTGATATCTGATTCAACACACTATAAAACCTAAAATAACCAGACTCCAGACAGAAGCCAGAACGTTTATCTTCTGGTCCCCGTCCTTCAGGAGGAATGGGAAACTCCACCGTGAACAGAAGTATAAGATGGATTTAAAATTCAAATATAGAGTTGGAGAGATGGCTTGGCAGTAGAGAGAACTTACTGCTTTTATAGAGGTTCCAGGTGTGGTTCCCAGCATGCACGTACTGGCTCACAACCATCTGACATCTTCTGACCTCTGTGGCCACCAGGCATGCACAAACATACACGCAGGAAAACACACATATAAAATAAAATAAATCTGAAATACTGAAATGCAGAAAATAATTTCTAGGGACTAGAGAGAAGGTTTAACAGTGAAAATCACTTGTTGCTATTGCAGAGGGCCTGACATCAGTTCTGAAGACCCACATGGCAGCTCACAACCGTCTGTAAATCCAGTTCCAGGTAATACAACACCCTCCTCTGGCACCAAACTGAGACATGCTACACCTACATATATGTCAGCAAAATATTAATACATATAAAATTAAAATAAATCTTTATAAATATAATTTCTAGCATATATCTTAGAGATAATGAATTCTCAACATATTATCTACGCTCTACATATCTGGTTCTTTACAACCTTTCTTCAGGTACAGAATGGCACACTCAGCTGTCTTCTGAGATTTTCCACTATAAAGGAAACCCAGTATGAGGTGGGAGATACCATTCATAAAGAAGAGTCAGAAGAGGATGGTGTGGCAGGCAGGAAAGCCTTTTGAGTAGGTGCAGGAAGAGCTGGGAAAGGTTCATAGAGGGTAGCCCCTTTCCAGGTGTCTAGTCTCAACATGGCCACCCTGCTTGTGAGAAGTGGTGACTTCAGACATAGGCCCGCCCCTGAGTTGCCTCCCTGTGAAGTTTCCCACCTTCCCCATGCTCCCACCAGACACCAATCCCTCCAAAGAGGTGTACTCTTTTCTCTGGGGCTACTCTGCCACACCTGCACCCTTCCCAGAGTTTCGAAACCTAGAGTGTCAAAAGCTCTAGAAGGACTACTACAACAAGGTGACAAGGCACAGTGTGTGTGTGTGTGTGCCTGTCTGTCTGTCTGTCTCTGTGTGTCTGTGTGTCTGTGTCTGTATGTGTGTCTGTGTGTGTCTCTGAGTGTATGTCTCTGTTTGTGTGTCTGTCTGTCTGTGTCTGTCTGTGTGTATATCTGTGTGTCTGTGTGTGTGTGTCTGTCTGTGTGTCTGTGTGTGTGTGTCTGTGTGTCTGTCTTTGTGTGTCTCTGCTTGTGTGTCTCTGTGTGTATGTGTGTGTAAGAACTTAGAACGTAATCAGTAAAGTTAGGAATATTCCAGAAACTTAGGTGTAAACCAGAAGCAACAAGTGAGGGTAAAGAACCAGAGATGAAGAAGATACAAACCCTAGGGTCGACGGACACAGTAGGACAAGAAAGAGTTAAACTGGGCTAGGCACAGGACCCAGAAGCTGACAAATGCTCAGGAAAGGACGGAAAGATGATCACAGTCCGGGATCAGCTTGGCTGACATGAGCACTGTGAGCTGGCATCTCAGATTGTGCTTCTCTGGCTTCTCTGCGTTCTAGTAGACAGAGCTATCACAAATGCAGGGTGTGCTTTCCCTTCCCAGGTCCATCAAGTCAGCAACTCGAAGGGCCAAGTGCAGATATGTGCTTTCCATACGATCCTAGGAGTCTCAAACACACCAGACTACAGGCTAATGGACATGAACTCAGCTTCCGAGATAGATTCCGAGATAGACCCGCAACATCCAGGTCCAACTTGCCTCTTCTCCAAGCACAGCAGATACGCTTGTCCCCTCATGGAACCCGCATAGCTCCTATCAGCAACCATCAATAAACGTGTACTGATGGCTGCAGGCAGCTAACAGAGACGCTTGCTCATCATGGAATCCCTGCCTGGACCAGGTACCACACTGACAGCCTTGTTAGCGCCACTCTGTCCATCATTTACTTATTCACAGGGTACCAGTATCCTTCCACATAGCCATTGGAAAGGATGAAAGGGAGCCAAAGGAAAAGAAACAACTCTCTAGGGCCACCCAGCTGGGCAATGGGCTCTTTGGGATCTAGGCCAGTTTGACTCCAAGTTCTATGTCCTATCTGTATATTGACAGGCAGCAAACATTTTCAGCAGCAGGCTTTAAAGCAGCAATGGCGGCTTTACCAGTAGTTGATATTGAGTCTTTGGCTAATTAAGAAACTTCATTCACTCCGGAAAACAAAGGGAATTTTTTTTTTTGTTTCTTGTTTTTTTTTTGGGGGGGGGGGGGATTTATTTGTTTGTTTGTTGTTTTTCTTTTATGAGACAGGGTTTCTCTGTAGCTTCCAAGCCTGTCCTGGATCTCATGCTGTAGACTAGGCTGACCTCAAACTCTCACAGATCCCTGCATCTCTTTGCCTGGGATTAAAGGTGTGTGCCACCACCACCCAGCAAACAAAGGGAGTTGTAGCAAAGCAACACTTAACTGTCTTTTCTAATCATTTCAGTCCCCATACCCAGAAGCTGCCTGCAGCTTCTGTAATGTCCTTAAGGCATTTCCTCAGATCTCAGGGAATAAATTGCCTGAGATTAAGGCTAGAAAGAGGTTGACTGCCAAAGCCCAGAAGAACAGATTAAAAGGTTGAGGAAGAATCATGAATCAAGAGGCAAAAAAAAAAAAAAAAAAAAAAAAAAACCATGAGAGGGTGTTGTTGTTGGGGCTATGGAAGACATAAGACATTATTCATCTCTGACGGAGGAGAGAAGGGAAGCGGAGGATAGAGAGGAGCAGCTGTGATACAGAGGTAAGAGACAGAATAAAGAAAGACAAGGCCAGGCAGGAGGACTGCCTGCCAAAAGACGGTGGGTGCAGGAGAATGGATTCCAGTCCATGCCCTCCTGCTCTAGCTTTAGCCTGCTGTGTATATGTGTATATGTATGTTCACATACATGTAGAGACCAAAGGTCTCTGGGGTTTTCTTCAGTTGCTCTCTACCCTGATGCTCTGGGGTTTTTGTTTCATTTTGTTGTGTTTTGTTGTGAAAGGATTTTTCCCTGAACCCAGTATTCACCAAGGACATTAGTCTCTGCAGGCAGCAAAGCCTGGGGGCCTCCTGTCTCCACCCCCAGCCCCGAGATTACAAAGGCTTGCTGTCTTGCCCAGCTTTTCCTTTGAGCTCTGGGGACAGAATTTAGGGCCTCATGGTTACATGCAGGAACTTTGCCAGCTGCTGCATCTCCATGGCCTCCTTTCCTGGTGAAGTCTTTCAAGGTAAAATTTCCAAAGCCGAAGGCAGCTAAGTCTGTATCAGAATTCTCACGCCGAATTTTACCTTCCCTTCTCTGTCCACAAATCTATGGCCTCACTTGGAGGTAAGCGAAAGCGTGACTCTCCTTAAGAATGTAAGACTCAAAAGCCCCTAGATCCTCCCAGCTTTGTGCTCTTCACCACTCCCCCAAACCCTAGGTTGGAAGGATTCAAAAAACTAGGATGAAGAAAACCCAGTCCTCTAGCTAAGGTGACTAAAGAGGAGTGGAAGAACCCTGAAGCTCACGGCCGAGTGGTCCTTTCTGCTTTCTGCAGGGCAAGAATGGAATTACTAAGAGATTACCAAAGTTTCTTTCTCTTCCTTCCTTCCTTCTTTTTTTCTGTCTGCCTGCCTGTCCTTTTTTTTTTTTTTAAGCCCAGGACTCTCATACTATATGACTATATACTTTTTTTTGTTTGTTTGTTTGTTTGTTTGTTTTTCGAGACAGGGTTTCTCTGTGGCTTTGGAGCCTGTCCTGGAACTAGCTCTTGTAGACCAGGCTGGTCTCGAACTCACAGAGATCTGCCTGCCTCTGCCTCCTGAGTGCTGGGATTAAAGGCGTGCGCCACCACCGCCCGGCTATATACCTTTTAAAAAAAAAAAAAAAAATTTAGTTTGAAACCACATCTACCAAGTTTTTCTGGCTGGCCTAGAATTTGTGAGCCTCCTATCTCAGGCTCCCAAGCAGCTAGGATGACAGGTACTTTCTGCCACAGGGAGTGTGTAGGTACCTTTACATAACTGAAGAGGCTCAGGAGGAAAGCCCTGAGCCTGAGCCATAGCACAGCACCAGAGTTTGAATTCCAGATTGGCTGTGGGCCAGCTAGGCATCTGTCTCAGCTCCTAGTCCTTCATTTGTCAAATAAATTGAATGAAACCACCGACTACCTCAAAGGAGTAGACGAAACCATGGGGTAGGAATGTAGCTCAGTGATGGAGTGGGTGATGCCCCGCGTGTGCCTGCCTGGGTTTGATCTGCACCACTACAAAAATAAAACAGTGGTGGAGGTGGCGGGAGGCCCTGGTGCTCACAGATAAGCGCCAGGCAAACCAGGAATGTTAAACAGGCAGGGCTGTCTCTTCAAAGGGAGACCTGATTCCTTTCTGCCCGGAAGGCTGAGAGTGGAGGTAGTAATAACCACATGACCTTTGTGCTATCTGTTTGACTAAAACCACACCGGATCCTCTCCCAGACCCTTAAAGGTCACACAGTCAATTACAGAACCCATCTTTGGAGAGGGTCTAATGTACTCTTCACAAAGAGTTTCAGGGTGATCATGTCTTAAGCTTTGCTGTCTACATGGGATTGGGTTATCACTAGGGAACTTTTTTTCCAAATTGTGCCATGCTTAAATATGCCTGAAATAGACTACCCAATGTCAATATTAGACTCTCAAAGTTTGAACCAGTACCTGGCCACTGAGTCAGGTTGAATAAAACTTCCTTCTTGCCTCTGGCTGACCTCTGCTGGCTGCTGTGTTTTCAGAGAACCCCACAGTTTAGAGACGTGTCTGATATATATATATCAGGAAATAAAATATCATCAAGCCACTAGTCTGGGGATTTTTTAGAGCACTTATGACAGAAAGTAAAGAGAGGAATAGGGAACCCAATGACCCTTAGTCCATTTGGCCCAGTCAGGTGTCCAGGTGCCTACTCTGGGTTTCAGTAGAATATATATCCTTTTAACTATAATGAACTTCTCTCTTAAATATGTCCTTTGTGGTCTGTGAATTTCATTCTTGGAATCCACAAAATGAGAACCTGAAATCCACTGGGTCTGGGCGGCTTTGAAGGTCCTTGAGTTTCTGGAGTCCCAGCTCTCTGAGAAAAGTTCCGTTCTCAAAAACACGCCAATGTTCCTATATCCAAAAGTTTCAAGAAAAAATATGCACAGAATTTCTAAAGTTTTATTTCATTCTCTTGTTGTCCCTTGGGGGCATCACAAATGTTCCAACCACTTGAAATCACGAAGTAGAGAATAAAGATTTTTTTTTTAAAACAAAATTGGTCTTGTTGCCTTCACTTGGCCTTGGAACAGTGCTTGGAGCTTTCTTGCTCTTGTTACACCCCAGCTGTTTGGCAGATAGGAGCCAACCAGTACACTCTCCGTGAATGAATGCATATATAGCCAAGTCAATGTTATCTAGTACACTCTCCGTGAATGAATGCATATATAGCCAAGTCAATGTTATCTAGTACACTCTCCATGAATGAATGCATATATAGCCAAGTCAATGTTATCTAGTACACTCTCCGTGAATGAATGCATATATAGCCAAGTCAATGTTATCTAGTACACTCTCCGTGAATGAATGCATATATAGCCAAGTCAATGTTATCTAGTACACTCTCCGTGAATGAATGCATATATAGCCAAGTCAATGTTATCTAGCAACCTCCTAGTTTCACCCATACTAACCAGCCTATGTTTGGAATAGCTATGTGCAGATCCTGGAAAATAAAAGACATGGATGCAAATGAGCTTGCCCAGTGTTAATCACTCTGCCAAGGACTGGATCCATTACCCAGTTCCAGACAATGAGAAATATGGGACAACCTTCTAGTAACTTAGGTGAGAGAGTTCTCTTTTACATAGAGTCACATCTGAGGGAAATCCCTATTAGCCATTCCTGTCCTTGCCATGTGAAAACATATTTGAGTGGCAGCAGCCACCCTACAACCATGAGACGAGTGCCAAGAATGTCATAGAATCATGACTCAACTCAATGAAGCTGTTAAACCAAACCTGGAACAGCCCTATTCTCAAACTTCTAGTTACATGAAATCAATCCAGTCTTAGCTAACTGGTCACTAATTCTGTGTTCTCTTTCTTGCAGTTGAATATGGTCTCATGAAGACAATATTTGCCCATCAAGAAGGGTCTTCCACTATATTTATATATAAGAAGGTAGATCTTATACCTGTTAGAATATATATATATATATATATATATATACATATATATATATGTTAGATTTTGACTTTTACTTGTGTGTGTATGTGTGTGTGTGTATGTGTGTGTGTGTGTGTGTGTATGAATGAATGTTTCCATGTGGTAGGCACATGTGTGCATATGTGTGTGAAGGCCAGACGTTGATGCCGAGTCTCTTTCTTGAACTCTACATCTAATTTTAAAAAGCAGGGTCTCTCCCTGAACCCAGAGATTACAGATTCATCTTGTCTAGCTAGTAGCTCTGACTCAGGTATCCCCCTTTCTGCTTGCAGAGCGCTGCAACTTTTCTATGGTTGCTGGGACTCTGGTCTTCACCCTTGCACAGGAAGTACTTCAGGCACCCGAGTCATCTCCCCTGCTCAACTTTACTTACTTTAATGGGAATCTTTCATAATAATTGGTCATTATCTTGTCTCTCAGATTTTTCTGAGCATTTCATTGATCAATTCTTTGAGCAAAATCATTTGGGAGCACTAAAAACACAAAGCCTTGTAACTTCAGGCCAAGCCTTACCTTGATTAATCGCCATTACTGTCTGGAGCAAAGCTACCTTTGTCCTGAACAATGGTCATCAAGCGTGGGTACTTTCAGAACTCCTAGCAGCCAGGTCTCCCCAAGCCAATCAAATCTGGACCTCAGAGGAAAAACCACATGACAGGCCTCTTTTATGTCCCCCAGATGATTGTGGCTATGTTTGAAAATCAATGCCTTCAACCGGAGCTCTTAGAACTGACAGGCAAAAGTTCGCTGAAGACCATACAAGTCTCATTAAAGGTTCTTACCCAATAAGGTTAAAGTGGGGCCTATGATTCTGCATTCCAAGGAGGTGATTTGAGACCCACTTTTTTTTTTTTTTAAACTGGAAGGCTCTAGAATCCAGATCAGATAGTAGTCCATTCAAACCCTGGATCTCACCCACTGCAGAATCACAGGAAAAAGGGATCAGGATCAGAAAGTCAAGTGCAAGGTCTATGCGTGCCTGTCTCTGCTCTCCAGTGTAGATGTAGACTGAGTGGTCATTAATGCTTGCCCAGGATCAGTCAAGGGATGCTTCTCCAGGATGCTAGGTTTGCGACTTTTAAAACCGGAAAAGTCCCAGGCAAACCTAGACACAGTAACCCGTGGTCAGGAGGTTAAGAGAGTCACAGAGCAGCCTGGCCATGGACTTGTACACTCCAGTTCCTCTTTCCAGAAGCATCATGGGTCAGAAGAGTGCTAAGTAAGATGGCATGGATGTATAGTTAGGGGAAGAAATGTTGAGATGTGTGGCAACACCAATAAGAACCTAATGGATTCATGGATTTGGATAGGAGGTCGGTGATAACCAGGAAGATCCAGAGAACTTGGAAAATATCCAGGAATTAAATTAATGACATTTCAAGAATAAAGTTTAAGGGACTGCAGTTTTAAGTGTACGTCCCTATAAGGCCTGCTTATTGTCTGGCCAGGAGCAACTCATTGCCTCCTTCGTTGGCCTCAGTTTCTTCAGCTGAGTAATGGGATTTGAGATAGAAGCAGTGTAAGGGCCCCTGGCCCAGCTATTCCATTTCCAGTATGGATAATGTGCACCGGTTTAGAACGGAGCCTTTTCACTCCCACCAGCCTTCTGTTTCACGAGCAATCATCTCAGGGCTCCTAGGCTTCCTCAATACAGCGCTATTCCTTTTATTGGGGAACACTTCCCCCTGCTGTCCTCTGCTGCTCAAAGCAACAAAAACTGACAGCATTTTCTCTTTCCCTTTAAAGACTGTGGCATGTTTACAAAGCTAAATGAAACTCTATTTACAGATTCCGTCCTGTGGTTTCAAGTGGCTTCCTCCTTCTGCTCTTGTGTCCACCCGGGGAGCCCACTTCTCAACTTTCTGTTTTCTTTAGAGAGACAAAGAGTCTCCCCAGCCAGCCATTGCCGGATTCCTGTTAACCTTTCATTAAGCCTGCTGACAGCTGGCTTCAGCTCTTTGTGAGTTACTTCCACACATTCCCATTTAAATGTGTCCCACCTGGCTTCATTAAGGCTCTCGCCAGGTTCTCCACTGCTGCTTTCTCTGCAAATGCAAATTGGGTTCTGAGTCAATAACACAGGGACAAGGAAGATTGAGTTGCAAAGGGGGTGCAGTTAGAGAACAGTCAATACACTCAGATTGCCAGCGATTTTAGGAAACTGAAGTCCACTTAGGTCCAATGAAGGTCAAGGCAGGAGACGCAGTGCATGAAGCCACCAACTAAAGCCCTCACTGGAAAGCTCAGGGTAGAGGCCAGAGCATCCGATAACCCCAGCCCTTGGGAAATGGAGACAGGAAAACCAGGACTCCAAAGTCATCCTCAGCAACATAGCAAGCTCAAAGCCAGCATGGAACACACTAGACCCTATCTCGAAAAAGCAAAGCAAAACAAAAAGAGGGTCCTACAGGTTTGATTCAAGGCCTGGCTCTGCTGCAGGAGGTTGGACTACATGACCTTGAGTGAGTTCTTTTGTGTTTACGCTTTGGGATTCTGAACTCTGAATAAGGGGTAACAAGCAGCTTTGACGGATTGATGCCAGATGCAATGCTTGCCTTGAAACCCTTAGTTGAGTGTCCAGGATGCCGTTTAGACCTCGGATGATTGCATTACCTATTTCATTCCAAGGCCAAGGTTGGAAAGCTAGGCTGCTATAAATCCTCGGGGTTAGACTGTGGCCTTCCTCTATACACGTCAGCTGTACGAGCCACTTGTGGACATGAGAAACAGCAGGGTTCCAGCCCATCATTTTCACTTGGTGTGTTTTGTCTCCTTTAGATTTTAAACTCCTTAACACACACACACACACACACACACACACACCTCCATACTAACACAAAACGGATGCTAGAAGGTTGTTCGCACACAGCCACAAGTTTATCCTGACTACACAGAGGATGAAATAACCGCACCGATGCCCAGCTCTAATCAAGGAGTCTCACTACACTAAAGCAGTGTTGGATATGGAACCCAGGGCCTCGCCCATGCTAGTCAAATGCTCTACCACTCAGCTATATCCTGTCTGCTTTTAAATTAGCTCTCACTTTATTATCTACAGCTGGCCTCTCCTTGTCCTAACTCACGTCATATGTTTGTTTGCATGGGACACAGTTTAACTAACTGAAATTTTATGTCCTATTAGACATACGCACATTTTCGTCATCCACAACGGCCTTCAATTCCTCCACTTACTCCCTCGACTGCCTGGCTGCGGAGGTCATCAGTGTGTCATGTGACCCCAGGAGGCGCTCTATGTGGGTTTAAGAGCTGAAAGTCAGGAACCTCTGGCTTGTGCTGAGGAGAAATATCTCTGCCGGTCCATGGAAAAAAATGTTAGCAGGGAAAAAGCTGTAGCTGGTGGATCCTGGGAGAAAGATACTTCAAAAGTCAGGTGGATCGCCTGAGAGTTGAATCTACAGTAGGCAGGCCTGCTGATTCAGGAAGCTCCTAACCTCTGTTCATCCAGGCTTGCCACCACGTAGTCTGAGAGGGAGACCACGCCGGTTTGGAGCTATTACTCTGTAAGAGCTGGCTAAACCCCAGGCCATCAGGCTCTCCCGCAGAGTTTCTGGTTCAGCGGGTACAGGGTGAGGGCAGGAATCCACATTCCTAACAAGCTCAGTTGGTGTGGTGGCCACTGGCCTGAAGCACACAGCTTAGAAACAGCCAGGCAGCATTGGGGGGGGGGGGGGATGCTGTTCTCATGTTAAGACATGAGAACAGGCATGGTGGAGACATGCCTTTGCCCCCTTGACTGTGAATCCTTTTGGGCTGGTCAATCATCTGCTCAAGAGACCATCCTTTAGGAAAGCAGGTTCACAGAAAGCCATGTTAGAGAGAAGGGAGGAAACGTGATTCATTAACTAATGTGTTTTTTCTTTCCCTTCCCAGAGTTCCTCTGCCTTACTTACAGAGATGCAGCCAGGCACCTCCCTAAGTTTGCTCACTTCTCTGATTACCCCCAAATTGTAACTTTCCCTTTGCTTCTATCTCTGCCCTAAGCCCCATTTCCCTGTCACTTTAGGTTTCTCTCTTTCTTTAAAGTGCATCCCTCTATGAGACGGTCCGTCTATTGGGTGGCTGTCTTCTCTGTGTGTGGCTGGTCTGCATGCTGGCCTAACTCAAAGGCTTTACATCCTCCTTGTGTCTCCATCCTCTCTGTCTTCTTCCCCCAGATGACCATGGAGAGTCACAGCTTTCCTGCTTTAGAGCTTGGGAGTTTATTTACTTGTTAGTTTGTTTATTTCAAGAGAGAGTTTCTCTATGTAGCTTTGGCCGTCCTAGAACTCACTATGTAGACCAGGCTGGCCTCAGATTTACAGAGATCCACCTGCCTCTGCCTCCCAAGTGCTGGGATTAAAGATGTGTATCACCACACTTAGTGAGTTTTTCATATATATATGTATATATATATATACATATATATATGAAACATATATCTAAAACTCTAATAATATTATCTTTAAGCTTCTCTTTTAAGTACATTCTTAAATTATTTCATTAACTAGACTAAGAACTCTAAGACCCCAACTTCCCCAGTGACATTGGCAACTCTAGGGGGAATCACTCTCAAAATTCTGGTAAAAGCATTGAATACGTATTATAATTTCTAGGGGTCCTTAAAAAAAAATTCAGATTCTCCACTCATACCCTGGGCTACTCACTAAAGAATCTCTTCAGATCCAGGACCAAGAGATTCCTACTTGAAAAACTTCCCTCTTGATGCAAGATTCTCCTGAGGTGAGGTTAGGGATTACTAGGTGTTGGAGGAGACCTCTTGTTGGTTCCCAGCCACCCGTCTAGCATAGGCATAAAATAATCACACACAGTTCGAGGCCAGCCTGGTCTACAAGAGCTAGTTCCAGGACAGGCTCTAGAAACTACAGGGAAACCCTGTCTCGAAAAACCAAAAAAAAAAAAAAAAAAAAAAAAAAAATAATCACACAGAAACTGTATTAATTAAATCACTGCTTGGCCCATTAGTTCTAGCCTCTTATTGGCTAACTCTTACATTAATTTAACCCATTTCTATTAATCTGTATATCACCACATGGCCGTAGTTTACTGGGTAAAGTTCCCAGTGAATATCTCCTGTGGCTCCATGGTTTCTCTCTAAGTCCATCCTCTTTCTCCCAGCATACAACTTAGCTTTTCCTGCCTAGTTCTGTTCTGCCTTTGCCATAGGCTCAAAGCAGTTCCTTATTCATTAACCAATAAAAGCAACACATAGACAGAAGGACCTCCCACACCATCTAGGGTGGAGACGCCCAGAGGCCATTACTATATCTAAAATGCAGTGGGTGTACATGGCTCAGTCTGACTCAGGAATCTCAAGACCACTGTTGGGGAATGATTGAGACTAGGCATTGAGAATAGTTAAATGCTGTTTGGAACTCCCTCCTGTCTTCTTTCTAGTCAGACAAGATGATGACTGATGGTGCGAGAGGTTTTAGAAGATGGATAGGGAACGGGAGCAGGAGCTAGGATGGGAGGACGGGTACCACTGACTCACACAGTTTTAAAACTGATTACCTAGATTAAGTCATGTGGTCAAACTCTACTTTCCATGTGACAACACTGAGTCCCTGAACTTGACTTCAGACCTATTTCACACCTTAGTTTCTAAGTGATAGACTTCAGCAGCTTGAGCTAGCCTTAAGATGAACAAAAGGAAACAGAGGTCGTGTGGCTCTGTAGCTATTAGTTCCTGTTCCTTTTGTTCCATACAACAGGATGAACTGCAATGAACAAATGCCCCAGTGAGGCATGGGTTCTTACCAACGGGATCATGCCAGATCCAGTGACAAATCTCATGACTGCACCATGAGGCTAATTTTGTTTGCCTTGTGTGTATGTGTGTATGTGTTTTATTTCATGATTTATGTGTCTGTGCATGGTGCGTGCTATGGCACATGTGTGGACATCAGAAGACAACTTGCAAGAATAGGCCCTCTCCTTCCACCATATAGGTCCTAGAGATCAAACTTGGTAGCAAACTCCTCTCCCAGTTGATCCTTCTTACCGTCTCTGTTTGCCTCTACAAGTACTGTTCTTTAAAGGAGTAGAAATGCAAAGACAGGTTAGAGAGAGGACCATGGGCTTATTCCTTTAATGATACTTTTACCATGAGCATGAGGAAAGTCTGAGAAATGTCTTTCAGATCTAGCTCGCTTTCCACAGTAGCCATCCTGAAGCATCCTCGCTCAGACATACGTTTTCTTACATTCGCTCATTCAACAGCTATTTGCTTTTATTTCTCTCTCAGCGTTCCTCGTACTAGCAATTATTACAGTTTTAGGACAAATCTGTTCTTCCTGGGCTGCGCTTACAATGAATTATACTTAGAAGACTTTACTTGGACAGCTCCAGTGTTTCGTCTGCGCAAAATCCTTGTCATCGGATACCCTCGCCCTGATGGGCACTTGGCTGCGTCCAAAATCCAACTTTGCTGGCAAGAGTTCAGATGGCACTGTGGTCTGCTTTAAGGACACTCAGATATGAAAAGAAGTCGGGAGTTTTAGAAGCGAGTCAAACGTTTGGTGTTATTCTGTGGTGTTACCTGCATCCCGAATGAAGCCCTGAACTGCTCATACTACACCCAGTGGGGCCACCGAACTCAGCTGGCAGAGAAAGGGAGATGCACGCATGTGTAAGAGGAAGGCACCTGCAGTAGGAAAGGCAACTCAGAGACCAGGAAGAAGCCAGCCAGATTAAATGAGCGCTGGTAAATGGAGGTTTGGCTACCACCAAAAGGCAGATGCTGTCTGAGGAAAGAGATTTTGCTTTGGGAATGTCTAACTTCCTCTCCTGTTGGGAGACTGAAGGGACTCCCGTAGCTGTGGCAATGAGTTCGCTACTAACAGTAGCATGCCCAGTGGAGAAAGGATCACCTAGCCACAGCACTACAGAGACAGAAAGCGCTAGGCAGGGAAGATGTGTCTCTAAAGCCCCTTCATGCGGGATGATAAAATGAGTCTGGACCCAGAGCATAAGTGAAAAAAACAGTAAGACTTTAAACGAAAATTGCAATGTCCCCAAACTTATTTTGACAATTCAAATGCCATCCCCTGTGCTTAATCCTAAGAAAAGGCGACAAGTTAGAGAGTAAAGATTCCATCTTCGTCATCCCTCCCATGGGACATGTCGTTGAGCACACTTTTGCAATCTTCAGTGTTGTCTGGCCTGTAAAGAGAGAAAGGGGCTGGTCAAAAACCAGAAAAGGCAAGATCAAAGGACCTGCTAAACTACAGCACCCCTAACCCAGGCTGAGGACACCAGACAGACTCCATCCTGCCCAAGCCTCTTATTTTACAGGTATAGCGCACAGAGGGCTTTTGCCAACTTGTTAACCATAGAGTACAATTTGCTTTGAAAAATATAAAATCATGATCTAAATGCATTGCTATCCCAAGGGATCTCCACCTTTGAGCTCAGAAAGCCACCTTGCAGAGCCTCAGGTCCCCCACCTGATAAAACACCATTGTCAAGAAATGTTGTGGGACTGATGCAATTAATTGTTGCCAAATCTTTTCATTTATTTCACCCCAAAAGCTGTAAACAGAACAGATAGTCAAAATCTAATTCCAGAGACTCTTTATATACTCCTAAAAAACAAAAGCAAGAGCCGGGCGTGGTGGCACATGCTTTTAATCCCAGCACTTGGGAGGCAGAGGAAGGCGACTCTCTTTGAGTTCAAGGTCAGCCTGGTCTATAGAGTGAGTTCCAGGAGATGCTCTAAAGTTACAGAGAAACCCTATTTCAAAAAAAACAACAACAACCAAATCATTAATTAATTAATTAATTAAAATAGTGAAATTTGCTGGTCTATGGGACAAAGGAGCCAAATCCCAGGAATAATGCTGCAAATACGTTATCTAGTTCCCATACTGCTAACCCTCTTCTCAGTGACTCCATACAAACAATGAATGTGCTTTTAAAATGAGTCACAGAGTGCTGAAATAGCCTCAAGCAGAGCATACCATGGCACGCGCCGTCTTTCGCATGCTATACACTTCCATTGATGCTTTTCTTAGTCCTATTTTGGACATGCATGCAATGTTAGTTAACTGAGACAGAGGTTAATGCGAGTTAAACCTCCACAGCCTTTTCTGCCTCTAATGCAATGTCTCTCCAACCCTGTGTTTAATCAGAACACAAGCACAAGCCATTAAACCACTGAGTGGTATCTAACCATGTGTAGCAGCCTGTATAATCATCGCAACAATCGGCCATGCAAGATGAATTACCTCTTGTGTCTCTGCAAACAATTGGCTTCTGTGACTCTCCCTGAAAAGACAAGGCCAGGATGTGAGCAGAGCTGCTCTATGAACTGCTAGGAGAAGCCTACCCCCTTCCAAATAGACTACATCGGCATTGGCAAGGATGGCCTCTCCTTCCCCCAGTTGATGCTGCTTCTGGCCTTCAATCCAACCCATTCATCTCAAAGGGGCTTCTACTTTGTGGGCTATGGTGTTACATCGTTACATTTTCAATACATTTTTAATTTAAAATGTTTTTTCACAAAACTTATTTGATCATTTTTCCTTCTTTTCCCCAACTCCTCCCAGAGCCTCCCCACCTCCCTACCCACCCAACATCATATTCATGTTCTCTCCCCTTTGTCTGTCTCTCTATCTGTCTCTCTCTCCCCCTCCTTCCCTCCCGCTTTCCCTCCCTCTCTCCAAACATTAAAAAAAAAATAACCTGGAACACAAATGTAAATCAAAACAAACACACTAAAAGAAAGAAAACCAATAAGCAATAAGACAAGAAATATAAAACAAAGCAGAAAGTGCGCGCGCACACACACACACACATACACACACACACACACACACACACACACACACACATACACACGAAGGAAGGAAGGAAGGAAAGAAGGAAAGAAGGAAGGAAGGAAGGAAGGAAGGAAGGAAGGAAGGAAGGAAGGAAGGAAGACATGGAATTTGTTTTGTGTTGGGCAACTATCCTGGGCATGGGGTCTTTCTTAGAGGATGGCTGATGTATCCTGCACTGGGATTATCAGCAAGCACCACACTGCTTGGCCTTTCTGCATGGGTTCTAAAACATCAAACTTAGGTCTTCATACTTAAGCGGCAAGAACTTTACTGATTAACCTACCTCCCCAGCGCCTCATTTGGGTTTTAAAGTACTTTTTTATGACATACGCCAAGAACCATCTAAGACAGCAGCTATGGCTTCACATAAGTGCTAATCGCAAGCCTCCAGGAAGTTCCCGATAGCTTTTGCCTTACTCTCCAAGGGCAGATTCAATGGCGAATAATCTCATCTTGTGGCTGGCTTCTGCGAAGCCCCGATTCTCCTCTGTTTTACAGCAGCACTGGGTGCCGTGTCCCTGGACTTTATGTGAAAACCGTAAAGCTTATTTCACAGCTCCTGTTTGAAGGATTTACCGTTTTCTTTTTGAGGTGGGGAAGGTGTAAATCACAGTCCAGCTTCAGAATTTAATGAAAACTTTGGATCCCGTTCCCTGAAGAATGTAGGTGGGGGCCCACGAAGGCCATCTGTGGTCCCTAAGCAAGCTGGCTTTAAAGGTGCACACTTTCGCGCCTGTGACACTCCTTGGACATATAAGACAGGACAGCAGGGGTGTTTCAAACTGTAAGAAAGGACTAAGAGTGCTGGAAAGATGGGTCGGTGGCCAGGAGCACAGGATACTCTTCCAGAGGGCCCAGGTTTAACTCCCAGCACAGACATGGCCGTTCACAACTGTCTGTAACTCCAGTTCCAACAGAACTTATTCCCTTTTGTGGTTTCTGGGGGCACCAGGCACACGTGGTATACAGACAAATAAGCAGGTAAACCACCCCACATATAAAAACAAAGAAATAATTGATTTTCTAAAGAGAATAGCCTGCCTGTGGTGGCACACGCCTTTGATCCCAGCACTTAGGAGGCGAAGGCAGGAGGATCTCTGAGTTGGAGGCCAGCCTGGTCTACAGAGTGAGTTTCAGAACCACCAGGGCTACAAAGAGAAACCCTGTCTCAAAAACTGAATGGGGGGGGGAGGGGGTGGGCAACAATAGTTGTTTCAATACAAGCCAATAACAATGAACAAATTAGGTAATTGTGTAAGGTGTCTGTGTCCTATCAATGAATGTGCTCTTGGTCTCATTTTTTTCCATTATTAAAATGCCAGCTTTACCAGGAGAACAATGCACAAAGCCATTTGGTTGTGATGAGTTTACCTGTCACCCCATGACCGGAGTGAGGACAGTGAGAGAACTGATCCTTTTCCAGGATAAAAGGAAAGAGGAGGAAACAGAACTATCTCCCCTCCCTTGACCCTCCTGAGTCACAGCCGCTCTGCAGTCCACCCACAAATGGCCATCCCTGCAGATCCATCACATCTGGACCTGCCCACCTTACCTTGAAGGAGAAATCCCAGAAGCAATGATACCATCAGCACAAACCCCACACAGCAAGCAATGATCAAGATGTTGGTCTGTCTGTCGCTCTGTCAAGATACAGGCAAGGTGACTGGTCCCTCACTGCTGAATGCCATCATCTCTGGAGGGTCCCCCCAAGAAAGTCTTCCAGTCACCAATGATGTTGCTATGTCTAATGATATTCTGCCTGATATGTCTCCAAGTCAAAACAAACTCAAAATTCTAAATCAGGTGTAACATTCCCACTAAAAATCCAAAGTGTTTTTATCCCCAAATTGTTTACGACTTAGACATCAGGCATCTTGGGCTATTGCAGTCAGATGTTAGGAGATTAAAAAAAATAATAACTATGTTGTGAGCTGTGTTTTCCACTATCAAACCTCTTTGCTGCGCACCGCCATAAGCTTTTGAGCTCTCCCTAGACCTGCATACTTCTTTTCATGACTGACTTCAGCTTCTAGACAACAAAATAAAAGGGAAGATGGAGCTCAGTTTCAAGTTTTCTATCAGGGTGGTTCTGAAGGTATGGCCTGCGAGTCCAGCACATCACAGTTTTTCCAGGAGACTTGCTTGACACTTTCCAGTGTGATTCTGCAGTGCCATTTCCCAAGGGGGCTAGATTCGTGCTATCACCAGACAACCCTATTCCTTGCTCATCACACAGAATATGAGAGCAGGCATGAGGCCCATCTCTTTCTCCTTGTGATGGTTAATCTGGGGAACTTCATCGCAGGGAAGGGCACCTAGGAGATTTGAGGTGCACACTTGTGGGTGTGTCCATGAGAATGTTTCCAAACAGAAGCTCGAAGCAGCTGGTCGCATCACATCCACACCTGAATGCAGGCTGACAATCAGCTCCCTTTCTCCACTTACACAGCCCAAGACTGCAATAAGGGATGATGCCACCCACAGTATATGTGAGTCTCCTCCCCTCAGTTGATATAATCAATATAATCTCTGACAGGTACATCTGGAGACCTACCTGCCTCACGGGTGATTCTGCATGTCAAGCACCACAGGGACTAAACTCCACAATTAAGTCAAACAAGTGACAGTTGCCAAAGTGTGAGTACCACTTTCCTTACTAATTTTGTTTTCTTTTGGAAAGATATTGTTAGTTTTTATTTTTTAAAAAATGCAACTTGTGCTAGCCGGGTAGTGGTGGCACACACCTTTAATCCCAGCACTCGGGAGGCAGAAACAGGCGAATCACTGAGAGTTCGAGGCCAGCCTGGTCTACAGAGCGAGTTCCAGGACAGGCTCCAAAGCTACAGAGAAACTCTGTCTCAAAAAACAAAACAAAAAAAAATGTACTTGTGTGGTTATGTAGTGAGTTTGCTATCTTTGGTCTTAAAATCAATACATATATATTTTTTAAAAACCCCAGTGTTCACTTTTAGGCATTTAAAGGACTAATGCATTGAGCTAGGCCTTCAGTCATCTTACGAGGACACTCCCACGTCCCTCTGGCCAGCTGCATTGGTTCTTTCCTCCCTTCCTGTCTCATCCTCCAGCACACAGAAGCCCAGAATCAGCCAGAAACAGAAGCAAAGACATGACTGTCTCCAGGAAAGCCTGCCTTCACAGGTATCGGTGATGCCTAGGGTTCTTCCTTGAAGCTACTGTGATCATTTTTGCAATAAACATAAATAAAAGGAAACCTCGAAAGAACAAGAACACTGGTGGGAACAGGTGCTGGCACCGCAGTTCCATCAATAACTCCGGGTTCCACACAAGGGACACATAATGGTTTTGCATGCTTTCAGCAATATTTTTCTTTTTGCTTTCAGAACATCTGTGTACGTTGAAGTAACAATTGATAGCACTCGGGAGGCAGAGACAGGAGGATCTCTGTGAGTTCGAGGCCAGCCTGGTCTACAGAGAATGTGTTCCAGGACAGCCAGGGCTACATAGAGAATCCCTGTCTCAAAAACAAAACAAAACAAACAAACAAACAAGCAATAGTTCTTCTGCCAAGGGTACAGTTTACAAATCTTTGACCATTTCATCATAGTTACTATGCATTTGCCACTCAGCAATATTCTATTCCACCAAGCCCATCCATGAAAACCTCTACTGGGAACTTCTAAAATCAAAGTCAAATGCCTCATACTTTGTAGATCCTTTTACCTGATTTGATGCAACCTTTTCCCCTAAAGGCTCACTTCCCGTTACCGCTGGGGAGGAAAAGAGAGGAAAATAGTTAGACTTGCTGTGGGAGAATTAAAAGTACCTGCTGAAATAGGTATCTAAGGCCACCTGCTAAGCCAGATGATATATTTAATTCTGTAATACCATCTTCCTGTTCATATAAGGGATTTATGCAGATTTGCTTTGATAGGGCTCTCCTCAAACACCCACTCATTCTCCAGCATGACCCCAGGGGAACAGAACATCTGCATGCTGCAGAAGGGTGAAAGGTGACAAAGAGAATCAGCACTTGCCTTCAGCTTTTCTTTCCTCCTTCTAAAATGGTTATGACTTTTTAAAAAAGATTTATTTTTTATCTTATGTGTACGTGTGAATGCCTACTTGTTTTATGTGTACAGCATCTGTGTCTGGAGCTCATGGAAGCCAGAAGGAGGCATCAGACCCTCAGAACCTGAGTTCCAGGCAGGTTTTAGCTGCTCGGTATGGGTGCTGGGAACTAAACCTGAGTCCTCTGCAATAGCAGCAAGTGGCCTTAACCACTGAGTTATCTCTCCAACCCTAATACATCTTAAATATTACATTTTATTTAGTGTGTGTGCACATGGGAGGAGGGGAGGTGTGCAGGTGCATACACACACACACACACACACACACACACACACACACGCACTCGCAAACCTGCTTGCTCGTGTACCCAGGTACGTGTGAATGATAGAGGGTGACACATGTCTCTCACCATGTTTGTCCTGAGTTTTCAACTCAGGTTGTCAAGCTGGATGGCAAGTATTTTTACCCATAAATCATCTTGACAGCCCTGGCTCTGATTTTTCTAGAAACCCCAGCCATTCATTCAAAACTCTTATCTAGCAATGGAAACTACCCACGTGTCAGTTAACAAATATTAAGAATTTAGTATCATCCACTGATGTGGGAGTCCCCTCTGTATGCTGTGAATACCACTGGTTAATAAAGAAGCTGTTCTAGACCTGTGATAGGGTAGAGCAGAACTAGGCGGGGAAACTAAACTGAATGCTGGGAGAAAAAAAAAGGCAGAGTCAGAGAGAAGCCATGGAGCCCTGCCAGAGACAGACACTGGAAATTTACCCAGTGAGCCACAGCCTCAAGGCAATACACAGATTAATAGAAATGGGTTAAATTAATATGTAAGAGTTAGCTAAAAAGAAGCTAGAGCTAATGGGCCAAGCAGTGATTTAATTAATACAGTTTCTGTGTGGTTATTTGGGGGCTGAGCAGCAAAGAACAAACAAACAGTCTCCTTACAATAATCTACTCTGCTAGTTATACGCTAGAACTCTTGGAACTCAACTACACAATGCATTAAAAAAATCAAACTTGAACAATCACATAGCAGCATTTTGGTCAATGATGAACACCATACCCAACAAGGGTACCATGATTTATAAAGGTGTCAAAAGATTCTATCATCTAAAATGTCTTGGCCAGCAGAATGTCACTGCAAAATGCATTGTTCTCCTGTTTGATGCTGCTGAAAACCTACTGTGCTACCAACTGTATGGACATACAGCAAAGACAATTGTGTACTTGATCGCAGATGGCTGCCATGGGCTATTCACTTTCCCATACCTTTTATTGTTAGAGCATAGGCTTTCTACTTAGAAATATATATTTGCTGTAATACAACACAGCCTGTTTCTCTAGCAGCGTCCTCATACATCCTGTGCTTACCATTATGAGCTTGCTTGATTTGATATCCTGTTTTCTTTCTCAAAAACTATATGTGTGTGTGCACGTGCACACACATGCATGAGCGTGTATGCATATACATAAGATATATACATACATACATCATTTATATACCATGTACATGTGCACATGATGCACACACATATCTTGTAACTGAGGCATGCAGTAAGCTACACCATTTAGGAATCTGCAAGTCCACTCCATGATGGTATCCCCAATGTCACCTCACTTTAAGACACCATTAAGCAATGTGGAAGGTTGATAAAAACAACCATACAGAACTATGTGAAGAAAGAGTGCAGGATATCCCAGGGTGAATCATAAGGATACTGATCATGGGTCAGGAAAACTTCTATGAAAGAAGACATTGAAGCTGAAACAAGCAAACAAAAAAAAATATAACCAGTAGCTGAGGTCCAGGGAAACCATCCTCCAGGAATTCTCAAGTCCTAAGCAACTGCTTAGAATGCTGAGGTGACTGCATCATGGACCTTATGCCCCTTGGGATGCTGATGGTGTGCCAGAGGCTAGAAGCCAGAAGATTGTTTCAGCCTACCAGCCCAAGAGCAAGGAGGGATGTGCACAAACTGCTGGGGAAGGTAGGACTAGGTGAGACACTCAGCTCAAGGATCAACGTTCAGCAATGAGAATCCCACCCTGCAGGCACAGAGTCCCCATCTGCCTGTTCAGCATGACCTAGTACATACTTGGTAGTCAACAAATGTTTGTCAATTTGACAACAAGAGGATGCAAGGCTGTGCAAGAACTGGTTGGGCAAGGAATGGCAGTGGGGCATTTCAGACAGATGGAACACCATCAGCCAAGACACAGGGACATAAAACAGCATGACGCCCTTGCTGGCGTGCAAGCAGCTGTGAAGCTGGAGCATGGGGGACAGAAGTAGCCAGAGGTTACCCAGTGTCTGGGACCAGGCTGTAGAGGGCTTTATTTTAACATGCTAAGATTCCATTTAATTCAAGCTATTTAAAGTCACAGAGATGTTTGTGCTGGATGGGGCTTAATCAGGACAAGGGAACAGTCCAGAGGAGCCCCATCTGATTCTGGATCTGAAGTCCTGTGCCGGTAGATGGAGAAAGTAAGAGACAGGCTGCAGAAACGTCTGATAGGGGATAGGAAAAATAGAATACGGACGTTAAATGTGGGCTACAGAAAAACAAGAGCCTTAAGTAATTACTATTTCCACAGGAGACACAGGACCACCACCTACCTACTGATGATGATGGTGAAGAGGAAAAGGACAGGGGTAGCTTTCTCAGGGAGACAGGTTATGAGACACAGTCAGAATCACTGTGTTTACGATACCAGTGGGACACACACACCTTGTCTGTGCCATTATACAACTGATCTATTTGGATCTGAATCAATTTTGTAAAAAGGGTACAGCCAGAGATACTGTACTCTCGGGGAATCTTCAGTATCCAGCAGGCAGTTCAAGTCTTCAGAATGTATAGCCCATGAGAAAGGGGGGAAATCCTGAGAAATATCAGGCTTAGGAGGTGAGCTGGGGAGGTGGAAGATGGAGAAAAAGGCAAAGAAATAGAAAAGACCAACAAGGAAGACTAAAAAGTAAAAGCTGTGCAGAAGCAGAGCAGAGAAGAGCATCCAAGAACACAATAATAAAAGTAATAATAATAAATGCAATAATGATAAGAAAAATAAGACTCTATAATAAAAACAGCACGTAAAAAACAGAGAGCTGGTAAGATGGCTGAGTGGGTAAGGACACTCACTCTGTAAGCCTGAGGATCTGAGTTCAAATCTCCAAGCATATCTGTAATCCCCAGGATTGAAGGAGTGGTAGAGACAGGCAGATCGGAGAACTGGCTGCCCAACCAGGCAGCCTGGCAGACCCAGTGGACTTTCTGCTTAGCGAGGGACCCTGTCTCGGGAAGTAAGGTGGGGAGCAGCCATCACCTGCTTTGATCCCCATGTGTATGAATGCACCCATGTTACACCCATGTAGTCACACACATGTACAGAGAACACGTGGAGAGGGGCCCTGAGTATTAAAGTATTCCTCCTAAAAGTCACTGAAATCAATCCATTGTATTTTCTCCCAAGCTTTCTAGTACTTGAGACCGGAGGAGAAGGTTTTGTATCACTCGTAATTGGTATCAGAGAGCTTATTTGTTCTTTGAGGAAACAAGGTTGTTGCATTCCAGGGAGCATAAAAATGCAAGGAGGAAAGTCTGTGCGTCTTCCTCCCCTCGCCCTTTGTTTTCTTTCCTTCCTACCTGGAAATTGCAGGTAAGAATTCAAAACTCCTCCCTTTGTTCTGCCAAATCCTATTGTACTGTAATCATCCATGATGGATCAGCTTGAAATTGAGGCCCATCACACAGAAAGCCAGGCTGGGTCAGTTTTATCAGAGCTAATCTGTTTTAAATTGGAATGGTCTAACATAAAAGACATTTTGCAAACACCAGCGCTGGGGTATGATACCAAACAGAACCCCCACACCACACACACACACACACACACACACACACACACACACACACACACACACACTTTCATAAAATGTGAGAGGTCACATGGGCCATACTCCAAAGGCCACCATGTTGTGCATGAAACAGCAACAGGATACAGATCAGTGGCTACTTTCTTCCCTGTGAAATGTAGCCATACCAACCGTCTGGGATGGAGCTGGTGTCAGGTACAAAGGAAACTCCATTTCTCTAAATTCCAAAAGACAGGAGGGACAAATGGCTAGCTGTGGTGCCTGTTAGAGCACCTAGGTGCATGCTGGTCTCCTCCAGTGTTGCAGGTCTGAATTACATATTTCAAAGTCCATGCTAGCATCCTAAGTCTTCTTATCACCTCCTCTACCCTAAACTTCCAACTGCCCAGGGCTCCTGCTCCCCAACCCAATCCCCAGTTACTCATTCTCCTTATAACCCTATGAATCTCTCTCTCTCTCTCTCTCTCTCTCTCTCTCTCTCTCTCTCTCTCTCTCTCTCTCTCTCTCTCTCTCTCTCTCTCTCTGTGTGTGTGTGTGTGTGTGTGTGTGTGTGTGTGTCTGTCCTCAGTCTCTTACCCCCACCCCCATTCTGCTCCTGCTTCTCTCAGGACCAGTTCCAATCTGCTGGCCATGTTCAGCCTTCTTTCTCTGACTGCTCTGGACTCTTCCAAACGCCTCTGGTTGTTCTCCCTCTCATGTCTACAATAAAAACCTTCCCCCTTAACCATACCATGGAGCAGTCAGTCACATCATCAGTTTATACAGCTGGACCCACCAATACTGCTGGTTTCCATGTGACCTGTTCCCAGACCTTCAGGGCCTGAAGGCCCTGAGCTCCGTATAGGTACCGCAGAACTGGAGACTTCCAGAACTTGCTAGGAAAGTAATTCTGCAAGAGGGAACTGGTAGGGGGTTGAAGAGTGCCCCTCATCCAGGAAAATATCCACTAGACTCTCAATATGTGATTTTCATAATTTGAACCTTTCCTGCCTATCATGGTACACAAATGCCAAAATACATTACTCAAAGATTGAAATGTAAGATATGAAATTACTAGAAGAAAATACAGGGGAAATACTTTAAGATAAAGATGTTTTGGCCCACAGTGCACATGTCACAAAAGCAGAAAAAGAAAAACTTAAGACCAAAGTAAATAAAAGCTTGGATACAACAAAGAAAATAAATGGGAGAAAACTTCCCACTATTATGTGAGGACGGATTTGTATCTAAGGTAAAGGGAACTCAAGCAACTCAATAGCAAATATAAGATGATCTGTGGATGCGCCCCTTAAAGGAGAATGTACACATTTCAACGAATATGGGGAAATGTTCATTCCTATTCAGGGAAACACAGATCCAGACCCAATGAAATCTTACCTCTCTCCAGCTGGGATCCAAGAGATGAGGGAAAGGAGGTGTTGGGGAGGCAAGGGAAGGAGAGTGCTTACATGCTGCTGGTGAGGTCAGCAACTCTGCTTTGTTTGAGTTCCTTTTACCTTAGATACCAATCCGGCACCATATAACCATGGGCCAAAGTTTTCTCCCATTTGTTTTCTTTGTTGTACACGAGCTTTTTCTTTTGGTGTCAAATGACTCAGCTGTGGGCAGGGATGTGTGCCTTTCATCATTGGCTCTCCTTTCTGATCAAAGTAATTATGGTGATGATTCACAGGGTAAGTACTGAGCAAGAGCCAATTCTTTCTTGTGTATTCTCTCCTAAGGCTGAGATGTAGTTGTGAAAGCTGGTGCTAATAAAAGACACTTATCAAGTACTTATTATATGATTGAGCTGGACTCAGGGCTCTCATGCATGGTAAGGCATTGTATTGTCTAGAACCACAGAGAAGATTTGATTATTCTGTTCACTATATAGAAGAAATGAGTTTGGAAAGACAAGAAATTCATCAGAGCTTGATGCATAGGCCTCTTTGATTCTTTGAACCTGGACTTTTAAACATTTTACTATATTGCACATGAGATAGAGGGGGACTCAATGAAGGTCCTTTTGGCTCACCTACAGATATTGTGAAATGAAGAGTTGGGTGGAGTTGAAGAGAAGGATGAAGAAAGGCAAAAGGAAGACTCCCTCTTCCTCTTTCATGCAAGGGAATAACATTTGGGAAAGTTGCCAAACTTGAGTGGGCTCCAGAGAGCAGAAGATCAGAGTCAGTGTTCCTGAACTTGTGGGTCACAACCGGTGCCTCACCAAGCCAGGTTCAGTTCTTGCATCCTCCCCCAGAAACCAATTTCAAGAGCCAAATTAATAGTAAGAAGCAAAAAATGCAGCCACATTTGGGGAGACTAAGAGAGATCCAATGACCCCTCCCCTCTTGAGTCCATCGTCAGGATCCTAAAGTGATGGTTTTAATCCAGGACAAGAAATAAGCTTAACTAAGTTCATATGTGGTCCCTGATACAGACCCCCACCCCGATTTCAGCCCAGGCCAAGTCATCCCTGAAAGGTCATCTGGCAGTTGTGAACTGCTCAGTGTAGGAGCTGGGTCCTCTGGAAGAGCAGCAAATGCTCTTAAGCTGCACTGTACCTTTACTTACTCTTTCTAGAAAAACAAAAACAACAGCAACAAAACCAAAACACAATGGATGGTGGTTATTGATACGTAAGCCTGTCTGCACCCTCAAAGCATGCGACACCTTTGACTAAAGTGACCATGATCACTAGTTGCTTTGCTTTAAGACAGGGTCTCATATCTCTCAAGCTGGCCTTGAACTCACTATGTAACTGAGGACTACCTGAACTTCCTCCTGCCCCAACTCCCTGAGTGTTGAGATTTGAAGAATGAATCCCAATGTCTTGTTTATGTGGAGATGGAGGCTGAGCCCAGGGTTTTGTGCATGCTAGTCAAACCTTCTACCAATTGGGCTACAACCTCAGTCCCAACTTACTCATTTTAACATACCCTTTGTCGTTTACAGAGTGGGAATTCAAGATAATATTACCTATTTTCATGTGTCTAAACCAAATGTAGAAATATAAGATGAAGATATAAAATTCTACCTCTAGCAGTACCTTTCTTGAGAATCCTTTGACCTAAAGAAGCTTGACTTGGAAGGTGAAGGTTGGCTGGCTTTGCTGAGAAAGTTACAGTAAAGAGAAGAAGAAAGAAGAAACATTTTCCCCAAACACGCTCACCATAAACACTTGGCCTCTTGAGCCAAGACTAGGAAAGCAGGAAGCATGAGCAAAGAAAAATGCCATATTACCAGAACAGTGTTCGCTGCTGCCGGCTGTACTAGACCGACCTCCACCTCCGTTCTCAGTCTATCTGAGCCCACACTGCGTTGACTTCACCTGCTGATAGGTACACATTGAGATCAAGCTGGGCCCTGCTCTGAGTTACTTTGTATTGTGTAAAACAGTATTTTTCATCCAGTGCCATGCCCTGAGAGACTACACTTTGCCAGCAGCATTTGACTCCATCTTGCAGGCTCACTCTGTACTGTGTGGTGCGTGTAAACAGCACAAACTGTCCAAGGCAATTCATGAGACCCAGACAAATAAATAGCTAAAGGTTGGGGCGCTGCACGCGAAACTTAGCAAAGTAAATTAGTCCCATTAAAATCATACCAGAAAAAGAAAACAGGCTTGAAAACTCACTGAACACACCAGGCTTGACAAGTGCAACACCCTCCCTGGACCTCAGAAACAGGACCTTCAACGTTATTATGGTAATAGCCCCATTGACCCATCATCCTAACCCTTGTGTCAGAATTCTGCAACATGTACATACATGTGCATACGCTTGTTCTGTGTTTTCTGAGAGTTAATATTAGTACTTCAAATTAAAATAAAGGGACTTACAACCAGCCAGCTATCATGGGAACTCAGGAGCATTTGGCAAATTCCAGCCAACAAAACCAATTTATCTTGTCAGTCTGTTATTCAATAAATTCTGACACTGTGGAGGGACACTGTCATCCATTTCTGACATAGTACAGTAATAATAGTATAAAGATTCATTTAGGGGCTAAGAGAATAATAAACTTATGCATTAGAAATGAATATAATACCCTGCCCTCAAGAAAGCTCTATTGAGAGCAAATGGCAGCCAGACCTGGAACAAAGGTCCGTCCTAAGCGGTGGGGGAAGGGATCAGTCTGGAAGGCACTGTCTTCTAAGTGCAAGGACCTTCAATACCCAGCAAACAGATAAAAAGGCACATATGATGATGGCATGTATGATGGCATCTATGACGGCATGTATGATGGCATGGTGTGATGGCATGTGTGATGACATGTGTAATGGCATGTGCTTATAGACCCAGCACTGGGAGGAGGAGGCAGGGGGACCCCTGAGGCTCATTGGCCAAAAGTCTAGTTCCCTTGGTGATCCCAGGCCACTGAAAGACTCTGTATGAAAAAGAGGAGGCTGGTGGAATTGAAGATGACATCTGATCTGTGATTGTCATGTAGCTTTCTCATGCACAGGCACCGCCCCCCCCCCCCGGGAACATACACACATACTTATATGCTCATATTCTCACGCATGTGCAAACATATAGACAGACATTAAAAAGCTTTCTTTTTAAAGACCAACCCTCATTGGGATCAAGTTTTTGATTTCTCTGTAGTTTTGAAGCATGTCCTAAACTATCTCTTGTAGACCAGGTTGGCCTCGATCTCACAGAGATCCGCCTTGCCTCTGCCTCCCGAGTGCTGGGATTAAAGGCGTGCGCCACCACTGCCTGGCGGGATCAACTTTTCACTAGTCTACAAATAGTATTTTTCTATGCTTCTTCCCAATCTTATGTTCTTAGACCTACAGTTAAAAATGAAGAGCCCTGAAATGTGGCTTTAAGTCCCAGCTCTCTGATCTTGGGCAAGTTCTAGTATGCTCCACACAGCAAGAGCATAGAGGCGAGAATGTGCCATCCTGGGTGACGCTTCTTCCACTGAAGACCAAACCCTTTGAAATTAGAGAACACTGAACTAGAAGATATGTGTATGCAGAATTGCCTTACAAAATAAATTCCATAAATCTAAGAGGTCCTTGAATAAAAGACAGAACTGCAGCTCCTTTTTTGGGCCACGAATTGATCTCCACCCCTCAGCTGTGAAGTGGAACCTCCACGGACTGAGAAATATAAAGAGGACAAAGCAACCAAGAGGCAACAGGGGACTAAAGACGGCACAGCCCACCTCCAGCCATAAAACCAATGATTGCAAGGCCTACAGAGCTGTCTAAAAAGTAGGCTGTGACAGCTTTCAAAGCCTCCCTCTCCCTGATGGCAGAGAATTACTACTGTAAGATTTTAAAAGCTGCGGAAACCTCCCAGAGCTTGTCACCTTGTCCCTCATCTGCTGTTCCCCTAGTGCGATTAGCAGTTTGAAAAGAACCATACAACTAAAACCTATCTATGTTCTTAGCAAGAATATTGAGTTAGCCAACAGCTGATGTGTATGGCCTCTTATTACCTACCCTGCACGCTTGCCCGAATGGGAGAGCTGTAGCAGAGATGTAAAGAATCAAGGCAAAAGGCTTTCTCCATGATGACTGCCATTTACGGGTCAGTAATTACACGCTAGCCTTTTCTCATGCATTTCCATCCTTAAGAGCCCTGGTATAAGCACCACCATCACCTATGTTTTATATTTTGAGGAACCCGTGATTTAGAAAAGGACAAAGAAAGTAATTCGTCTGAAATTATTAGAAATGAAAATAAATCGCCACAAAATGGTGATAGAACCATGTGACAGCAGGGTCCCATAGAGCTCTTCTCGCCCCACACTGGAGGCTCTGTAGAAGGCTGTGAGGGGAACTAGGGCAAGGGACTGAGGAATCCATAAACAGAAGGGATAACTAGGGACCGTGGCACACATCTCTGCTATGAAATACAAAGGGTTGGAGAAGCCTGTGATATCTACATCTAAGAGGGAAAGGAAACTTATGAACAACCTTCTCCAGAACTTTCGTTGTTATTTGGTTGTATTTGAGTTGTAATTACTAACCATTGGAAGCAGTGCAGAAGTTTGGGGGAGTCTCGTGTGGCAGTTGAAGCTATTCGCCTCTTGCAGAGAGTAAGCAGAGAGACAAAGGGTTGAGAGGCAGAAGTGGGGTGGCTTACAACTGCTCCAGCTCCAGGGCATCTGATGCCCTCTTTTGGCCTTGGTGGGAATCCACACATATGACATGCGTGCACAAACACAAACACGCTTAGACATGGACACACATAAATGAAATAGCATCAATAGTGGGGAGCCAGCTCCCTGACACATGAGCTTTCGGAGAGCCCATAAACGCTCGATGTTCAACACTAACATAAGCAACAGCTAAGAGGCAGCTATTAGAAGTGGACTTCGAGGACATGGCTCCTGAGAACTGTGTGACCTCAAGACATTAAGATAATATAGGACTCTGAATATCTAACGAAGAGATCCTAAATGAAGGGGTCCAGGAAAACACCTTAGTGTTGACCCAGCACTTAGTATATGCTAACCGAAGCCCAGTTTCTACCATAATGACATGTGACATGGAGGCAGTCTCTCTTACAACATGGTCCTCTTCCTCAGGGTAGCCCACAGGCATGGCAGCAAGAATTCTGTCTACTGGGATTTGGCCACCGAGAAGTCAAATGACAATTATCAGGGGCAGCACAGTAGGGAAAACATCAGACAACATCTTGATCTCTTGTAATGCACTATAAACTAGTTTTATATTTGGATGGGATGAAAGGTAAGAGTTTCATGAACACTCTGTCCACCATCACGTTTTTCTCTTCCTGCGTTCTCCTTTACTGGAAAAGAGCACCCACCTTTCCCCTAACCCATGAAGAAAGAATGATGAATCTTGACAGTCAGTCTCCCGCAAGTGGTCAACTCCTCGCCCAGATTTCTACCCCTTCTCCCTGCCATGAGTTGGTGCAAGTCAGAGCTTCCCAACCTCAGATCCCCTCAGTGCTTCTCTCCATTACATTACAACCCATTGTCTCCCCTTCATTCAGACCTGTCTGTCCCTGCCAGTCCCGTCTTCTGAGCCCCCAAGACTGGTGCCACATCGCCTCCTCCGCACAGCTGAAGGATAGATGTTTTCGCTGATAAACACAAAGAAAGACGCTCTGACTCTGTTAATGAGAACAAGGGAGGAACAAGGTGACATGTTCTCGGGGGAACAAATGGTCGTATCGAGTGTAGTGAGGAGAAGGAGAAGCAGACAATCTGAGGGAGGAGAAACACATTGCCTCAGCCTCTTCCAAAGACAATAATAGCTATTAAATTTAATAGTGCACATTTTTCAGCATAACATCTCCACTTCATGACCAGCTCTCCGAAAAAAAAAAAAAAAAAAAAAAAAAAAAAAAAAAAAACCCAACAACTTAAGGAAGTCCCCAGGCTGATGAAAGTGCATGGTTCTGCTGTCTCTAATACTGAAACACCAGGGCCACTGAAATGCCAATCAACAGGCAATGAAATAGCACACACAGCTTAACATGACAAAGTGGATCTCGCCACAGAATGGGAAAGGAAGTGCTCTGATGAGCAAATGAAGCAAAGAAAACCAAATGCAAAGACTTCATGTGGCATGAATGGATTTTTTTTTTTTAAAGTCACACACAAGGAGAAAGACTAGATGAGGAAGCACACAGAGCAACGGCTGCTGTGTTGACAAAGTGGGGGCAGGAAGAAGCTGAAAGGCTGCATGCTGCTTTACAGGTTACAGAACTGGTGTGGCATTGCGAAGGAGAGGGTGTGCGCGACAGAAACGAATAGAGACCGGCAAAGAGCAGGAATGACTCGCCCAGGCCAACAGAAAATGGTTATAAGGAGCCTTTTTAAAAAAGTACCTAGTAGATTTGGGCGAGGTGGTCAACACCTTTGATCCCAGCACTTGGAAGGCAGAAGCAGGTGGATCTCTGTGAGTTGAACTCCGATCTGGTCTAGGGAGAGAGTTTTAGGACAGCCAGGGCTACACAGAGAAATCTTGTCTCAAAAAACAAAACAAACAAATGTATCTTGTAGGACTGGAGAGATGGCTCAGCAGCTGAGAGCATTTGCTGGTTTTCCAGAGCTCTCGAATTCGGTTCCCAGCAACCACATTGGTGGCTTACAACGGCCTGAAATCGCAGCTTCAAGTCACCCAGTTCCTCCATGAGCACCCATCCACGTGTAGCATTCACTCACACAAACACAAATACATACATGTAACCTCCAGGACATGAATAAAATGTGGAAGAAGAGAAATGCCCCCACATTCTTGTCCTCTGGATGTCATATGCATGGCGTAGCACAAACGTCACTATTCACACATAATAATAGCAAATAAGCAAAAGTTTAAAATAAATGTATAGAGTATAGGAATGTACAGTTTTTGTCCTCGGTTAGTTCTTTGTTTATTGGATGGTCACATAGCAGGGCTTTGTGGGAAACAAAAATTTAAAACAAAGGAACAACAAAGAGAGCTCAAATAATGGAATTTGTGCCAGTTACAAACAAGCCTGTATATCTCAAAGACCCTAAAGTTTACAACATCAGTACTGGAGACGAATTTTATAAGGTTACTCTCAATGGGAAAAAATATACATATAAATAAGGCAATAGTACAAAACTATCTAGAATGTTTCAACCAGTAATACAGACCGTGTCAGGAAAAGGGATTGGGATTAAGGATAAAATGTATAAGAGAATTTTGTTTACCATTGTTTTATGACCCCCTCACAAAAGCACACTGGCATAGTGTCTGTGTGGTTTAAAATAAATAAATAACGGGTGGACAACTGGAAATGTGGTTTGTTTACTGCTATCCTGGCTCCAAGTCAGAAGTTGCAGGGAAAACAGAAAGGCCCCAAGACAGGGGCCTGAGAAAGCAGAAGGTAAGAATGTTTCATTTTCCTCCAGTCTAACTGCAGGATGTGGGAGATAACCACAGTGGAACCAAAAGAGCTGATTCCAAGAGCCCCAGACAGACACCAGAGACTTCCCAGGGCCAGACCCAAGCCACTCAAAGAGCCGAGACACCTCCCTGACCTCAATGCTGAGAAGTCTAGAACTCACCCGTTTTCTGTGAAGTTGATGGGAGAATCCAATCTTTGAACCCTTGGGAAAAGAAAGAACAAAGTTCTCCTAGCTCCCAGCCAGACATGTAATAGTAAATATGACAGAGCTGTCATATGTGAGCCCCCAAACTCCGTTAATCAAAGAGGGTGCTATCCCTCCTCCCTGTTCTGCTATCCTCCTCCCTCCAAGCTACAGGAAGAAACCAACCACACACACTGCCCTGATGTCAACATGCCCTGGGAGGATATCCTGGCACAAAAGACTGGGGTCATCTCTGGGTCACTTTTGTTCTGTTTGCATGTCCCCAACCCGAGGTGGAAGGGGACTCTCCAAGCAATAGGTTCTGCCTGCATACCTGTGGGTATGAGTAAGGCTGGGTCTACAGCCCTGGTCTCCATGCTTCTTTGAGAGTGGTTGGATGAAGAAACAGTTTCTGGTTCTGGGGGGGGGGGGGAGGGGGACAAAAGATTTTTTTTAACTGCTAAAAAAACATGATAACATTATCAACATTGTAGTGGGTGATGGGATTCAGGACAATTTTTATTATCATCTTTGTTATTATTGATACATTTCCAGTTTTTCTCAATAATTGAATGAAATTTTTAGAATTAAAAAAAAGATTATAATTTTTGTCTTGAAATATTATTTTAAAGTTGGGGAGATGGCTCAGGCAATATAAAGCGCTTGCTGTTCAAGCACAAGGTCTTGAGTTCGGATTCCTAGCATTCCTGTAAAAACCTGGCCATAGCAATATGTGCCTGGAACAGCAGGGGAGTCAGACACAGCCAGATCCCTGACCAGAGCATACTTCCTAGGTATTCCTGCTGAAACTGTGAGCCCAGGTTCAGTGAGAGACCATGAGTCTAGGGAGAGGAACAAAAAATATACACAAAGTTTGATTAAGAATTCAAAGATTTTAGTGACTACTCGGAATATCATATAATTAACCAACTCAATATTGGAAAGCTGCTTGATTTATCCAGGCCTTTGAGGGACAGACAGCTGGATTGCCTGGAAAAGCCATCAAGCTGCCTCACAATGGCTTCTGATATTTTTTACTTCATCATCAGAAGCATGGTGAGAGCCTTAACAAGCTCCCGAACCTTAGAGTAGGTCACCCAGAGTTACAAGACTCAGGGTCAGGAAAAATTCAAAACAAAATAGAAAGAAACTAAGAAACAAGTATATAGCTGATTTCTGTTAAGGGATATATCTTACATTCTTTTTTAAATAAGGTTTTTTTGGCATATTTTAATTACACATAATGGATTTATTCCATTTTGCTATGTACATATATTTTCACCATACTCACCCCATTATTGTCCTGTCTCCTTCCCAATCTTGATCCCCCTCCTCTCTCTCTTTCTCTCTCTCTTCTCTCTCTCTCTCTCTCTCTCTCTCTCTCTCTCTCTCTCTCTGTGTGCATGTGTGTGCGTGCATATGTGTGTGTGTGTGTGTGTGTGTATGTGTGTGTGTGTGTGTGTGTGTGTGTGTGATCCACTGCAGAGTTGCTTACAGGAGCATGGGCAGTGTACCGGTGGCTACACTACTGAAGAAAGTTGTCTCCCCAGCAACCAGGAGCTGGGAAGGGGCGGGCATCATGAGCCCCCTCCTCTTACAAATTTTAAGGCCACGAATAATCCATTTTACATCCCAAACACTCAGACAGAGATTTTTGTCCCTGTGAGGATAGGACCAATGCTGACTAGAGTTTGACCCAGGATAACCTTCAACATGCAGATTCTGCAAGACTCCTCAGAGGTCAAGTGGAGAACCCAAAATGCTGACTTTGCACAAATATAAAGGAAAAGAAACACACACACATGAGCGCACGTGCCGGTCACCAGGTTGCCCACTGGAGAAGAATCCGTTTCAAGGAAACAACAATATGTCTGACCAGCAGAGGAGAAAGAATGGACAATTCTCACCTGTAGTGAAGGCAGACCCCTCAGTGAAGATCTCAGGGGTTGCAAACCTTGTGGTTTCTGGCGAAGAGGAGCTGAGTATTGTTGAGGGGCACGTGGCAACTGCCGTTGTGAGGACAGTGGTGGCCAGTGTCTGGGGTGGGGTTGCAGTTGTGGGCTCGGGTGTGGTCGGGACTGTTGTCGGAAGCTTTTCTGTGGTGATGGTGGTCACATAAGGGGTGGTGGTTGGGCTAGAGGTTGTTGTTGGTCTTGGGGTTGTTGGAGCTGTAAGCAAGAGAAGATGCGTCTGGCACCAAGTAGAAATGGGGCCTAGGAAACACCATAAACACACCGCGAGATCTTTCCAATTCTGCTGGCCTCTCTTGGTCCAATGGCCTGACCCACCTGCTGTAGCTGAGGTTCTTGCCTACATTTCTGTCCTTTCTGGTCTATCTGTCACACTCTGAATACAGAAATCATAAAATCTCCGCATGCCTATGCCCTGTTTAAAACCCATCAGTGGTTCTCCTTGTCTATCAGATTTAAAAAACATCAAAACAAAACAAAAAATACTTAGGCCTGTCTGTTGCCACCTGTGCTTCTGTCATTCCAATCAAATGTTGCTAACAGAAAGCAACAAGTACCTCTGCTACAAGCTCTCTTCTATGCAGTAATATCCCTGCCATTTGCCCTAGTACTTGATCACAATGACATCTATTGTATTTTTATAACCACACATTTATTTATCATTGCTTAAAGTCTGCTTCTCCCACCAAACAATCAGCACAAGGAAACCAGGCCTGTATTCTGTTCTCCGCCATGAATTGGATACCTATCATAGTGTCTGGTATTGTACAAATGAATCAATGCAAAAAAGTGAGGCCACAGCCAGGAGTCACAGAGCATACCCACAGTGCTAACCCTCGGAAGCCTAAGGAAGGGGACCCTCCAGTTCAAGGTCATAGTGAGATGCTATCTCAACAATAAACAAAGTGAGCCCTTGGTATCCAGCTTTGGGTGAGAATGTAGACTTTGCTATATGGTAAAGATTAGTTTAGTTTGTGCCAACCTCTCTTGCTTCATTAACATAGATTTTGGGTTCATTATTTGCAGTAAGTACACTGTATGGCTCTCACCCTCTCCAGGATATGCCAAATTCCTATAGGCTTTAATGAAGCAAAAAGTTATCATTTGTTCCACTCAACCTGGAGTTGACCCTGCAGAGTACTGAGGTCGGCAATATTTTATAAACTAGCAACTAGTTAAGATGCCGTGTAAATAGAGAGATGACTTCTGTGGGCTAAATCAGCATCAGTCACCTTCTCTCTTCTTTGAAATCACAAAGTTGCTATGAGATTAACATATGCAATTCTGCCTAGGAGATCACTGATTAAAATCATCTAGCTCCAAATTTAGAACACATGAGAGCCATCTGAGCAGACTAAGAACACAGCCACCCATGACCTAAAGGTGTCTATTGGCCGCATACTTCAGCCGTAAGTTCCTTGTTGCCCATTCTGCACAGTCCCAATCTTTAACAGTATTTTCTCATCCCAGACTCTACCCAAAGTGTCTGATAGCAATGGACACAAAGAGGGCATGAGATCTCAGCCAGGGATGGTGCCCAATGCCATGCCCTTCTCCCTCTGCCAGGGATCACAAATCATTTGCTTGTAGGCTAAAACTGATCCATGGATATTACTCAGTTCACAGTGTAATTTTTTTCTTATTACTTGGAAATCAGTGAATATGAGAAAATATGATTGAGATGCCCAAAAACACTGGGCCAAATTCCTGTAAGGTGACAAAAGGCCCCCAGATAGATAGCATCTTCCTTCTTCAGTCCGACTCTTCCGTTTATCAGCTGGATCCCCTCATTCGTTTCTGGGGCTGTTCTGGCTGGGACTAGTATGTGGGTTTCCTGGCCCACATTCTGTGGCTCACCATTTGAAACCCAGCCTTCCCTTCCACTGCTCAAGTCAGAACTACTTTCCACCAGCACCCACTGAATAAATCTGTTACCACAAACCACAGAACTCTTCCTCAGGGTTGACCCCCATTCTTTCCTCACCTCTCCTCAGCTCCAGGCGTACAGTCTTCTTGACGTCATTGAACCAGCCAGGCACCTCTATACGGCAGCAGTACACGCCACTGTCACCTTGATTGGTGTTTGTGATGGTCAAGGACACATCGCCCCGCCAGACAATCCCCTGAAGTGTGTATTTAGTCGACTTCCTGGAGATCATTCTTTTTCCATCTGTGTGGAGAAGCTCTTCATTGCACTTGGAGTTGGGACATGCGCCTTTGCCCCAGCACATGCTGTTGCGATGCCGGGACCAAGATGTGTGGTGACAAGGCAAAGTCACCGACTGGCCCAAAATCCCTATTATTGTATCCTGTGAGGCAGCAGGTGCTATGGAGAAAGTGAGAAAGCTGTTACGCAGATGAAAATCTGTCGAATACACTTTATCATTTGTGTACAGAGGCTTCCCAGAAGACAAGGGCGAGTCCCGAGTTCCTTTAGCACAATGTCAACACACTTGCCTGTTCTCCCGGGCACCTAAATCCACAAGCTTCCATCCCAAAATTAGTAACAGGTGGTCCATACTCTCTAAACACAGCTCCACAGCAAGACCCTTTTCCTGGGTTTAAACGCTCTGCTCTCAAGTACCAGTGAGTAAGTCAACTCTCAAATGAAGAGGCCAGGCCCTATAATCATGGTCACATACTTCACCTAAAGTCACCCCAAAACTGTGCCTGCCCCTGGCATCTCACTAAGTAGATAACTGTGTGCTGCTGATTGAATGATTCAAATGAGTTACCCAGCCCAGACAGAATTCTGACAGGAAAGAAAGCTACTGAGGTAGACTCTGCTATCCCTCTCCGTGTTCAGAAATGGAGGTGGGACTTGCTCACTGTGTAGCATCTGGCTGTGGCTAGATTATATGAAGTTGGGGACACTTCATGGATATGCACTTCTTTACTGTCTTTAAATCATATTAGTGTGTGTGGGGAGAGTTGTTTGGTGGTCAGAGGGTGTTTGTGAATTGGTTCTTTCCTTCCACGTTCACACCACTTCTGGGGATTGAGCAGAGGTCTTTAGGCTTTAGGGCAGTGTTTCTCAACCTGTGGGTCACAACCTCTTTGGGGGGTCCCATATCAGATATCCTGCATATCATATATTTACATTATGATTCATAACAACAGCAAAATTACAATTATGAAGTAGCAACAAAATAATTTTGTGGTCGGGGATCACCAAGACATGAGAAACTGTATTAAAGGGTCACAGCTTTCGGAAGGTTGAAGACCACTGCTCTAGGGCATATACCTTTCGCCACTGAGCCATCTTGCTGGCCCTAACCCATTTATTCCTTTTTAAAATTGTTTAATAATTTTACTCTTGCATATAATGCGTTTTTGATGAAATCTATTGTCTATTTTTTTCTCTTCCAGTTTCCCCCCAACACCCTTCTAAGCTCTTGTTTAAAAACCTACGTGAGTCCACTTAGTGCTGCCAGGATGTACGTGCATGTAGGGTCATCTGGTAGAACATGGGTAGCCTCGCATGGGCCATAGCCCTGAAAAGCATGGGCCATAGCCCTGAAAAGCACGGGCCATAGCCCCGAAAAGCACGGCTGCCCCTCGGCTAGCGTCAGCAATTGCCAACAACTCCTTTACTAGGGGTGGGGCTTGATGGCCGGCTTAATAGTCATGCTAGGATTTTGTTGGCTTGATCTTATGGGGGTCTTATGCATGCAGTCACAGTTTCTGACTCGCTTATTTCCTCTTTTCTTTTTTAAAAACAAAAAACAAGCTGTATGTGCATTTACTTAATGTATAAGAGTATTTTGTCTGTTTGCATATAAGCACACTGCATCTGTGCCTGGTGCCTACGGTGGCCAGAGGAAAGGGAAGGACTGACTGGAACTTGGCACAAAAAGTTAAACGGGATTTAAACATTTTACCATTTTTCTCTTTTCACCCAAAAGTTTCCATATTACTCACCTAATTAAAAAAAAATACTCTAAAAAAGGAAGCAAGAAACTTGGTGTGGCAGAAAACCCCCCACTGGAGTGACACTGTGAACGTCACTTTCGAACTGTGTGTGTTTTGAGGTTCGTTATCGCAAGGTACAGAGAGGACAGTACTTGCCACAAAAGAAGTTCCAAGGTCCGTATTTCAAGAAACATTGTGAAATTAACCTCATGGGATTCGTAAACGTTACAGAATGAGGAGCCACACACACATTAGACGCAGAAACAGAGTGAAAAAACTTTTCCTTCAGCTATGGAAGCACCAGGGAGAAGAGAGGGCACAGCACCCGTATCACTTTCTCCTGTGTAATTCTTCTGGATCACATGCGCATGTGAATGTGACCTCTCGGCCACCGTTGGCCCGTTCCTTCTCCAGCTGGTGACCTTTAAGCCTTTCCCCAAACCAAACCTCGGTTTTACCAGAGTGAAGGTGTCGTGGACCACCTCTTCTGACACATCTACGTTTGATCCTTGGACACTCTAAATGGTCACTGTCTTCTCTGTTGACCATTGAAGTAGAGACACATTAAAAATAGATAAACCAGGTATAGTGTAATTCCTATAATCACCTGTAATTCCTGTATTCAGGAGGAAGAGGCAGGGGGCCTGCAAGCTTGAGGGAGCTTGTTATGTCACAGATGGGACACAAGGACATAAACTCCAGCCACTTATTTCCTGTAATTTTAGTATGTAACAAAAACTGCTTGGAGGCCTGGCGGTGGTGGCGCACGCCTTTAATCCCAGCACTCGGGAGGCAGAGGCAGGCGATCTCTGTGAGTTCGAGGCCAGCCTGGTCTACAAGAGCTAGTTCCAGGACAGGCTCCAAAGCTACAGAAAAAAAAAAAAAAACCCTGCTGGGACCAGTTATCTGCTATCCCAGCATTCCAGGGGGTAAGGCAGGAGAGTCCCAAGTTGAAGCCCAATCTGGGTTACACTGTTACACACTGTCTCAAATAAATATAAGTCAATAAGTAGGTAGGTAATAAATAAGTTCTCGGGTGAAATTCAAAGAGATGTGACCGAGACTGCCTTCATTCCATGAATCTCTTTTGCAATGGCTATGCACTCGTGGCACCGAGTGCCAAGTTATGGGCGACGAAGCCGTCCTCACCCCACTTTCTGCACAGTACAGAGTATCTGGGCCTAGAGGCAGCAGAGAACACTTGTGTGGCAATCAGGTCTCGAACACCAGAACCTCAAAGATAAGAACTCAGCGGAAACCCCTAAAGCAGCTTGGAAGCCACAGGCGAACAGGAAAGGTTCAAGTTTACCAATGACCTGGCTTGACCTCCTCTAATCAAGAATGAAAGAGGGGAAAGCAGAATGAAGCAAGACATACTCGCAATGTCAGCATTTGTGACTGGGAGGGCTATAGCCCTAAGCAGAGTGGTCACTGGGCACCTCAGGATGTCCATCCAAAATGGCGGTTCGTCTGTGTCAGTCAAAGCCTATGAACAGTGTCGGACTGAAAAGAAACCTCCCCAGCTGGACACAGCCACACACACCTGTAAATACTCCGGAGACTGGCTACACAGTGAGATCCTGTCTCAAAGAGACCAAAACAAGGGCCAGGCATAGTGGGGCATTCCTTTAATCACAACACTTGGGGGGTAGGAACAGGTGGATCTCTGTGAGTTCAAGGCCAGCCTGATTTATATAGTGAGTTCCAGAAGAGGTAGAGTTACATAATATAGAGACCCTGCCTCAAAATATCAAAGGGGGGTGGGGTGAGAAAAAAACAAAAAGGGAGAGAGAACTCATTTTGAAACTCCATTGCTAGCAAAACAAAACAAAGCAGAAACCAAATAAAATCTCCAGAAAACAAAGGGAACAATAAGCATTAAAAAAATAGCTCTTAGCAGAACAAAGTCCCTGTCTCTTGCTTTGTAACACCTGCAGATGAAACTTCTTGCACCCGCTCATCAGACATTTTGTTTCTTCTATGCCATGGCTTAAACTGTTATTTCTAACCTGAGCACAGATTAACACACCCCTGGGAGCCCAAATTAGTCCCTAGGGAAAAAAATCCCTGTGTACCAAGGCAAGGACGACATCCTCTAAAAGGGCAAGTCTAGAAGAAGGCAGGCATAACTGGACCCGCCTTATCCTGCAGTCTCCCCTCACTGGGCCCCCAATGGAAGCCTCCAGAATACTTACTCAGATAAAGACCCCAGAGCTCTATCACCAGCGAGAGGAGGAGAAGTTCCTTGGACATTGTGACAGGAGCCTGTGTGTCTGTCAAATCCCATGCCTTATATCACAATTACTGCTGACGGGGTGGGACACCAGGCTTTCACTTCCCTTTCTGCCTGACAATCTTCCCGTTCCCTCATCCTGAATGACCTCCCTCAATCTTGGATGTGTGAGCAAATGTGCTGAGCCCATGGTGGCCAGTGCATGTGTGACCATGTGTGGAGGGACGGTGTGGGGGCCAGTGTGCTTCTCTGTCCTCTGTCCTGTGTGCGTGTGAGCATCTGTGTGTGCCTGCCCGTGTGTAAGTGCGTGTCAGCTACAGAAGCCACAGTGTTCCTCGTGTTGGCCAAAGTAGAGGTAAACTGGCATTTGACTCCACTCCCTTTCTGGGTACTCACCATGAAGCTCTTGGCCCCCCACCTTCATAATGGAAAATGAAAAGTAGGGTGCAATCAGTCACTGAAGATATGCTACCTGCACTGTCAGAGTTTGTTAGAACGGGAAAGAAGAGCTCCAGGAGAGGAAGCTCAGCAGGGTGGTTACACAGCCCATCACTACCAACACGGAAAGGCACAAAGGATAAGCTGGAAACCAGATGATAGGAGCTGAACCCGGTGATTTTGGAGTTCTTTGGGATTCTATAGACATACCCAACTCTACCTAAACAAAGCAGAGGAAAAATCAGACCAATCCTTGCCAACCAGATCGGAACTAATACAAAACGCAGAATGGGATCCTGGAACAGAAAAAGACCATTGGGCTCCGTGGTTAAGAGCACTTGCGGCTCTTGCAGAGGACCCTGGTTCTATTCTCAGCACCCACATGGCAGCTCATAGCTGTCTGGAAATCCAATTCCAGGGAACCTAACAACCTCTTCTGGCTTTCTTTGGGTACCAAGCAGGCACGTAGTATATAAGCATATAAGCAAGCAAACACTCATACACGTAAAATAAAACTAAAATATTATTATTACTAAAATAAGAAAAAGAAGCTGGGCAGTGGTGGTGCATGCCTTTAATCCCAGCACTCAAGAGGCAGAGGCAGGTGGATATCTGTGAGTTTGAGGCCAGTCTGGTCTACAAGAGTTAGTTCCAGGACAGAAACCCTGTCTCAAAAAACCAAAAATAAAAAAAAATGAAAATGAAAAAGACCATTAAGTGAAAACAAAAGTCTAGTGAAAGAAGTCTAAAGAAAATTTGAACTTTGATCCACTGTGATGCTTCATTATTGATATATTAATTATGATAAATACAACAACCTAATGTTTGGTATTAATAATAAAGTATCCCTGAGTATAAACCCAAAGGAATGCATATCAGCATTCTACAGAGAGACGTGCACAGCCACGTTTATTACAACACTATTCCCAGCAGTCAAGATGGCTGCGGTGGGGTGGTCTTAATCAGAATGGGCCCCTACACCAGTATGTTTGAATACCTGGTCCCCAGTTACTGGAGCCTTCTTGGAGGAGGTGTGTCACTGGGGGCAGGGTTTGAGGTTCCAAAGACTCCCTAGCCATTCCCAGTATGCTCTCTCTGCCTCCTGCCTGCAGATCAAGGTGTGAGCTCTCAGCTGTTTCTGCCACCATGCCTTTGTTCTTCCACCACCATAAACTCTAACCCTCTGCAACTGTAAGCACAACTAAACATTTTCTAAGTCATCCTGGTCATGGTGCTTTATCACAGTAATAGAAAAGCAACGGAAACAATAAGACAACCAGCCTAGAAGTCTATCAACAGGTGACTGGTTAAAGGAAATGTGGTAGTCACACACAACGGAGTTTGGATCAGCTATAAAGAAAAGGGAATCCGTCACTTGAAGGAAGACAGATGGAACTAGAGATTACCATGTTACTGACAGATGCTGCCTTGTGCTGTTACTTTTATAGTGAGCCATGATTAAATTTCTATTCACCCCAGAAAGAGCACAGTGACACCCCAAAGAAATTATTCCAGCCAAGTCCAGCATGATAAACCAAAGCATTTTGGGGATTGTCTATACCAGCAAGAATAAGGAATTGCTTACTAGAAAATAGGTCTGACTTGTGGACGGATGCATCCCCTAAAACCCTACTCCAGCATGGGTGAGGACTCTAATGCTGAGTTTTCCTCCTCAGCATTCCCCAAGAGCACACATAGGCTACAGGCAGGAAAAGGTGGGATCTCGGGTGAGGGTCTGGCAACATTCCCTACTTACCCCCTTGGTGAGAGAAAAATAACAGCCCCATAGCCATTAAGTCAGAGCTGGCTATGACCTTTGCAATGACTGCAAAACCAAGGTCTTTTGTAGGTCATCGCAGCATTCATGACAGCAGTAGTCATAAAACCCTGGAGGAAGCAATTGCATCACAAACTACATATTTCCTCTAATACACAGAATTCATGTGTTTAAGTGTTGATGTGAAAGTAGAATGGAGTCTATGTAGGGAGAGGGAGAGAAGATATTTAAAGAAGTGAGGGTAGTGGCCAAAAAATAGAGAAAGAAGGAAGGAAAGAAAGAAAAAAAGAAAGGAAGGAAGGAAGGAAGGCAGGAGGGAACGAGGGAGAGAGAAAGAAAGAAAGAAAGAAAGAAAGAAAGAAAGAAAGAAAGAAAGAAAGAAAGAAAGAAAGAGGGAGGGAAGGAAGGAAGGAAGGAAGGAAGGAAGGAAAGAGAGAGAAAGAGAGAAAGAAAGGAAAGAAAGGGAAGGAAGGGAAGAAAGGGAAGAAAAGCATAACTGGAGAGATGGCTCAGTGGTTAGGAACACTATCTGCTCTTCCAGAGAACATGGGTTCAACTCCCAGCAGCCACAACAGGTGACTCACAATCATCTGTAACTCCACTTCCAGCATATCTGATGCTTTCTTCTGTCCTCTGTGAGCACTACATACATATGGTGTGCAGATATACATACATGCAAGCAAAATACCTATATACACAAAAAATAAACTTAAAAACAAGTCTATGCAACTATTGCACAACATTTTTTTAAAAAGAGGAGAAAATGTCTCTTTCCCTCTCATATGTAGAGTGTAAATCTAAACATCTATTTTTAGATTTGTGTTTCACATACAAATACCTATCCTACTTAATATATAAATATGTCATTAAATATATATTTAATGCATATGTTGAACTATACATGTAAATGTGTGTACACAACTTGAAAAAAACGGGAACTGTTTGGGCAGAGAAAGGACACAATGACAGAAGGAAGGGTGACAAGGGAGGCACTGGAAGGAGAATATGATGTACATATATGAAAATGTCATCATGAAACCCATTCTTTTGTATGCTAACTAAAATATCAATATAAAGGGGGCTATATACGGAATAGTTAAAGATTCTCTTTTGCGGGACTGGAGAGGTGGCTCAGTGGTTAAGGACACTGACTGTTCTTCCAGAGGACCTGGGTTCAATTCCCAGCACCCACATGGCAGCTCACAACTGTCTGTAACTCCAAGATCAGACAAACATGCAGGCAAAACACCAATGCGCATGTGCGTGCGCGCTCGAGCACACACACACACACAGATTCTCTTCTGCTATCTCTGTGATTTCTATGTAAATCTAAAACTGTCCTAGTATAGTTAATAAACTTTAATAAAAGTACATATTCCTCTATTTAATGTGAGCAGACAAGATGCCCCAGAAGGGAAAGGTGCTTGCAGTCAGGCCCGATGATAGGAGTTTGATGCTTAGAGTCCGCCTGGCGGAGGGGGAGCAGCAACTTCAGCAAGCTATCCTCTGACCTCCACACTCATACTGTGGCATGTCCACTCCTCCAATCATAAGTGTTTCTCAAAGGTTTTTTTTTAAAAAAAAAAAACAAAAAAAACCCACAGATGTTAATAGCAATTTGGTATCGGGAATATCCCACACAGGCTTTGAGAAATTTGCATCCTAAAGTCTCATTGCCAGTTTGTATTAATGCCCACTATGATTGACTGTCCACAGCTATCCTGGGTACTCCATGTCTTTACTGCCTCGTTTCTTCACATCAGAAGATGTGCCTCTGGATTTGGTCCTTCCTTGTTTTCAGTAAATACGGCTCAAGTGCAGTTGGTTTTGACTGTGGCCGTGGTGATTGGCTCAATGCTAGACAAGTAACCCAAACTGAGTGAGCAATGATGAGACAGTTTGGGGTCTTCTGAGAAGTTGGGATCCTCTTTATTCTCCTCTTGATCTTTGGTCTCTGAGGACATGAGTCCAAAATACACACTAACTGTTGTGCAATAACCAAAGCCTGCCCAATAGAGAAGTGATCATGCGGGTGCTAAATAAAACATGACTGGTCGGAGTCTATGATTGAATCTAGGCTCCTCAAATAAGGACTTCAATGAATCAGTTTGTGATGGACTCTCTGTCCTTTGGAGTTTTAGACCCAGAAAGACCTTAGAGCCAGATTTCAGACCTTCCAGGCCCTGCCACCTCACGTGTCTGGGCTCACTTCCCCTCAGTCTCATGCCCCGTGGTGATGCCGTGAAGAAGGAAGAGGCCATTCATGATTTTCACCTACTGTCATCTCTCCTCCTGGTTCCATGGAAAGAGTAGAAGAATGCCCAGCTGCCTCTGCTGTCCGTGGCTTGAGACAACTGGACTGCAGTCACCAACCACACTCAACTATCCAGTGTCTTTGGGACTCTTATCACATAGTCCACGTCACATATGGCCCATAGACCAGGTCAGTTAATTAGCCTTACTTCTGCATGGTGCAAGGGTCAGTGGGTACCCTGCTTTGTCTGGCAGGGCTGAAGGCCCTCTCTCTCTTCAGACCCTGACGCTATCTGCAACACTAATAACACTCAATAAACCTCACAGCCAAAGGGTGATCTTTCCATGTGTCTCACTGTTGTCTCTCTGTGTGTGTGTTTCTGTCTCTGTCTCCAACTCTCTATATCTGTATGTGTGCGCACACATGTGCATCTGTGTTTGTGTGTGAGAGTGTATAATCTCGAGCAACAAATGTAACTAAAGGATTTAATTTAAACATCCATCCTAAAGCATGATACATACAGCCAAGCCTCCTCTTGCAGACTTCCTCCCAAGGCCAACTGTTCCACCTTCCCCCAGCCCAGCTGCTAGAAAAATGGAAAGGCAACTTATATTCACTACCCCATGGCTATGAGCTCAATACTGTGTCTCATTTGCATAGAAACCCCCAAAACAACCTTGTAAAGGGTACAATTGCTTCTCTATTAGGCACACATGGAAAGAGGGATTGAAAGAGTGGGTGAATGGATTTATTTATATTCTGGGCCACTAGGTGGAGGAAATGACAGAGTAGAAAATTCAAGAGTGACTGACAGGAATTTTGGGAGGGCTTGATCTCACCTCTGAACCCCAATGTTTTATCTGCAAGGCACAAATGAATAATCTCTTCACTAGAGAATTGATTTGAGAATTGAATGAAATTACTGATGGGTAGGTTATCCGAAATCCTAAGGAACTGGGGAAACGTTTTGATTTAGAAGCAAAGGAAGCAAAGATGTGAGGAAACTGTTTTGAGTCATGTGGCACCAACCTCAGAGAACAGGAGCCATGAGCTAAAAAAGAGAAATGGATCCTGGGTGGGTCCAAGTTCTGGGTGGTTCAAAAAGTCACTGTTGCGTCTATTTTCCTCTCTGAATTGGAGTTTCTATTTGAAGGTTTCCAGAAAATGCTGAAGTATCAGAAACAGACCTCTTATGCTAGATTGTTTCAAGAAATTGAAAGTGGGAAAAGAGTTGGAAGCATGAAAGAACCAGCATTCAGTTCTTTGGTGAGATCCTAGTCGGAACAAATATAGTGAAATCACTTCTTCCAGGTGAACTGAAGACCTTTGGCAACTGCGATCAATTGATTTTATATAGATTAGTCATAGCTAAGTTAATGGTAGGGTTTTGTTTGTTTTTTGCTTCGTGTGTGAGTGTGCGTACATCCATGTGTGTGAGCGTGTGTACATACATGCACGCATGTGTGGTGTGCGTGTGTTTGCATGCGTGTGCATACATGTATGTGTGTGTTACAAATTTTCCAGTTCTCTTTTGGGCACATGCTAGAGCCACATATCTCATTCCCCTGACATCCAGCATCACCACACAGTTCCAGGTAAGCAGATCACTTGCAAGAGAGAGCCTTTACGACAGTGGCTGTCAACCTTTTTGACACTGTGACCTTCTAATACAGTTCCTCGTGTTATGGTGACCCCAACCATAAATTTATTTTCATTGCTATTTCATAGCTATAATTTTACTACTTTTATGAATAGTAACATAAACATCTGTGTTTACCGATGGTCTGGGGCGACCCTTGTGAAGGGGCCATTCAACCTTTCCAGGCTGAGAACTGATATTTTATAAGGGTTCTATTCCATGACTGTTCTCGTTTCTCCTGGCAGAAACCTGAATCTATATGGTGAAAAATCTCACAATCCATGTGGGAAATGCATCAAGCACATTCTCATCCTCCTCTCTCCCCCACCCCACAAGGGAAACAAGAAAAACAAAGATAGGGCTAGAGGAGTTAAGAGCCCCTGCTGCTTTCTTGCAAAGGACTCAGTCAGGTTCAGTTCTAAGCACTCATAGGAGTCAGTTTAAAACTGTCTGTGACTCCAGTTCCAGGGGATCCAACCCCCCCCCCGGCCTCCATGAATACCTGCATACACACAGCGAACATACATGTTGCAGAATATTTGTTTAACTATACAAGACGTGATGCATTTAACTATGGAAAGGTGTGTTGCTGCTTTACTTTGCCTGCCTAAGGCACCTGATTGGTCTAATATAAAGCTGAACAGGGGAGGTGGGGGGCTGAATGGCCCCCGAGTGGTGGTGGTGGCTCACACCTTTAATCACAGCACTAGGGAGGCAGAGGCAGGCAGATCTCTGTGAGTTCAAGGCCAGCCTGGTCTACAGAACGAGTTCCAGGTAGGCCCCAAAGCTACACAGGGAAACCCTGTCTTGAAAAACAAAACTAAACTAAGCTGAACAAGCTGAACAGCCAATAGCAAGGGAGGTCAGTATAGGTAGAACTTCTAGGCAGGGGGAGTAAGGAAGAGGAGGAACTTAGGCTTGTGTTAAGAAAGAAAAAAGGGAGAAAGAAAAAGCCAACTAACTATTCATACATTCAGTTACATACATACATGTAAAATGGAAAAAAAAGTGTCTTAAAGCTCTCCATTCCACTTTTCTTTGTAACATAACACCCTAATTAACACCATCTCTGTCAGGCAGAAACAGTAATGCGATAATGCGAAATAGGTAAGACTGTTCTTTGAAGTGAGGCTTACAAGCCAGTCTACACCCATGTGTACACACACACAAACATACACAAATTACATGGCACCCCACAAGTATTATACAACTTTATGTGTTGATTAAAAACATACCGCACAGTAAATGTAGCAGCGTAGAAATATCAACTTAAATATGATAAATTAAAAATCATTAAAACGATGATCTTTTCCATTATTTGTTTTCCAAATACAATATGATCTCCTGAGTGCAGGAAATGCACTAGAATCACTCTGCGGCCTCAGCCCTTGGCACAGAACTGCACATCAGGCTACACAGCAAGGCACAGCCACAATAAAGACTTACGAAGCAAAGAAA